>NC_142869.1:124315500-124624416 GCF_051225735.1 Oryctolagus cuniculus | reverse complement strand
TTCTTTGAATTCTTACAATGTCATACTTTCAGTTTACTTTATAATCTTTTGAGAAAGCATTTACTCTTATCCTAATATTGTGGCCTGCTAGAGTCTGGAGCAACGTATGGCTACAAGAGAGTGAATTTATGATCTAAAGTGGTTTGCACACAAAGCAGCTTCTCCAAGGCAAAGTTGAATATAATCTAGGCTGGGATGGGGGTGTGAACCCACACAGAATTCTTCAGTGCACGGGCTGATGACTGCTTGCCATGATAATATCACATTGTCACTTGAAGTGTACACAATCAATACATTACATGCTTTCCAGTTTCACTTCCTGAATCTCCTTGCACTCGCACTTAACTCTGCTCCTGCACCTCTAATCAGAGCTCACTAGCAGAGCGAACTGGGTCTTCATGCAGACTCAGAGTCTTAATTCAGAAGCAGGGCATACCAATAGAAGTATTGGTCTTAGGATCAACATCTGCTCAATGGTCAGTGTGCTACTCTAGCTGACAAAGAGCTGAGGTCAGAGCAACACCTTCCTCCCCACGTTTCTCCCCATGCTGGCGGGACACATTCTGTTGCACGCTCCAGAGACACCCAAGATGGAGATGGTTGCAATACGATGGGCAGGCCAGGAAATGTGATTGACAATGCAAGGCGGGAGGTGTCAGCAGTATGTGTAGTAGAGTAATGAAGTTGCACTCCTGGCCTAGAAGGGGACAGTCCTGCTGATAATAAGGGCACCCCTGAACAGTCACTGCATACAAGTGAATCACCAGGTCAGTCCAACAACTGCTGAGGCTCTGGCTGCACTTGGACCAACCAGAATGTCCAGCATGGGGCCAGGCAGCCTTAACAATGCCACATGATTCCGATTACAGCGTGGCCAAGTACCCATGAACTAGTAGTTGGGAATAGCCCAGCTTCCAACTTACCATATTTTCACCTTTCCTGCCCAAAGGTCCCAGATATTTGGGCAGATTTCCTCTCCCCCAGGAAATACCTCTATCATCTCTGACTCAGAGTTCCTTTTTCCTTCCAACCCTGGATTCTTCCATTGGTTCTAAATACAAGCACATCAACTCTTTCAGTTATGTGAACTTACAGCACAAGCAGCAACACAACTTAAGAAGTGGGTGTAACATTGCAAGGCACTAGAACACAGAAATACTGCTTTAAGTGCTGTGCAAAATACTCTCCATGTAGGATTCATTTCATCCTTACAACCGTCCTACGAAGTAGGAAATTATTTCTTCCCTTTTACAGATGAGAAAACAGAAGCTTACAAAAGTTAAATAACTTGGCACAGCTCATTCATAAATTTGTCATAAAAAATAATCAAAGCCCCTGACTTAAACACGACACAACTTAAGCATGTGTCAATAAAGACACTAATCCAGAGGATTCATTGGGCTTCCTAGGAACTGTTTTCCTTTTGATGTTAAGGTTCAATCCCCAACCTAACAAGACCTTGCTCCAGCCCCAGGCAGGCTATGTGGTCCTTCCTCACCATGGCCAGTCATCTCAGCTGCTTTGCCTATCTGTGGCTGAAGACTAAGCCCAGCAGTAGAATGAGTGTGGGTAGGTGTGTATTTGGGAGTTGGAGTCCTCAGATATCAAGTTATGCAGTGGAGGGGACTGAAAGAGATGCATGCATAACACTGTGTATGAGCCCAAAGAAATGACACCACCACACAGCTCCATCCCTGCCCGATGAGGCTTGTCTAGCCCTTGGTCACTCCTTATGCTTGCAGCTGTGTTTGTTTGTGCTTTATTTCTCCATGTGTCTCTCCAATCAGGTCACCTTCACTGGTCCTAAGTTGCTAATGAAAACAAAGTTAGCAAGTCTAAATGAGGGTTCTAGAAGAAAAAAAGTCATGGAAAATGCATATTATGAAAAAGACTATGCCTGGATTTCAAAACATTTTTGCACCGAAACAAACCTATTTTTCAATGCCATTTTCCATGAACTTTTTTTACTGCTCTTATTTGATTTGTTTTTAAGGTAGATGCTCTCTTCTGAGTAAACCCTCCAGTATTTTACACCGGGCTCAGGTGAAACTTAATGCAGCCTTTCTGTAGCTGTCATTTCAATCTTGCAAAAAACTGCCCTGTGGAAGGCGGGAGGTCCTCTGTGCTTCCTTAGAACATTTGCTGGTTCCTGTAGCCTTGTGTCTAGAGAAGGACAAAGCAACTCACACATATGACTAGCCCTCATTGTCTGCCATCATGTATACAGCATTTAATGTGGAATTAATGGTGGTATTCATATAAAAAGTAAACGGACATGCATGCTTCAAAAACATATACAGTTACTTACACTATGTTCCATTTATGTTTAAGATAGAGTGTGAAACTTTAAATAGTTTCACATTTGCAGGGGGTTGTTTATGGTTAAGACACCATTCTTTGGACCGGCACTGTGGCACAGCAGGTTAACACCCTGGCCTGAAGCACTGGCATGCCATATGGGCACCAGTTCCAGACCCGGCTGCTTCACTTCCGATCCAGCTCGCTGTTGTGGCCTGGGAAAGCAGTGGAAGATGGCCCAAGTCCTTAGGGCCCTGCACCAACGTGGGAGACCCAGAAGAAGATCCTGGCTTTGGATCAGCACAGCTCCAGCCTTTTCGGCCAACTGGGAAGTGAACCGTTGGATGGAAGACCTCTCTCTTTCTTTCTCTGCCTCTCCTCTCTGTAACCCTGACTTTCAAATAAATTAATATGGGATGCCTGCGGTGCTAGCATCCCATACGGGTGCCAGTTCAAGATCCGGCTGCTCCACTTCTATTTCAGCTATCTGCTATGGCCTGGGAAATCAGTAGAAGATGACCCAAGTCCTTGGGCCTCTGCAACCCCATGTGAGACCTGGAGGAGGCTCCTGGATCCTGGCTTGGAATCAGCATAGCTTCAGCCATTGCGGCTCATTGGTGAGTGTACCAGAGGATGGAAGACCGTCTCTCTCTTTCTCTCTCTCTCTCTCTCTCTCTCTCTGCTTCTCCTCTCTCTGTGTAACTCTGATTTTCAAATAAATAAATGAATCTTTTCAAAAAAGAAATCAATTATAACGATAGAAAATTTGCAAATACATGGAAATTAAACAACATGCTACTGAATGACTAATGGATCATGGAAGAAATTAAAATAGAAATAAAAATTCTTGAAACAAATGAGAATATCAACAAAATGTATCAAAATCTGAGAAAAGACAATGCAGTATTCAGAGGAAGGTTTACAACAATAAGCTTACCTTATAAAATGGAAAGATTGCAAATAAATTATCTAATATTCATGTTAAAGACTTGGAAAAGCAAGAACAAACCATTCCCAAAACTAATAGGAGGGCCGGCGCCGCGGCTCAATAGGCTAATCCTCCACCTTGCGGTGCCAGCACACTGGGTTCTAGTCCCGGTTGGGGCGCCGGATTCTGTCCCGGTTGCCCCGCTTCCAGGCCAGTTCTCTGCTGTGGCCCAGGAGTGCAGTGGAGGATGGCCCAAGTGCTTGGGCCCTGCACCCCATGGGAGACCAGGAGAAGTACCTGGCTCCTGCCATCAGATCAGCACGGTGCGCTGGCCACAGCACGCTGGCCGCGGCAGCCATTGGAGGGTGAACCAATGGCAAAAGGAAGACCTTTCTCTCTGTCTCTCTCTCACTGAAATAATGACTTGATCAGCTCTTGTCCTGACGGTTGATGTACAATGCAATACTTTATCCATTTTAGTATTTTTTTTGTTCTAGTACCGTTGGTTGAACTCTGTAACTAACACACAATTATTCTTAGGTGTTTAAATTTTAACTGAAAAGTGATCCCTGTTAGGAATTTGGAAAACATTATGCTGAGTGAAATAAGCCAATCCCAAAGGGACAAATACCGCTTGTTCTCCTTGATAGGTGACAACTAACTGAGCACCAAAAAGGAAACCTGTTAAAGTGAAATGAACACTATGAGAAATGGTAACTTGATCAGCCCTCACCCTGACTGTTGATGAGCAACTTAATATGTTATCCCTCTTAGTAATTTTTTTTTGTTTGTTCTACTTAATACTTTTGGTTGAATACTATAATCAATACACAATTCTTCTTAAGTGCTGAAACTTAACTGAAAAGTGATCGCTGTTAAATATAGGAGTGGGAATAAGAGAGGGAAGAGATGTGCAATTCGGGACATGCTTAAGCTGACTTACCTCAAACGGTAGAGTTAGAAACATACCAGGGGATTCCAATTCAATCCCATCCAGGTGGCATGTACCAATGCCATCTCACTAGTCCCAGTGATCAATTTCTGTTCACAATTGATCATAATGATAGGACTAAGAGTCAAAGGGAGCACATAAACAAGAATAGTGTCTGCAAATACTAGCTGATATAATAAAAAAGGGAGAGAATGATCCAACATGGGAAGTGAGATACACAGCAGACCCATAGAATGGCAAATGTCCTAAACAGCACTCTGGCCTCAGAATCAGCCCTTAAGGCATGCGGATCCAGCTGAAAAGCCCATGAGAGTATCTCAGGCATGGAAAGCCAAGACACTCTGGAAAAAAAAAAAAAAAAAGAAAGAAAGAAACCTAAATGAAAGATCTCTGTGAGTGAGATCCCAGTGGAAAGAACGGGTCATCAAAGAAGGAGGTACCTTTCTCTGAAGGGAGGAAAGAACTTCCACTTTGACCATGGCCTTGTCTAAAAATTATCAGAGTCGGTGAACTCAGGGGGCTTCCATAGCCTTAGCAGCTCATGACAAGAGCCTAGGGTGATTACTGATGCCATCAACAAGAGTGTCAATTTGTTAAGTCAACAACAAGAGTCACTGTACACTTACTCCTCATGTAGGATCTTTGTCCTTAGTGTGCTGTACATTGAGATTTAATGCTATAACTAGTACTCAAACAGTAGTTTTCACTTTATGTTTCTGTGTGGGAGCAAACTGTTGAAATCTTTACTTAATGGATGCTAAACTGATCTTCTGTATATAAAGAGAATCGAAAATGAATGTTGACATGAATGGAAGGGGAGAGGGAGTGGGAAAGGGGAGAGTTGCTTGTTGTAGGGACGCTATGGGGGGGAAGCCATTGTAATCCATAAGCTGTACTTTGGAAATCTATATTCATTAAATAAAAGTTTAAAAAAATAAAAAAAAAAACTAATAGGAGGTGAGAAATCAAGAGAATCAGAGAAGAAATAAATGAAACTCAAACAAAACTAACAACTCTTAAAATCAAAAAAAAGGAAAAGATGGGTTTTGAAAAATAAGCAGAATAGATAAATCTTTAGCCAACTAACAAAGAAAACAGAGAAAAAAACTTAAAATAAATAAATTAGAGATGAAAAATTATACCACAGAAAAATAAATAATTACAGGTAACTACTGTGAATGACTATGCACTATCAGCTTAGAAAACCTTGAAGAAATGGATGAATTCCTGGACACACTATCTGCCAATATTACATCAGGAAGATATAGAAAACCATAACAATGTGATTGAAGCAGTACCTAAAAGTCTCCTGTCAAAGAAAGGTCCAGGACCTGATGTCTTTACAACTGAATTAAAATAAATAAATAAATAAATAAATAAATCTATCTTAAAAAGAAGACTCCATTCTTAATCAATAGAGTCCTGAGTTTATATTCAATTACTTCTGACTTTAAGATTGTTTAGGTGGGGATTTTTTTTGTAAATATATTTTTATTTAAAATGCAGAGTGACAGAGAGAGACAGAGGAACAAAGATAGAAAAAATAGCTACATCGTCCATCTGCTGGTACACTCTCCAAATGACAGCAACAGCCCGGACTGGGCCACACCCAACCAGGTTTCATGAACCCTAGTGGGTTCTCCAACATGGGTGGCAGGTGTCCTAAGAAGTTGGGCCATTCGGGGGCTAGCGCTGTGGCGCAGCAGGTCAGCAGTGCTGACATCCCATATGGGCGCCAGTTCAGGACCCAGCTGCTCCACTTCCAATCCAGCTCTTTGCTATGGCCTGGGAAAACAGTAGAAGATAGCCCAAGTCCTTAGGCTCCTGCATCCACATGGGAGACCTGGAAGAAGCTCCTGGCTCCTGGCTTCGGATCAGCACACAATTTTCCATTGCGGAAAATTGGGGAGTGAACCATCAGATGGAAGACCTGTCTCTCTCTCTGCCTCTCCTCTCTCCAAATAAAAATAAATGAATCTTTTCAAATAAAAATAAATAAATCTTTTTTTAAAAAAAGAGTGTGGACCATTTTCTACTGCCTTTCTAGGTTAATGAGCAGGAAGCTGGATTAGAATTGGAGAAGCTGGGGTTCAAACCAGCACTCAGACACCAGATTCTGGTATTGCAAGCTGTGGCTTAACTTTCTGTGCCATAATGGTGGCCCCTGGGTGAGGAAGTTTGAGAAGCCTTAGGAAGGTGTGGAATTTGGAGGCCTAGGTGGGCAGGGAATGAAAATGTCTTTTCATAATTTTAGTTTCTAACTCTACCTTTGGAAAGCTACTTGCACAAGTCAGTGAAACCCTGAACTTCAGCCTTCCCACATATGAACTTAATTCTGTGCTTGATAATTGTTCCCTTTCTAACCTTATATTCATGTTCATGTCTTTTCTGCCCTGTGCTGCTTCTGGAAGGCTGACCTTGGAGATCAAATCCCCAGAAAGCAAGTGGCAGGATGACCTCATGCCCTTCTTCATGCCTACAGGATCATTGGCATGAGTAAAGTCTGCATGGCTGGGGTCAGCGCTGGGCGTAGTAGGTTAATCCTCCACCTGCAGCGCTGGAATCCCATATGGGTGCCAGCTCGTGTCCTGGTTGCTCCTCTTCCAATCCAGCTCTCTGCTGTGGCTTGAGAAAACAGTAGAAGATGGCCCAAGTCCTTGGGCGCCTGCACCTGCATGGGAGACCAGGAGGAAGCACCTGGCTCCTGGCTTTGTATCGGCACAACTCTGGCTATTGCGGTCATTTGGGAAGTGAACCAATGGATGGAAGACCTTTCTCTCTGTCTCTCCCTCTCACTGTCTGTAACTCCACCTGTCAAATAAATAAATAAAATCTTTTAAAAGAAAAGTCTGCATGGCTAGCCTTTGCCCTTGTTTGACTTGGGAAGCCTCATATTGTTAGAAGCTCTTGGCACCCCTAGCTTTACTCATACCATGGGCACATCGTGTTCATAAAGCTCTTCCTAGTTTACACTTACTACTCATCCATATCTTGTCCCACTGTATTTCATAGAATATTAATACCTACAAGTGGTGGGATATGGAGGTTATTTATATGATGTCTTTAAAAAAATCACAGAAAAATGAAATTGAATGGTAAGTTCACTTTGGTATCAATGAAGTTTGAAGCCCATGCATAGTCTGTTTCACATTTTTTCATGGACTATTTGACAACCCCTCATACACGTGAATTTCAAAAATGTTTTACACCAAATACACTTATATTTTAATCTCATTTTCCATGGACTTCTTGACATCTACTCATACACACAACATGCTATGGGAAGTGTGAGTTTTTTTAAATACTGAGTGGGTGGTAGCTACTGTTATATTTCTTGTTCAATGCTGGGTAAGTTACCCATTACAAAGAAACTCTGTACTCCAATTGTTCCTTGAGTTTTGGCAACACTTATGACTACATTCCACCCAGCTCCACTCAGGAAAATCAATAGATGACAACTTCTGTGTTTTCCTTTGGGTTTTCCCTTAGGCTAGGTTCATAACCTTGAGATTTGTGCATCATCATTATAGAACACAGACTTCCTCCTTTCCCACACTGCACACCTCTACTCCTCCAGATTAGAGAGAAGGCCACTGAGGGCCACCTGTTGGGCCAGAAACAAATTACAGAGGAAGGGAATTGACTTGACAGAGGTTTCTGAGCCCCAGAGCCAAGAAGCAAAGGACTGTGCACCACGAAGTCATCAACAGCGTGAATGAAACAGCCAACGCCAGCATCTCCTTTTGCAAATCTCTTTCCCTTGCTGGTTAAGGATGTATATATTTCATGGATTTCATGTAGTAATTATGATTTTATGTTCTGTATACTCCCCAGGCTTATAAATTCAAATGTACTTCTAGAGTATCTTCAGGTAGGAAATGCCTTCCATAAATGTAACCTTGTTGTTAAGTTGATAATTAATATTTAATTCAAAATGAATAATTAATCTCATTCTATTTCCATCATTTCATGGCATTTCTGGAAGTTGCACTTTTTTTTAATTTCTAATCCATAATACCTCTGTCTTCTGGGGCTGCCTTTGGCTTTGAAATATCAAGATTATGTCATTCTTGCTTGTATACCTGTCTCTCTGAGGCTCAAGTTAGCAAATCACAGATGCAGATTAGGACTGGCCTGAGCAAATGTGAAAATCACTGAATGGAAGTCAGGGAGGGAAGGAATAGCTGCAGATCATGGAAAAGCTGATGTGTAAATAGACAGGAGCCAGTCCACCGCTCTTGTCCTCTCACCCTACCAGCAAATGCAGATTCCCACAAAGGTAAACCAAGCTCCGCATGGGCGTGATGCCTAGCCATGCTGCTGAATCTGGAACCTAAATGTGATACCAAAGTCCTTGGCCACACGGAGAACCACTATTGTAGCTGCTTTTGTAAGGCACTAGTCTCTGGTCTCTCACAGAGGCACATGCATCTGTGCCATTAGTCTCAGCCAACACGTCCTCAGAAAGGAAGACAGGGAGAAGTATCCCTGGAACACTCAATCATTAACAGGATTGTCCTCGAAATAGTCAGGAATTTCACCTGCTGGGACTCCAAATTCCAGGTCATTCCCCTTCCATGTAGCCTTTGTCAAGTTGTAGTTAGCACAACCCCAATAGCTGTACTGTAGAATCTTGGAGATTTGAACTACTTTGTCTGCCTCTCTCTCTCTCTGAGTGTGTGTGTGTGCATAGAATAATTGCCATTTTCTGTTGAGGAATTTGTTTTTTTGTTCCTTCCTGATGCTTGGACAATGCTGGAGATTTAATAATTTCCCAAAGTTGATCATGCTTTTCATGTGGTTGGGAGTCTGAACTTTATGGAGCAGCTGGTTTGGCAAAATAGGCATCATACAAGAGTGTCAGTGTGAGCATCAGCTGTTCTGCTTCCCATCCAGCTCCCTGCTAATGCATCTGGGAAAGCAAAGCAGCTGAAGATCAGCCAAGAGTTTAGACCCTTTCCACCCATGTGGGAAACCCAATTGGAGTTTCAGGATCCTGGCTTTGACCAGGCCTGGACCTGGTGGACATATAGGAAGTGAACCAGCAGATGAAGATTTTTCTTTCTCTCTGTCTTTGTCTCTGTCTTCCCCTGCCTCTGTCACACTACTTTCAAATAAATAAAATAAATCTTAAGAGTGGGCTTTAGGATACAACTGCCTGACTTCAGGCCTACTTAGTCTTCCCTTGTTGCAATAATTTCAGCCACCCCATGCCTTACACTCCTCTCCTGAAATGAAGACAAAAATAGAATTACTTGATGGAGGACTCGTGAAAATGAGCTATATTCCTACCTTACTACTCAGAGTGTGATCCGTGGACAAGATCAACTATACGGTCAGCAGGCCCACTGCAAATAATAGCAACTGTCAGGAGTATCAACATGGTGAGAGTTGAGCACAAAAACGAGCCTGGGTTCCTTAGGAGCAATATCCTGTGCAAAGCCAGAAGCCATAGGTCCATCAGGCAGCTCTGGCTCAGGAGTACTATTAGTTCTGGTCCAGAAGTGGTACTGATGCTGAGAGGAAGCATTTGAATATCTGATAGGAATTTCCCATTCTCATCACACTTAAGTTTGTGACCCATGGTTCCATTTAGTTGAAAAGGATAGAGACTGATTTGAATGTAGTTTGTGACATTTTTGTTGTTTTATTTCTTTTTTTGTTTTTTTTTTCTTTTTTTTTAACTTTTATTTAATGAATATAAATTTCCAAAGTACAGAATATTGATTACAATGACTTCCCCCCCATAACGTCTCTCCAACCCGCAACCCTCCCCTTATCCACTCCCTCTCCCCTTCCATTCATGTCAACATTCATTTTCGATTCTCTTTATATACAGAAGATCAGTTTAACATACATTAAGTAAAGATTTCAACAATTTGCTCCCACACAGAAACATAAAGTGAAAAATACTGTTTGAGTACCAGTTATAGCATTAAATCTCAATGTACAGCACACTAAGGACAAAGATCCTACATGAGGAGTAAGTGCACAGTGACTCCTGCTGTTGACTTAACAAATTGACACTCTTGTTGATGGCATCAGTAATCACCCTAGGCTCTTGTCATGAGCTGCCAAGGCTATGGAAGCCCCCTGGGTTCACTGACTCTGATAATTTTTAGACAAGGCCATGGTCAAAGTGGAAGTTCTTTCCTCCCTTCAGAGAAAGGTACCTCCTTCTTTGATGACCCATTCTTTCCACTGGGATCTCACTCGCGGAGATCTTTCATTTAGTTTGTTTTTTTTTTTTTTTTTTTTTCCAGAGTGTCTTGGCTTTCCATGCCTGAAATACTCTCATGGGCATTTCAGCCGGATCCACATGCCTTAAGGGCTGATTATGAGGCCAGAGTGCTGTTAGGACATTTGCCATTCTATGGGTCTGCTGTGTATCTCACTTCCCTGTTAGGAGTTTGGAAAACATTCTGTTTTATTTCTTATTGCAGGAATCTATCCTAATCATATCATACAAAATAACAAATTTTTCTTTAAAAATTTATCAGAAGATCATAACAGAATGTATTAAAAAATTAAAATTCCAACAAGAGTGATTAAGTAAATGATGGTGCAACTTTTCAATAAAATAGTATGTAATCAATATAAATACATTTTACCAACAATGTTTAATTATATGTAAAGATGTTCACGATATACTGGGAATAGAAAAAGCAGTATACCAAGATTTATTTATAATATGATCTTACATCCAATTTATATTGCATTTTCTAAGTTGCTATATATTTTTATAATACAACGAGTCAACTTTACTAAGAGAGCTAGTTTACAGTCAGAAATTCGGTGGTGAGGAATTCTGCTGAGCTCAGAAACCAGGGATAGATTGTCTCAGCACGTCTACTTTTCTGTGCATTATTCAAGGAGTCCAGGATATAACCTTAAGTAGTATGAGAAATGCTTGAAATATCATGCTAAGGTTTTTATTCTATTATAAAAATGTGCATAAAATATTTCATTTTCATCAACAATGTATTGACACATATTTTATTAAAAATAAATTATTTACTTTGAGAAAAATAATTGTAGTTGAAAAGACTGGAGACCAAATCATCCAATCATTTATTGCACATACAAGTTTTCTCCTCTACTAGCTGTCTTAAATTCCATGAGATCAGCCCATATGAAAATTCTATCGAATTAGGTGGTGGAAGTGCACACAAACACTTCACAGTTCAAAATTACAAATCTCTCCTTCAGTGTCTTATCCAAATGAACATGTTTCCCTAGGAAGATGACTCATACTGATCCTATTGCATTGTGTGCCTGTGTCACATCTAGACATGCCCCTGGTTCAGGCCCCTGACCTCCTTTGAGGACCAATGTTGCTTGAGAATTCTCAAATTTAATGGTGACACATAGAAGAAAGGCACAATAATGTCATCTGATTTTGGGTTTTCATATTGTTTCTTACAAGAAAGAATAGAGTATGTTCACTGGTTTAGGGTATGCATAGAAAACCAACTGAAAAGCTCTCCTAAAACACTAAGACTGACTTCCTGTATCCAGATGTGTTTAAAAGGAAGCTGCATTCCACCCAGCAGTGGATGGAACTGTGCCTGAAATGATTTCTAAGACTCCTGAATCTGAATTTATGCCCAAAATGATGGTTACTGAAATGACCAGAACTGTGTGAGCATGAATTTTCCAGGGAAATAAATGCTCAAGTCTTACTGGGATGGTGCCTCCTAGCTGAGTCATCACCCACAGCAAGGCACAGCAGGATGTCCACACTGGAAAAGACATTTCTACCAAGAAAGCAAGGTGGTAGAGGGCTGGGAACCTGTCCATGGTTCTGGAGACAGCAGAAGATTAAGAAAAGAATTCTCTTCCAACACCCCGCAGCATCCTTTACCAGGCTCTCCATGACCTGTGTTGATCAACATCACAACTCCTATCGTGAACAAATAATTTATATATTATTAAACATGTTGGAAATAATCAAAAGTAGTACAAGATGGCCCAAGCTCTTGGCTCTCTGCACCTGGGTGGGGCACCCAGAAGAAGCAGAGTTGAGTACATTTTTGTCTTCTTTGTAGGCTATATGGGACTTTCTCTCCCTAGTCAATGTGCCAATTGCTGAAGGGAACCCACATGCTAGTGAAGTGCTCTCAGCAGCCTGGCTCTGAACAGACTTGCTGTGATACTACTAGGTGAACTCAGGTAGGCTATGACCCCCTGCAATCCTTGCTTCTGTTATTCATAAATTAAGGACTGTAATGTCAATAAATAGTCAGTGTTTTCCAGTCTCTAAGTCTTTTATACTGGATTATTCTGTTTTTCCTAGTGCCCAACAAATTAATTCCTTTTTAATTTTTTTCTAAGACCTATTCTTAACTCTTACATGAAGGATTATCTCGTGATTTTTTAAATTATTTATTTTAAAGAGTTAGAGAGTGAGAGTGAGATAAAGAAAGAGAGAGAGAGGGAGAAAGAGAAAGGGAGAGAGAAAGAGAGAGAGAGAGACTTGGGGTGGGGTCTTCCATCTGCTGGTTCACTTCCCTGATGCCCATGTCAACTGTGATTGGACCAGGCCAAAGCAGGAAGCCCAGAACTTCACCCAGTTCTCCTACTTTGTGGCAAGAACTCAAATACTTGAGCATCATTAACTGCCACACAGACACAATAGCAGAGACCTGGGTAGAAAGTGAAGTGACCAAGATTTGAACTCAGACATTCTGAAATGGGATACTGGCATGCCAACAGGTGGTTTACCTGTTTTACCACTGCCCCCAAATCAACTTTATAATTTTTTTTTAATTTTAAGTCTCAGAAAGAACTTAAAGAACTATTTCAATGTCTTAATATTGAATTGGTTTTAAGCAATTAAACTTCCAACATATAAATAAGCTGGACAGCTTTAAAATAAGTTAGGGATGTTTATGTTGAAATAGTTGTTAGCAAGCTAAAGGATAACAAAGAGGAAGAAAACTTCCTACAATCAAAATCAGAAGGTGTGAGTAAAAAAGCTGCTCAAACATCAATTTCCTTTCATTTTGGGGGAAGGAAGACTTTGCTGCTCTCTTGTTAATAGTTCTCATGCTGTTAATTGAGACCTATGTTTCAGAAAAGGCTCAGGTGGCTCACATATGACTCAAGAGACCAGCTGTGACCTCCATGTTCAGCTCAGAAACAGAGACAACTATGTCTGAGGTCTGAGTTCTTCCACAATGAGGCGGGAGGTAGGCAGTAGAGTGTACCCGACATTGGAAAGCACAAATTTCAAAATATTAGATTCTAAGGAAGTCTCTTGTCGCTCCCCCTCTTCGTGGAGGAACGACACAGGACCCTGCGCTGTTCTCTTGTCTGCTCGGCCCTCCCCGGGTTTGCTGCTGGTTCTTCCCGGGTTGGCTACCGTCCCTTCCACCTCTGTGGAAGGGCGGTTCCCCCTGGCCACTTCCCCACTTCCGCAGGGGAGCGGCACACCGCCGGCCGGCTCTCTCGGGGGCTGCACAGGTGTTCCTTCAGGTAGATGTTCCCCTTAGATGTTCCTGGTGCATGTTGTCTCTCTCCTCCTTTATAGTCCTCTTCCACCAATCCCAACTCTGCTACCCACACGCCGAGTACGCTGCTCTCCTCCAATCAGGAGTAAGATCAGCTCCTGCAGCTCAGTCAATCAAGTTGGCGAGAGGCAGCTGCATAGAAGTTGTTGCTCCCTTCTCAGCGCCATATTGTGGGAGAGCAGATGCATAGAATAAGTCTTAATTCCAGTAACTTAGTCTAGTCCGAGTTGCTCCCCACAGTCTCTAACATTTTTTGACACTTTGCAAGCCAAATTATAAAATATGGGATTGGATGCCTACACTTGTTGGATATTGATATCATATAATGTAAAGGAAATAAAAATAAATTCTAAAAATATTAAGATATACAATAATGAGAGTTTATATTTATTTTACTTAGCCAAATTCTAGAATTTGTAGACTCTGAATTTAAAGATCATTTCAGGCAGATGAATGGGTGAAGCTTGAGCCAAAGAGTTGCATTCGTTTAAATGGTCTGTAGGAATGATGAGTGACTGGGATCATCTTTTTTCGATTTTTATTAATATAAAGAGAACAGATCTCATGAAATCAATAGATACAATTCTAAGAAGATAACCATACTTACTTCCCTTCCTACCTTCTCAAAACACCTGCCTTTTTCCTTTCTTCTTTTCCTGTAATTTTGGTAATAACTTTTTTTTATATTTCATATGTACTGTTTTAAAAGCATAATGATAATGATACTTCCCACTATACTAGGACTGTTACTGGCTAGTTATCATAAATCTGATCCTGATCATAGAAGGACTCTTGTATCCTTGCTAAGTTAAATCCAAACTAAACCAGAGAAAGTAACACTAAGCAAAGCAAAGCACCTTCAAAACAGCAACAATGGAGATAGCTGCATGGTCTTATATTAAAGTGTTGGGTAGAATGCCTGTGTCTTACATCATAGTGCCTACTTTCAACTCCTGGCTCAGACTCCTGATAAGAGTTTCCTGGTAATGCAGATCCTAGGAGACAGAAAGTGATGACATATGTAGTTGGGTCCCTGCCACTCAGGTGAAGGAACTGTATTGCATTCCCTGACTCCAGTCACTGCTCCCATTTGGGATGTGAACCTTTCTTTGCCTTTTAAATACATTTTTTAAAAAAAGCCCAAAATATGGCAATAAATAAATTTCACATTAAGCACTTTTTATAACCTAGACCATAGTCATAAATAAATCTTGTTAAATAAAAATTGGTGGGGCTAGCATTATGGTGTAGCAAGAAAAGACACTGCTTGCAATGTTGGCATTCCTTAAGAGCTCCAGTTCAAGACCTGTCTGCTCCACATTCGATCCAGCTCCCTGCTAATGAGCCTGAAAAGCAGAGGAGGTTGTCCCAAGTCCTTGGGCCCTTGCAGCAATGTGAGAGACACAGAAGAAGCTCTTGGCTCCTGGGTTCATATTGACCCAGCTCCTGCAATTGGGGAGTGAACCAGCAATTGGAAGATCTCTCTCTCTCTATCTATCTATCTATAGATAGATAGATAGATAGATAGAGATAGATAGATATAGATATAGATATAGATATATATCACCCTCTGTGTGTGCATGTGTGTGTGTGTATGTGTAAACTCTACCTTTCAAGTAAATAAATAAATAGCTCTTTCATTTAAAAGAACAATGGTATGGATACAGCTACTGTGATGCAGTGGATTAAGCCACTCTTGGGGATACCTGCATCCCACACTGGAGTGCCTGGGATTGAGTCTCACCTCCACACCCTGCCCCATCTAGCTTCCTGCTGACACAGCTGGGAAGCAGTGAAATATAACCCAAGACTGGTAATCCAGCCACCCACCTGGGCGATCCAGATAGAATTCTTGGTTCCTGGCTTGAGCATGGT
This sequence comes from Oryctolagus cuniculus, assembly GCF_051225735.1. NCBI lineage: Eukaryota > Metazoa > Chordata > Mammalia > Lagomorpha > Leporidae > Oryctolagus > Oryctolagus cuniculus. The sequence continues at coordinate 124,608,851 of NC_142869.1, read as the reverse complement.
CCAGCTTCAGCTTTTGTGGGTATTTGGGAACCAGGAGATCCAAACTCCCTCCCTCTGTGTGTGTGTGTGTGTGTGTCTTTTACACTCTTTCCCGCTTTCACTTTGCCTTTCAGATAAATACTTTTTAATTGATTTCAATATTTTTTCTCCACTTCAACTATATACATGAAAATCTAGACTGGGTCATCTGACCTCATTTCACTCAGGAACCCCTCACTTTTATGTCAGAAAGACACTGTGGCCAAACGCAGAATGTTGACCACATTCTTCACTGTTTCTAAATCATCTATTTGCCTGGGTTTTTTTTTTTTTTTCTCCTCAAAATAGCTCCTGTCCCTCCCATGATAAAGTTTCTAGTGATGCCTTCAAATTTCCAGTGTTCACTGCATTTCCCCCCATACTCCCTTGGCTGACAGTGAACTTAGTCAGTACCTGGTGGGACAGCTGCTTGACCTGCCACTGACATTCAGACACAGTTGCCTCCCTTGTTGTAGGAGTTAAACTGTACTTATCTGGTTCACAACATCCTTAGCACATTGGCATGCCCTTTCCAGTGTTTTCTTTTCCTCCACTTGCAACTCATTAAGATAATTGACTTTTCTAATTTTTATTTTAGTTGTAGCATAAATTTTACTCCTTAAAGAATGTGACCGCCTGACTGGCTTTAAGTGATGCTGAGGTGACTGTAATGATGAGTGCCCACACTAGGTGAGGACATGGGGTGAATGGTGGTGAGCAGCAATTTTCATTTCAGTGAACAAGATTGATGGGTTTACCCTGAGGCGGTATCTTAAACAGACACTCCCCAGTTCCTCCTGAGAGTAAGTGTGGCACAGGACTCGGAAGAGAGAGGCAGAGAGGTCATAGAATATACTTTCTGGGGACAGGGACCATTGCAACAAAAAAAAAAATCCAATAGTGTACAAGGAAGGGAGGGGAATTCTAAGGTCTTGGTTGTACCTCTCATTTGCTTATAAGGTTGAAGTTTGAAGTTTAGGGTTTGTGGAGACAAATGGCAGGGTGTTGTTGAGAATGAGGGTGCAGGAGATGAGTATGAAGATAGAACATGGAGTTAGAGTGGGAAGAACTCTGTGAATTAAAGTAAACATTTAATTTTACTAATGACAGAATAATCACTTTGTTAGAAGGGCGAATAATATGTCTGATGGGTCAAAAAGGAATTTGAATACAAACTTAAAGTTTCGTGAAACAAGCTAGAAGTTGGGTAAGACAATAGCAGTTGTGGCGGCAGATATGCTAATAGTAGACAAATCTGACAACTAATAAGAAAATTCAATTAGATTTATTGTTTAAGTCAAGGATTACTCCCTACTTTCTGCTGTAGCAACTGTCAGTACCAATCATACATCAGAAAACTAGATTTTACAGAGGAAAATGACAGCTTGTCGTGAGATCATTTTGACTTAGAAGGCTTGTATTTCTCACATTAGAGATGATCTTGAGATGATCATGTGGATATGAAAATCACACATAGATCTGAAAAAATATAGACTAAATGCGGCCTCAGTTGATATATAGGGGAGTTCAAAAGGCCAATGATAATGAATGTGGTTACTCATGACTCCTTGGTGAACTATACAGTATCCTTGTCAGTATATGTCTATTGCATCATACCACAATGAATGGGATATCATTATCCATGTTTTCCTAGTGTAACAAAATGTTCTGAACGTTATGTATTTTCACACTGAATGTGGTATAAGGTAATACAGTAAATGGCTTCCGTTACCCTGGTGCTGAGATGTCCAGCCATGTCAGCAGAAGACTAGATCAAAATCAGAACATCGCAAAGCCAAGACACTATTTGATGCTGTGAATTCTGATTCCACTTCTCTGTTCCTACTAGCATTTAAGACACTCTAGCACTTGGCTTTTTTAAATTTGAACTTCTTTTTCTCATTAATGATTTAATTGACCCTTTCTTATGAGTATTTGGTTTCCTCCATGTGTCAAAAATCGTTATCATCACTTTTCCTTGGGCACAACGTATGGCACCAGATCCTATCCAGATTCCTGAGCACAGGGTATAAAATTCTAGTGCTTTATCATTTCTATCCACCCACCCCCCAATTCAATTTTTCTGAACTATTCCAGCATATATTCTAAACAGATCTCAATTATAACAATGTTTGTTTTTTTTTTTTTTCACCTGGGATGGCAAAAAAATCTGTTCTCAATAGGTAAAAATTGGGATTCTTACAAAGAAGTCTGGCCAATAACAGGAAATTTTAATAATGTTTAGTTGTTATATTTATGTTTAGTTGTTATATTTATGAAACATAAATTTTCCAGACCAAGCCTTCTGGCTATTGGCACAGCCTAGATTGGGTGTTTCCCCATTGACCCAGCAACTGTGATTGTGTTGGACAAGATTGTTTTGGAGAAATTTAGCAGCAGGGTACACCATCCAGCAATCTAACCAAGGGAGTAGGAAAGGAAGGTTCTATTTTTCAGAATTCAATGCGGGGACAAGGGTTTCCAATTTGATCTATTTATGCCCACTACAAAGGAAAACTATTTAATTTTGTAGTAGGCAAAAGAAGCAAAGGAAGTTAACATTATGGAACTGAATTATATGCACATTAGTTTCTGAGTTGAGTGACTTTTTAAAAATTCTTATGAAACTCTATAATTAAAAAAAAAACTTACGGAGCATTTACTTTGCTTTAGGAATTATGTACAGCTCTGCTCTTGGTTTAAGTCCATGGAAACTCATGACAATGCAAAAAATTAACAAGACTTAACACTTAAGAGCTAACACTTACCAAAGGCTTGCATCCTTGAATGAGGAGAAAAAATGAGGAATGACAGAGATAGCTGTCATGATAATTTATAGCTTTAAATTATTTTCCAATTAGGCTACTTTCTGTAGTGTAGCAGAGAAAGCCTTCAACTATAGAAAACAAGAGTGTAAGGAAACAACAAACAACAGAGACTGGAATTATAAAGCAACAGCCTACACATGGTGTTTTGAGACTTAAACATACAGATGACCATAAATTTCCTAGGTGGCAAATTGAGTGTGGCAATAATGAAGAGTAAGAAGAAAAGCACATTATTATTTTAAGAAATTTAAATATTTATTTATTAGTTTCATTGTACATATTTATGGGTACACTGGGATGATTTAGTATATGTATTCAAAGGGTGATGACAAAAAACTCTTTAAACATTTAAAATATTTTTATCATGTTTACTTTTTTAATTTTAAAATTTAAAAATGTAATTTTTAACATTTTGCCACATTCACTATAAATGTAGGTATTATACACATGCACATATACAGTACTTTGGGTTTGATGAGCATTCACAATTGTCATGTCATACAGGGATATTTCAGCAAACACACACAATGAGTCCTGATTAAGTGAAAGCAATCAACATTTGCTGATCCCCATCAAAATTATATTTGGAGCCCTCAAGACCCTCTCTTCTACTCATTCATAAAATATACACTAAGTTACTGTCGATGGTAGTCACCCCATTTTGCTGTATAACACTAGAACTTATTCCTTGTAACTAACCTTGCTTTGGTATCTGCTTTCATACTTCTTACCCCTTCTGTCTTTTCCAAACTCCAGTGCTAACTTGAGAAGATACATTATTTCATAGTCATGGATATTCTTGATTTTTTATTTCTTCCTTTCCCCCTGAATTTCATACCAAAGTTTCCGGTATTTCAAATTAGAACTTCATCCACATTTTTCCCAGAAAACGTAGCTATAGAATGAACTTAACTTTTAAATTAGTGTGGCATTATGCTTCTGGCACTATATGAGTTTGGTTGTCCTAGTCTAAGACCTAAATGTTAGTTATATGTTGTTTCCATGGGAAAATGTGCGCAGAGTACCAAATATACAGCCTGTTCTACACTGAGGAAACCCTTGGAAGACTATTCAGCTGGGTCTCAATCTGCATCTGGAAATCATGGAACAGATTCCAGCCCTTGTGGTAAGTCTTGCACCTTTATTTTAAATTCTTTCAGTGCTCTGTAAACTGATTTCATGTGAGGATATCCTGCAAGAAAAAGAGAAAGAGAAAGCGAGTTTTCCAAGATATGTTCCAAGATAAGAAAGGACCCCACATAACATGAATATCAGAGATGTCATATAGACTTTGTGAATAAATGACAACGTTTGAAAACAGTTGACCACTACTATTTCTCTTGTCATGCTTCTATAAGGAGCGTGCTAGTTGTGAGCACTGAGAATGCAGATTTACAGTTTATTAATCTCCCTGTTTCTAAACTACTGCAATATTTATTGCCCTAATTCTAAAGAAGTCACTTACCATATGGTGAGCTGCAGGAATCAGTTCACAGCCTCTTTTCAATCAGTAGTCACCTTCTGGAAAACAAGGCATGACCTTGGACTTGGCTTCCTCACCCAGGAAACACAGCTCAGTACCTGGTGCCTGTGTTTAGACAGTGTCCACAGCATGGATGATTTCCTTACACACTTCTGTTTTCTGGAATGTTTCATTTGTTTTTCCTTCTATTCCAGAATTAATTCCCAAATTCCATAACTTTAACTAAAATTGCTGGCCTAACACAGCCAACCACTCATTGAAAGCTGCTGTTATGGTGAATCAAGCAACAGATGGGAACATTTATAGATGGAGAGGCACAAATAAGTTAGGGACACTAGAAAACATTACACATTAAAAATGGTCAAGAATTGTTCAATTAAGAAATATGTTTATATGGAAGGGTGGTAAATTACTATGGGAGCTGTCAGAAGATATTGAGAGAAGAAGAGGAATCAGAAAGTCGTGATGGAAGAAATGGTATGAGTGGATTTAGGAAGCTGCAGTACAGTCTATTTCATTTTCTATTCTTTAAGACTAAGAAAAAGCAAAGGAAGGCTAAATCCGCTGTATTTACTTCAGATTCTTGACGAATCATTGCAGTGGGGACATTCAGAAATGGGTAGTAGAAGAGAGAGATGGTATCCTCTACTTTCTCATCTTCAAGTTCATTAACCTCCTTACAAAGCTAAAAATTACAGCAGCAGAAGCAGAAAAGCTTTGCCAGCTCTGCTCCAGCCTCTGCAATAAAACAATACAAAACTGTATGTGTTGATGGCTTTAAACATGCTAATTTAAACCTGTCACAATAGTACATGTAAAATGTTTGTTTTGCAATATGACACACTAACTGGGTGACTTGAATATGCCTTTCCACATATAACATATCTTAAACAATGTAAAATTAGAAAGCTGTTCTTTTAATAGCCATTAAATACAATGAGGTACAGATATTGATAAGCATGTGTATTGTACTTGCAATATGGGAATGCTCTTAGCCAGTGGGGAAGAAACCCCTATGCTCAAGGGAAATCAGTGTTGCAGTTGTGATAAGTTACTGAGGTCAATGTCAAATAATGCATTAAATATTTTGCTGTGATCTTGCAAATTAAGGCTCTTAAAATCTTGATTGGAGAAAGAAGGGATAAAAGCTGTGATAATCATTAACATTACTTATAAATTTCTATAGGTAGTTTATAGTTCTATAAGTATTTTGATTTGCCCTATTTCTTTTCCTTTATTTTTCAATTTATTTGAATCAGAGAGACACACAGAGAGAGCGTGTGAGAGAGCACTTTCATCTGCTTTGTTCACTCTCCAAATGGCAGCAACAACTGGGGCTAGGCTAGGCTGAAGCTAGGAGACTGGCACTCCTTCCTGCTCTCCCACTGGGGTGGCAACAACTCAAGTAGTCTGCCATCATTTGGCATTTCCTAGGTGTTTTAGCAGAGAGCTAGGTCAGAAGCTGAGTAGCTGGGACTTGAACCATCGCTCCAACATGGGTGTGGGCATCCCAATTGGTGGTTAGATCCACAGTGTCACCATTCCTTCCCCTGATGAAATGTTTGCATAAGTTCTCCACAGAACAATAACCTCAGCAAACACAGTTCATTAAAAACACCTATCTTCAGAGGTTCTCTTACAAGGAGAGACACTCATTAGGCTTTTGTGCTATTTTTGGTCCTCTTTCCCTGGGAACAAACACAGTGTTCCCAATCCACACATTAGTTTCTACGAAATTATTGCTGTAAATTTGGCCAAATAATTTATGAATAAGATGTTTTCAAGTGTTTAATTATAAATATCTTCCTTTTTGCCTTCGTTGCATAGAAAATGGGGACATTATTTAGCACCATTTCAATGAAAAATATTTCTAAATCAAATTACCTCTAACATAGGAAGATTTTTTCACGTGAATAAGTATCTCAGTTAGGATGTATAAAACCAGTTAAGTCTCTATTTATCTCTGCTATGCAAGTGGTTCCTGACTCTCCTCTTAGCTTGAGGTTGAGCATGGTAGAATACATGGTGGTGACAAGCCTACTCTGTGTGCAGTCAGGAGACTAGCAACCCTAATATTTCCTGTCCTAGTCAATGTCATCAATCATCCCAGAAGTCAGTGAGCCTCATTATGTCTAAAACCATAGCCCTTCCTGAGAAAGTGATTTCCAAGATGAATTGTTTCCTTTTGCTTCTCATAATCATTTAACTCACTGGTCACACAGGGCAGTTGAGAAAAATAGTTATCTCTGTCCCCAGACATGCAGGCTTCCTTGTTTGTTTGTTTGTTTGTTTTGTCTAGCTCTTCCTAGCAGCAGGACTGTGTTCATGTCACCTGGCTTCTCTGGGATGTCATCTCTTTCTCTACGAAATGCTGCTCATGAAAGTACCTCTCAGACTGTGTGCAAAAAGCATTAAGAGCTGTGTCATTGGGGCCAAGAAGAAGAGTGTGTGGGACACTGCTCCTCAGTGCTCTGTGGGCTTCTGCGACATTTGGTCAGCTCTCTCTGCAGGTGTATAGCCACAAAATGAAGTGAGTAACAGTGCTTGTTTGAAAGAGTTGTAGTGATTGGATGAGTGAATTGAACAAAGAACTCAGAGTAGTAGCTAGTATCTCATAGGCATTGGATAAGTATTTTTAAACACAAAATACATGTTCAACTATGACATCTATTATATTTCTAGAATTGCTATTATGAAACATACAATTTATATTATTCTCTTTTAATCATATTTTCACAATGACCTTGTGAAATAGGATTATTCTTTGTATAGGGGTCAAAACTGAGGCTCAAACTCAAGCAAACTCAGCTACCACATCCATCAGTCACTGGCCAAGATGGGATTTACTTTAAAGTTGACTGACATCTGAGGTTGTGCTTTGTTTTGAAGAGCAACTGCAATAATTCCAATTCTATTTTCCACAGTAAAATAAATGAACCTCTTAACCATTGATGAGAATTCATTCCCTTAAGCTGAACAAACCTAATCAAATACAGTCGTGCACTGCATAATGCTATTTTGCTCAACTATGGACAACATACACAATGGTGGCCCCTTGAGATTATAAAGAAGCTGAAAAATTTCCATCACCTAGTGGCCGATCAGCTGTTATAATGTCCTAGCATAGTGCATTACTCATATGTTTATGGTGATGTTGGTGAAAACAAACCTAGTGCACTGCCAGCCTCATAAAGGTATCATATACACAGATAATACATGATAATGACAAAACAATTATGTTACTGGTTTATACATTTACCATTCTACACTTTTGATTATTATTATTAGAGTGGAATGCCTCTTGTTACAAAAAACAAAACAAACAAAAAGAAAAAACTCAGCATGCAGTTTTACACTCAGCCGCAGCCTCATGCCTCTTGTGCTAACCACATCTCTTGATTGCATCGATGGAGCATGCTGAGTGATTGACCTATATATCATCTAGGTTTAGGTAAGCACACACTTTGTTGTTCACACAACAGCAAAATCGTCCATCAAAGTAGTTCTCAGACATATTCCCTGCATTAGTGACATGTGGCAGCATAGCACTTCTTTCCCTTAAATATATTACAGCTAACAGACACCATGTGCAAATGAACATGTGCTAACCAGGTCCTGAGACTGGGTGCCCAGAACCAACAAAAGCACCGGGCTTCACTTTTTCCTCAGCCAGAAGGAGGCAGAGGGATGTTGACTGGACTGTTTTTCCCAGAATGTTTCACTTTCTCCAAAAATGCTGAGTTCTTTGTATTTTTTAAGGGTCTTTATCTGCCTGCTACACATGTGAGGAAATGCGTTTAGTTTTCATGTGGTACCATTTGTAAACTGAACCTTGAGGCTAAGGCATGATGGTTGCATTTAGTGAATGATGAATAATAAATAAAGGAGAGCAATGTTGAAATGGAAAAAAAAGCATTTGAATTCACATAGCCTCAATTAAGTTAAATGGTGCAAGTCTCTTAATTATGCGAACTCAACAGCTAGAATGTAATACTTATCAAAATGACAAAATAACAATAAAAATGGTAAAAGCTATCATATGCTGGTCCCCTACTCTGAAAAGGTTACTTTCCACATGTTTTCTCACATATCCCTTTTGCCAATTACATGGGGGAAGATAATACTTTCATTTTCACATATCAAAGTAGAAAAATAGGGAGATTAAGTAGTTAGGTAAGGCCACACAGCGAGTAGTAATAAAAACAACTACCACTCATTGAGCTCTTAACATGTGTCAGATAATGGTTTCAGGGGATTTCAGTGGATTTATGGTATCTCTTCATCATTAATGAATTTAATAAATATGTAAAGCATGAATCATTTGCTTCAGGTATTCCACAGACACAGCTGGATGCAAAGCAGGTTGCCCTGATAGAGCTTGTGTTCTAGTTGAGGAAATGGTAAACAAATTAGTCCATTTTATAGTTTTATACTATTATGTGTGAATACATCAGAGCAGCAAAACTGAGGGAGAAGAGGAGCACAATTTAAAATGGGGTGAAAGGTCATCCTGACGAAGGGGAGAGAAAGAAGTTCAACACCCCAGATGAAGCACTGTCAGCTTACACTCATACCAACGTGGCATATATCTGTCCCTGCAATAGGAGCTGGGATAGGAATGGAAGTCAAGGGCAAGGAAGGTAGTCTTCAAGGAGTGTCAGATCATCCTCCTTGCTTTGAATATTTTTAGAGTCATGCCCTTAGACAATGGAGATGCCCCTTTGAACCTGAGCTCCTTAGCACCAATGCACATTATGGGCAGATATTTGGTGGGGCAGTCCCTGTCAGTTAATGGCATTTGACTCTGACAGGAAAGCTGTAATTACCTAGGATACAGCAAGGCTAGAGTGATCTTCAGGGTAGCTTATGCCCAGAGTTCAGTGATGAAGGCTGATAGATCATGACATTCAATAAAACAAGAAAAATCAGTTATCTGCTTGTGGTAATATTTGCCTAGTGCCAAAACAGAAAGAATGGAGGGTTGAAACAAGTGGAGGAAGGAAGGAAAAGAAGGAAGGAGAGTGAAGAAAGGAAGAAAGAAAGAGAGGCAGAGAGAGAGAAGTGGGGGTGGAGGGAGGGAGATAGGAGAAGGAATGAGGGGAAGAAGGAAGGAAGGAAGGAGCCAGAGACAGATACAATGGCTTCAGGACACATTTTTAAGGCTCTAGAACAAGGCAGAGGATGATGTGTGTTGAATAGCAGCTCCTATAATAACACCAGCCATGCTGGAGACACTACTTGATCTGGAATATCCAGTAACTGAGTAACCTGAGCTGTTGAATTCCCAGATAAGGAATGACATGTCTCAGATAAGGTGCCAGTTCAAGGGCAAGTAGCTTTGTGGTGCAGCCCTCTCAAGTGTAAGTGCTGAATAAATAGCTAATTACTGTGTGGTGTCCCCACGCACAAGAATCTGAAATGAGAGTTGCCAGTAGATTTCCCTCTCATTAGCATTCAAGGGTGTACTTATGAAACTTGTTCTCCCTTTCCTCGAATACCTAATTTCTGATGTTATAGAGGGTCTTGTTTCTGGGACAGAGGTGAGGCTATCTTCTAAAAAGATGACAGAGAAGACACATTCCATAGGACTAAGTGGCGAAGTGGCAACCCTGGGACTCTCAGAAGGCAAAGAATGGAATTGTTTACTTGTAAAGTGCACTTGATCCTGGTGGCCATTATATGGAGTTGCTGCTTCTTAAGGTGGGTGGTGAGCAGTGTGACCTGTAATGCCAGAGATCCTAGGATGTGACTCCTCATGCTTCCATGAGGGTAGTGGGAGTGAAGGGGTAATGGTAATAATCTCAACTAGTAAGGGCAATAGAAAATACTTGAAGATAAAAGTTTGGGCCATTCTATCATGAAGACAAATTGGTCTTAAGTGAGGATCTGTAGAGTTTGAGGTAGAAAAGAAAGAAGACAAAAACCAAGCATTAAGCCGGCGCCGCGGCTCACTAAGTTAATCCTCTGCCTTGCGGCTCTGGCACACCGGGTTCTAGTCCCAGTCGGGGCGCCGGATTCTGTCCCGGTTGCCCCTCTTCCAGGCCAGCTCTCTGATGTGTCCAGGGAGTGCAATGGAGGATGGCCCAAATGCTTGGGCCCTCCACCCCATGGGAGACCAGGATAAGGCTTCTGCCATTGGATCAGCGCGGTGCGCCAGCCACAGCGTGCCAGCCGCGGCGGCCATTGGAGGGTGAACCAACAGCAAATGAAGACCTTTCTCTCTGTCTCTCTCTCTCACTTGTCCACTCTGCCTGTCAAAAAAAAACAAACAAACAAACAAACAAACAAACAAGTATTGCTTCAGACCTAGATGCAGCAGTAAGGATTCTAGCTAAATCCATGCAATCCCGTGGATGAGCCATTTGCAGAGATTTGGTTAGCTGGAAGTTAATGGAGATTCTGTGATAGGGTGGACTTAATCTAAAAGGAAAACAGGACTTACCAGAGCAAGCTGTGGGCTGTCTTGCACCCCTTTCACAGTAAATCCCATTCTCTTAAACCCACCTCTTATTGTGACCACTGCAGCAGTAACTACTTCCCCACAGATGCTCATTCACTGGGACCTGCCAGTCCCTTGCCTTGGATCTTATTCCCACAGGCGTATCACTTCCGATCCTTGGTTTTTCTCTGACTCTGCAGCACAGGTGTGTCCACGGGAACTTGCCTGTTACTCACTAAGCGTGAGTATCCAGAAGCAAAAGTTAGCAATCATATAGTCACCTTGACCAACTGGGCTCTGGGAAAGGGGAGAAGTCAGTGGATAAATGCTCTTCCCTTAGTCCCTGAGGCAGCTGGTTTCTTGTCAAAAGCTGGCAGTGATGGATAACTCACTAAGGAATTATTTGGCTTTTTCTCCTTCCCTGTCCCTCATACCTGCTACCCAGAATAATTTGTTAATATATTTTCAAACGGTTAAAAAAACTACCTAATGATTTCAATGTTGGGGTTACAAGCATGCAAAGGCAACCTAAAAATTTGCTGTGGGTGCCATAACTAATCAGCATCCTCCAAAATGTCAATTTCACTACCGGTCCCATGAAAACCGCTTGGTCCTGCTTGATCATCTGGACTTTGGATCAGCACGCTTTTCACCCAGAGGTACTTCAGTGTTTCCCTCAAGACCTAATGATAGCCAGAAAGGAGCATGTTTCATTATTACAGAGGGTAAGATAATGTGAAAGGCATCAACTCTTAGCATCATGATCTGAGTCTTAAGTGTGGCTTCATGACTATTGAGAAAAGCCCTCCAGAAAAATCACCTCTCAGATCTTCCTCCTCCTTCTCTTCACTAAATTGAAATCCTTGGGCTGCTCTCTGAGGTAACTTAAGAGGAAAAAATCTATAGGAAACTAATTTCCGCATATGAAAAAGGCAAGTCTCATAAATCAGAATTGAGTCCAGCAGGAAAAACAGCACATTACAACAGTGATGCTAATTTTTTTTGCATACATCTCAATGAAGAAGAGGAAGAGGTGTGTGCAAGCGTCAAGTGCCAGGCAGCCCCAGTGTTTATGGTGTTCCCTGTGTATTCCATGAGTGAGATCTGTGGGAAGAGAACCAGAGAGTACTTTAAGATTCTGAGGTCTATTCATTGCTTCAGCCACCACAACAGATTTTCTGATATGGGGCCTAGTCACACTGTAGACATCATGAGCAACTGGAAATAATAACTATTCTGTAAATCATTCCAATTAAGTCATTCTAATTGAATTTTTACTTTTATTCTTTGGATGCAGAAAAACAGTTCTAGGCATTAGAAGATACGAGTCCAGGAATGGCCATCACTCAGTCATAAGATGGTTGCTTTTAGGCAAACCAAAGTTATTAGTTACCACCCCTTCCTCTCCTCTCTTCTGCTCATCTCATTTATTTCACTACTTCCTCTTCTATATCTTCCTTTTTCTTCTCCTCATACAAGTTCCTGGAACATGAAGATCGAGTTATATTTTGCAAACAGAATTTTAAATGTGTAGCGAGCACCTCCCTTAATCCAGACTTCCATAAAAGTAACAGAAAAACAAGCCCGAATTCTTCAGAACTCTGTAGATTAACTAAAGGCTTGCAACAATCTGAAAAGCATTTATTTATTCAAAAAGTGTTAAACCTTATTAAGGACAGACCCATTCCATTTTGTAGCAGCCATGAAGGTGAGTAGGCTCATAGTATCACAGCAAAAAGACTAGTTTGAGAGATTGAATTTAGTTCTGCTCTCACATGTAGAAAGCACTTTATATGTGCACTTATCTTCTAAGAAATAGTGAGGAGCTGGATAGAGTTTAATAGTAATTGTGGGCCAGCGCCAAGGCTCAATAGGCTAATCCTCTGCCTGCGGCACCAGCACACTGGGTTCTAGTCCCGGTCAGGGCGTCAGATTCTTTCCCGGTTGCTCCTCTTGCAGTCCAGCTCTCTGCTGTGGCCCAGGAGGGCAGTGGAGGATGGCCCAGGTCCTTGGGCCCTGCACCCACATGGGAGACCAGGAGAAGCACCTGGCTCCTGGCTTCGGATCAGCATGGTGCGCCGGCCGCGGCGGCCATTGGAGGGTGAACCAACAGAAAAGGAAGACCTTTCTCTCTGTCTTTCTCTCTCACTGTCCACTCTGCCTGTCAAAAAAAAAATTAGTAATTGTGATTGCAGATCTAATACCTAGCAGTAGGCAAGCTGAATAGGGGGCTGGTGCTATGTCAACCACTACCTGTCCAAGAGGTCTTCACGATATGAGGAATATTTTTATTGTTCTCAAGGAATGTACAGTGTTGTGCCCAGATCGTTGGATCCCCAAATGCCACCAGAGACTTGAACACACTGAAATGCAAGAGCAAGGTTTTTTTCGGAAGTACAAGCTGCAGCAGGGACCCAGTCTACTCAACCACATAGCGGAGGGCAGAGGAAGGCCCCAGCCGTGCTTGGGAGCCTCTTTTAAAGCTGGGTTACGTCATCAAGGGGTGTGGGGTAACAGTGGATTGGCTGGGGTCACCTCTGGTACTTCCTAAGGTTGTTCCTGATTGGGTCAGACCCAGGGGATTTCCTTATATGGTGAAAGCTAGCAAGACGTTCCGTTGTAACTTTCAGTTTCCCCAGAGGGAGGCTGCTTTTACAGGAAGTTGGGTCTGCCTCTCCAAATGGAGGCACTTTTTCGAAACATAGTTACTCCGACCCTTCATACAGATGCTGTTTTTAGGATTAATGGGAAGTCTAATGGGATTTATGGTCCCTTTAAACATTTCTTCTTTTTTAAATTTTACACATTTTAAGGACAGCTGTTTAGTCTAATGCTTACGATGTGGTTAGGACAATTGTACACTGCATTGAAGTACCAGGTTTTAACTCCTGATTCTAACTTTCTGCTAATGCAGACCCTAGGAAGCAGCAATGTTGGCTGAAGTATTTGGGACCCTGCCATCCACGTGGAAGACCTGGAATGAGGTCCTGACTACTGGCTTTAGCCCCAATCCAGCCTCGCCATTGTGGGCATTTAGGGACTAAACCAATGAATGGGGGCCGGCACTGTGGCATAGCAGGTAAAGCCGTCACCTGCGGTGCTGGCATCCCATATGGGCACGAGTTCAAGACCTAGCTGCTCCACTTCTGATCCAGCTCTCTGCTATGGCCTGGAAAAGCAGTACAGGGTGGCCCAAGTCCTTGGGCCCCTGCACCCACGTGGGAGACCTGGGAGAGGCTCCTGGCTCCAAGCTTTGGATGGGTGCAGCTCCGGCTGTTGGGGCCATCTGGGGAGTGAAACAGTGGATGGAAGACACCTCTGTCTCTGCCTCTCCTCTCTCATGTAGCTGTGACTTTCAAGTAAAATAAATAAATCTTTAAATAAAAAAACAATGGATAGAAGTTCCATCTGTCTGTCAAGCTATCTCTCTCTCTGCCTCTCAAATAACTAAAAGAAAATAGTTTATACTTTTTTAGGTCTCTGCACATTTTGTTCCTAAATCTTGATTTCATTAACTGCATCACAATTATTAGTTCTTTAGATACCATTGAGAATTTCTCAGTCAATATGGGTATTTGCCACACCTCTGAAGATGTAAATCTAATTAGTGTTTTATTTCCTTTATTAAGGTATACATGAAAATTTTCCTAAAGCAAGCCTCACAATATTATGTGATGTAGCTTAATCTATTGCTGCTCAAATCACTTTTCATTTCCCATCTAAGACTAGATCTGGCACAAGCCTTTAATTCAATTCCCTTAGAAATACGAACCATCCAGTGAGAAATGGTATCTGCAAGAAACTTACCTATCCACTCCTTGTCATTCTTGGGGACACTTAGCCTGCCACTCAGTATTAATATTAACATGCTGTGCATGTTGAGTATTCTCAAGATAAATCATATCCTGTGCCATAAAGGAAGACTCAAATAATTTAAAAGGATAGAAAAATACGAAGTATGGGGACCAGCTTTGTGGCTCATTGGTTGAGCTGCCATCTGTGATATGAGTGTCAACTCAAGTCCCAGCTACTTCTCTTTGGATCCAACCCCCTGCTAATGTGCTTGGGAAATCAGAGGAAGAAGCCCAGAGGTCTTGTGCCTCTGCTACCCTTGCGGGAGATCCAGATGTAATTCAGGCTCCTAGTTTCAACCTGGCCCTGCCATGGCTGTTGTAGAAATCTGAGGAATGAATTAGCAGATGAAATCTCTCTCTCTCTCTCTCTCTCTCTCTCTCTCTCTCTCATTTTACCCTTCAAATAAAAAAATCTTTAAAAAAGAGATGGGACCACAGTCTTTGCATTGCGGGCTAAGCTGCTGCCTGCAATGCCAGAATCCCATATGAGTCCCAGGTGCTCTGCTTCTGATCCAGCTCCCTGACCCATGCTTTGCTCAGTCTCAGACATTGTTGTCATCTAGGAGATGAACCAGGGGAAGATTCATCTCTCTTGTTGTCTCTCTCTACCTAGACCAAGTAGATGACTTTGCCAGCACCTTTTGGCAAGAGAGTTTTGTGCCTGGGTTGATTTCAGTGGATTGGGGCAAAAGACACAATTGAAGCCAAAACAGTGATTTGAACTTGACTCTTGACTGGTTTACTGCAGGACCTGCAGGGTGATGAATTACAACAGCAGTTAGGTTAAAAGTGATACCACAGCCCACAGCTGGACCCACCAATATTGTGCATCCAAAGGAGACATGCAAAAAAGGGACAAAGTATATGTCTGGAGCACATTTTCAAGTTCAGATGTAGATAAGTGGAGAGTCATGGATAAGTGAAAGAAGATGATGTGAAAGAGCAGCAGCAACAGAATACACACTTATACAACATAATATTCTATAAATATTTACTAGGACTAGTTGGCCTGTAGTTTGTTGTTTTTTTTTCCCTAGTCTGTGATCTCTTCTTAATCTTTAGTCTTATTTTTTATTTTTATTCATTATTCAGGTGCAGATATACGGATACTCATGGGTAAAAGGGAATTAAATGAAAGAGCAGCAGCAACAGAATATACACTTATACAATTCAATATTCTATAAATACTCACCAAGACTAGTTAGTCTATAGTTTTATTGAATCTGTCATCTCGACATAATCATCTGTCCTATTGTTCAATTCATTGTTGAAGGTTGGATATTGAAGACTTGAACTATTATTGTTGACTTGTATTTTCAGCACTGAATTTCTATCAGTTTTTACTTTGTTTATTTTGTTGCTCAGTTATATCAATATGTACATATGTACGTAATGGGTTGTTTATTAATTTGTTTAGTGAAGTCTACACACACCACAGTGTAAAACCTCCCCTGTTGCTCAACAGGTATGTAATCTTCAGCTGTGCCCATAATCAGACAGTGGTCCTGGGAGGGAAGGGTCACACCTAGATGCTACAGGCTGCTAACAGCCATTGCTCTACTATGTTCAATAATACCCTAGGACACAGGGACCGCCACAAACAAATCCAATCAAGCTATGGCTACTTTGACAATATAGTATGAGTTTGATACTTAATTTGTTACGAGGAGGGTTGCTCCTGGTTCTCCTATTCACTTTCTCTTCTGCAAATTAGGTAGCTACCATCAAAGTTTTATCTCCAACAGATGACATAGCTCTTACCAGTTGCCTTTAGAAGGTTGACTCCTAAAAACCACGCTATTCCAAGCTGCAACCTTCTTTCCCCTCATCTCTCTGAAGCTCTCAGCTGGGACTTCGCATCAGCAACAGGCAACTGGGGACAGGAAGAGAAACGCTGAAGTCCTGGTAGACCCAGGAAGATAGACTTCCAACTGGGAAGAGACAGAATCCTGTTATTTTGGAGTCACCTAAAAGTGGGAATTCCAACTCACTGAGCTGGTAGTTGAGGGAGTCTTGGTTTAAATACCACTTACTCTCTATTTTCTTTTTACCAGTGTCTCATATATTTGTTTGATTAGGTCTTTATTAGCTGTTTCCAGTTCATAGCATTTTTGGAGTCTCAGTGTTTTAAAAAACATTTTCACCAATTTCATCAAGAGCTCCTGCTGAATTAATAGCATTTAAAAGATCTGAGTCACTTGCATCTGCCACCCTACCCTCCTTATGCACAAACACTTGAAAACTTTCAAATACACAAAGTAACTATTTTTCTATCTGAATTAAATTCTCAGCATAAAACCCAAACCTATTCCGTTTTAATACACTCAATTACTTTTTGAGTTTCTTAGTTATTTTTATTTAAGCAGTCTATTCTTTATGATACATATTTTTATTTTTCCTTTATCCTGGAATTAATTTAACTTTCAGAGACTCTGATTTTGAGTGTAGGTAAGGTGTGGATGGGAGGTGTGGGCAATGGACACCCTGTAGAGTACCCTGAGATCCTTAGTCTAGTCTGGCCCTCAGGTATGGCCATCTTCCTACAGTGCCTTCTATGGAGGTTACATTGTCCACTCTTATCATCCCTCCAGCCCCCACTGACAAAATGGTATCACAAATGAACCTTTAACATTCCCCTTCAGCTATCTGTTAGGCTTTCCTAAAGAATCTGGCCCTTCTACATTTCTCTGGAACCAAGCAGTTACTACTTTAGGCCCTTTCTTACCTAGCAGGTATCTTGACTCTCATGCTTCCAAACTGCGTAAGAAGAGGAACCTCCTGAAGGCAGACATCTCTTGGGGCTATAGCCTCCTCACTCAGAGTACAAGTGACCAGGATTCGCAGACCCCAACATTTCACAAAGGGTTCTGTTACTATTCTTGCTCCTTGGAGCATTTTCTTGGGAGAAGAAAAGAGTAAGAGCCATCCTGTTTTGCCTAGATATCTTTGGTCCTCCTGTTTTATCTTCTTTTCAGTCTGCCTTCAACCCTCTACCCTATCACCTTTCATCTACATGCATTCTTTCAAATGTTTTACATATTTTTGAATGAAAAGCCAAGTCTCTGAAGTCTACATTGTGTTATTCATAGTGAAGATACTTTTTGGACTTGAGAATCTGGGTTAGGAGGCAATCAGTTCAAATAGAATGCAGCTTAGTAGAGGATGTGCCTATTGCTTAGTTTTGGGGAAAAAAATAAACAACTAGACCAAAAAAAATAAAGAAGGAAGAACCATCTGGTCCATTTCTCATGCTGCTATTTTGTGTACTCTATTTTTTTTTTTTTTTGACAGGCAGAGTTAGACAGTGAGAGAGACAGAGATACAGAGAGAAAGGTCTTCCTTCCATCTTTTGCCATCTTCCCAAGCACATTAGCAGGGAGTTGGACTCTGGCTTTGCAGGCAGTGGCTTAGCCTGTTCCCCCACCACGCTGTCCCCATCAACCAAGTTTTCAGGAAAGGGAAGCAATCTCAGGGGCCTAGGAAGTGGTTCCGTGGGCTCAAGCCTCTGCCTGCAACGCTGGCATCCCACAGCAGGATGGGTTTGAGCGCCACCTGGTCCAGGACTGATCCAGGTTAACCAGATGCCCCGCAATGCTCACATCTCTCTACCTCTCTCATTCTCTTCCTCCTTCTCCCCTTCCCTGTCTCTGTAATGTTGCCTCTCCAGTAAATATAGAATCCATTAAAAAGTGAAAAGAAAGTGATTGATTGTGGGATGGAATCTTCAACTATCTTCAACTAATCACTAAGATGATCCGCCTCTCCCATTGGAGTACCTGGATTGGATTTTTGACTCCAGCTTATGACTCTAGCTCCCCGCCAGTGGAGACTCTGGGGTGCAGCCCTGACGGTTCCTGTCACTCACACCCAATAGCGTCTGACTCTATTTTTTCACTGTGGGGCTTTCTAACAATCCCACACACGGATGTCAGGGAGCCAAGTACTTGAAACCTCACCTGCTGCCTCCCAGGGCGTGCCTCTGCAGAAAGCTTGAATCAGAGGGAGTCAGGAATCGAACCCAGGCTCCACGGCATGAGGTGGGAGCACCCCATGCCGAAAACTCTAACCGTTGAGCCACACATTATTTCTTCAAGTTTTAAGATTCATTTATTTATTTCTGAATCGGAAAGGTAAAGTGTGTGTGGGGGGAGGGGGAGGTAGAGAGAAATGCAGAGAGAGAGAGAGACTGATTCCATCTGCTGGTTTTACTTCCCACCTCTTCAAACTACAGCTCTCTAGAACATGCTCACCTTTGCAAATTCCCTCACAACACCGCCAAAATGAAGGAACATACTAGTGGTGGCTGTCCTACGGCTCCTCATCTGTCCTATTGCTGCCTTTGAAAAAAATCTCTGTGAAACACAGAACACCCAAGTGACCATATACAGCAGCAGCATCATTCTTGTGTCACCACACTACCACAGACTAGGGAATTCTGTGAACTTCGTTTAGGATGCGGACAGAACTGACTTTCTCTGGCAAACATAGATGTATATATATCAAGACACCTTTATCTCCCCTCCCTACAGAATGAACAAACAGGCCAACAGAGAACTAAGCAAATGGAAGAGGGGCAAGAAGTCAAGAAGAATCATGAAATGACACATAATTCAGAGTGTAACAGCAACCAGGGTGTGGGTGGGAGAGGTCTAAGTAGACTTTGTATCCACCGGTTCACTCCACAAATGCCTGCAACAAAGAGCCAAGGCTGGGCCTGGTCAAAGCCAGGAGCCAGAAACACTACCAAATGGATGAGGGGGCACTCGTGACATCACGTGCCGTCTCCCAGGATGTATCATCAGGAAGCCAGAATGCGGGTAGCCAGACTCAAAGCAGGCACCCGGATGTATAGCGTGCGGGCACATGCCAGGGTATGGATTTTTTTTTTAATTTTATTTTTTTGACAGGCAGAGTTAGACAGTGAGAGAGAGAGAGAGACAAAGAGAAAGGTCTTCCTTTTTCCATTGGTTCACCTCCCAAGTGGTCACTACGGCCGGCGCATTGTGGCAGGCACACTGTGCCAACCCGAAGCCAGGAGCCAGGTGCTTCTCCTGGTCTCCCATGTGGGTGCAGGGCCCAAGGACCTGGGCCATCCTCCACTGCACTCCCAGGCCGCAACAGAGAGCTGGACTGGAAGAGGAGCAACCGGGACAGAACTGGTGCCCTAACCGGGACTAGCACCCAGGGTGCTGGTGCCACAGGCGGAGGATTAGCCAAGTGAGCGGTGGCGCCTTCTGGGTACTCTATTTTCCTGCATCTAACAACCCTAATAGGCCCAGATCAGGTCTCACTCACATATAACTTTCACTGACTGCCACAGAAGGTTAGAACAAGTATGTCTCCTCTCTGTATGTGTTACTTTCATGATTTGTTTATTCTTTTTTTAATTTTTTTTAATTTTTTTTTTTTTGACAGGCAGAGTGGACAGTGAGAGAGAGAGACAGAGAGAAAGCTCTTCCTTTGCCGTTGGTTCACCCTCCAATGGCCGCCGCAGCCCGAGCGCTGCGGCCCGCGCACCGCACTGATCAAATGGCAGGAGCCAGGGACTTATCCTGGTCTCCCATGGGGTGCAGGCCCAAGGACGTGGGCCATCCTCCACTGCACTCCCTGGCCACAGCAGAGAGCTGGCCTGGAAGAGGGGCAACCGGGACAGAATCTGGTGCCCCGACCAGGACTAGACCCCTGTGTGTGCCAGCACCGCAAGGCGGAGGATTAACCTAGTGAGCCACAGCACCGGCTTGTTTATTCTTTTCCCTTGATATGTTTGGCTGTTGTTTGGCTTCTATGCTTCTCTTTATAGACTTTCAGATTCTGAATACTTGTTAAAAGGTTTTGTTACTTCATAATAATGTTGTATAAGTAAATTAAAAGGTAAAGACATGAAGGAAAGAATATTATACTAAAAATATTATTCATGAAGGGGATGTTAGAGAGAGATTGAGCTGTGGCAAAGTCATATTATAATCACTGGGGATGGGGTGGGGATTCCAGACTTTTCCATTTCTGGGAGAGAGTGGGTTTTATGGAAACCTTGCACTAATTATAGACATAAAAATATACTTAGGTCAGTACAGACGAGTGGATTTGAGGGTGGAAGTCCTGAGAGAGGATTCTAATTCTCACATTGCCGGGGAGCCTTGTCCTCGACTGTCAAGGGGAATGCAGGAAAGCTGTCTCATGTGATAAAAGTTGTCATTCACTTAAAATGTTAAGTTTCCAACTCTCAGAGATCTAGGGTTTGATAAAGTTCAAATGGAGATAGTACTCTCCAGCCCATCACTGTGTGCTCTAGTTCCTGAAGATGGGACGTACTTTATCTTTCCCCACTAGCGACCTCAAACGCAAGAAGGTCCAACTGAACATCAGTTCTACAGATAATTCTCAGCAGCTCATATCTTTAATTAACTGTAATTGTATCCCCTGAGAAATGCTTTGTTTGAGCATGCACGAAACCCAAAAGAAACAAAGAGAAGTATATGGTTACTACAGGCGAAGGTTCATAGTCTGGGGGACCTTGATTATAGCTGCTGATGTTCCTGTCTTCCCAAAACAGCATCCAGAGATGTCACTTTGCAGGTTGAAATGGTCAATGGTGAACACATTATTGAATATTTACATCACAGAAATCAGCAAAACACAAATTCAGGTTTTGTTACCCAGATTTCTCCAGAGAACCATTTATCATCGCATCCCTGAATTATTTCATACTATTATTTGAGACAAAAGAGAATTCTGTTAACTGTGAAAACGAAATGGAAGCATGTTGTAGTTGCAACCACTGTCACTTTGCTATTTGGATATTATAAGGTGTGCTGGAGGGGCCGGTGCTTTGGTGTGCATAGTAGGTTAATCCTCTGCCTGTGGTGCCAACATCCATTATGGGCACTAATTTGTGTCTCAGTTGCTCTGCTTCTGATCTAGCTCCCTTATTAGAGTCTGGGACAGGAGTGGAAGATGGTCCAATTGCTTGGGCCTCTGCACCCAAGTGTGAGACCGGGAAGAAGCTCCTGGCTCCTGGCTTTGGATCAACTCATCTCCAGCTGTTTTGGCCATTTGGGGAGTGAACCAGCTGATGGAGCACCTCTCTCTTTCTCTTTCCTTCTCTCTATCTGTAACCCTGCCTCTCGAACAAATACATAAATAAGTCTTAAAGAAAAATACTGGCCTGGGATTCTGGAGCTCAGTTCTCTTCCTGGTTTTCCTATGTTTGCAACCTGAGATACATACATGGCTTTATTCTCCTTTATTTGAACCATGAGACTGAAAATGAAGGCATTGGATTGACTGATTTCCACTGTTGCTGATTACGACTCTAGCTTTACAAAGAATAAATGCTGGAAAATACTTGCCTGATGACATCCACAAAATTATTTAATAGAAAAATTAATGTGTTTTAAAAGAACAGATATTGTACTATTCTGATACAAATATATTTCTTTTGAGCAGATCCAGTTATCTATACAGGCGAGACGGCTTTTTTCATGGCTTTTCATCCCTAGAATATTTATTTGAAATTCAATATTTTACCAGCCTTTTATCTAAGATTATCTTAATTCCTTTGAAATCATTTTGATATTCACCCTCTTCTTCTCCTTCTCTTCACATGCCTCCTCTGAGATGGACTGAATCAATTTTGATCTGTACAGCAATTAAAAAAGTGAATCATTACTTATTCTCAAAGGTTCATTATTTCCATTTTTATTATCATTCTTAATTTCTTTTCTTTATTTCGCCATTTTTGCATTTGTGTAAAGACTTTGCAGAAAATTATAAGCAATTTATTCATTTATTTTTGCTTAACTACAGATGCTTAGCAATTTCTCCCTTGATTTGAATGGGCAAAAAGACTAGCCCTGAGCAAAGTTCCTGAGTAGGCACTTGTATTTATCATGATTTCTGCCACTTCTATTTCTGAAAACAACCATGATGAAAATAACACAAAACAATAGTCACCATTTATTGAGGTCTTACCATGGAGAAGGCATTATATAATTATGATATGCCAACAATGGCCTATTATCCACACAGTGGGCAGTGCACTCTGACTCGTATGTAGTCTCTCCCATTCTGACCCTCACCCAGATATTTGATGCTAATATTCTTTTTAATTCCACTCAGGTTCACAGCTTCCTCATCCCTTAAACAATCTCCTCTTAGTGTTCTAGCAATTCAGTGCCCAAATATCAGGGCTATTCACACAGACTGTCTCACTGTACTCAAGAAAAAAATGTAAGAGAGAATTTCCAGCCATCATAAAGAGTGTTCGTTAGTCATTTAGTGTTATAGAATAAAACAGAAGACAAAAACAATACATGTTGACTATACCTCCAAAAATCCAAAATCAGCAGACTCCAACATCCAAAACTTTTTGAGTGCCCAATGATGTCACAGGTGGAAACATCTCACACTGTGTTTTGTTTCATGCACAATTTTTTTAAATGTATAGTTATCTTCAGGTATGTGCATAAAGTATATATGAAACATAAAATTAATTTTGTGTATTAATTAATTATTCCATCCCCAAAATCTCTCACTACACACATGTAAATGAAACCGAGCTTCTGCGCAGTGCCTTGAATGCAGATGCTAGATCAGATTCCACTGAGCCAACATAGTAGAACAGCCATGACAAGGTTCTCATCACTGGACTTGTGAGGTCATGTGTTTCTCTAACATCTTGATGTTAAGTGTTACCTCTAGGAGTTTCTTTCCTAGGAACTTCAGACTTGCAGCAAAATGTATCCACCACCTGCATGACGCTCCCAGTTTGAATGAAGCTCATTTGACATCATCAACATTCTCTAAAGAATGGTATATTGTTGAGCAGTTGAAGGACAGTCATGAGCATGGCAGACCAACCAAGAGCTTGAACATGAACTGAATACACAACTCTCAGCCCCAACTTAGTCTACAAGAACCTTTAACTTAAAACCTTCTGGGAGCCCAGGAATTAAGGATAACGGCCAGGCTCCTTGCTCTGCACTTTATAATAATAACTTCTTTCTTTTTTTAACTTTTATTTAATAAATATAAATTTCCAAAGTACAGCTTATGGACTACAATGGCTCCCCCCCCACACACAACTTCCCTCCCACCCACAACCCTCCCCTCTCCCGCTCCCTCTCCTATCCCATTCACATCAAGATTCATTTTCAATTATCTTTATATACAGAAGATCAATGTAGCATATATTAAGTGAAGATTTCAACAGTTTGCACCCACACAGAAACATAAAGTGTACAATACTGTTTGAGTACTAGTTATAGCATTAATTCGTATTGAAAACCACATTAAGGACAGAGATCCTACATGAGGAGTAAGTGCACAGTGACTCCTGTTGTTGACCTAACAAATTTTTTAACTTTTATTTAATGAATATAAATTTCCAAAGTACAGCTTATGGATTACAATGGCTTCCCCCGCATAATGTCCCTCCTACCCGCAACCCTCCCCTTTCCCATTCCCTCTCCCCTTCCATTCACATCATGATTCATTTTCGTTTCTCTTTATATACAGAAGATCAGTTTAGCATACATTAAGTAAAGATTTCAACAGTTTGACACTCTTGTTTATGGGATCAATAATCTCCCTATGCTCTTGTCATGAGTTGCCAAGGTTATGGAAGCCTTTTGAGTTCGCCAACTCTGATCTTATTTAGACAAGGTAATAGTCAAAATGGAAGTTCTCTCCTCCCTTCAGAGAAAGGTACCTTCTTCTCTGATGGCCCGTTCTTTCCACTGGGATCTCACTCACAGAGATCTTTCATTTAGGTTGTTTTTTTTTTTTTTTTTTTCTGCCAGAGTGTCTTGGCTTTCCATGTCTATAATACTCTCATGGGCTCTTCAGCCAGATCCAAATGCCTTAAGGGCTGATTCTGAGGCCAGAATGCTGTTTAGGACATCTGCCATTCTGAGTCTGCTGTATATCCTGCTTCACATGTTGGATTGTTCTCTCCTTTTTTAATTCTAGCAGTTAGTATTAGCAGACTCTAGTCTTGTTTGTGTGATCCCTTTGACTCTTAGACCTATCATTATGATCAATTGTGAACTGAAATTGATCACTTGGACTAGTGAGATGGCATTGGTACATACCACCTTGATGGGATTGAATTGGAATCCCCTGGCACATTTCTTACTCCACCATCTGTGGCAGGTCTTATTGAGCATGTCCCAAATTGTACATCTCCTTCCTCTCTTATTCCCACTCTTATATTTAACAGGGATCACTTTTCAGTTAAATTTAAACACCTAAGAATAATTGTGTGTTAATTACAGAGTTCAACCAATAGTATTAACTAGAACAACAAAAATAATACTAAAAGGGATAAAGTATAAGTTGTACATCAACAGTCAGGACAAGGGCTGATCAAGTCACTGTTTCTCATAGTGTCCGTTTCACTTCAACAGGTTTCCTTTTTGGTGCTCGGTTAGTTGTCACCAATCGGGGAGAACATATGATATTTGTCCCTTTGGGACTGGATTATTTCACTCAGCATGATGTTTTCCAGATTCTTCCATTTTGTTGCAAATGGCCTGATTTCATTGTTTTTGACTGCTGTATAGTATTCTATAGAGTACATGTCCCATAACTTCTTTATTCAGTCTATTGTTGATGTTTATTGCAGCTCAATTCACAATAGCAAAAACCTTGAATCAACCTAAATGCCCATCAACAATAACTTCTTTCTTTCAGCACCCAGGGGATTCCATAGCAATGCTTCCAACCCATTTGGGGATTGTTCTATATCTCAAATACTCCAAAATTTGAGAAATATATGAAACTCCAACCTTGTGGGTCCTCAGCATCTCAGGTATAGGATATTCAATTTGTCTGATGCACAACAGTCAAATCACCTGCCTCCAAATCACAGATTGAGCTGTGCAGGAACAAACAATGACTGATGTTAACAGATTCTTAGCCCATCTGGTAGGAGCTGGAGTGAATAATTGCTGGTAGAATTGCTTCACTTTGGACCGATGAACTGGGCCGTGATAATCACACCTTACTTGATTGCTACATGTAGGCCTTCTCAGAAAATACATGTCCTCAGATAAAGCTACATGCTGCATCTGAAGCAGATCCAAGAATGCAGATGCTGTCCACTGAAGGCTCCACGCAGCTGGGCAGAATCGCATTAGTGAATGAGGATCCAGGCAGTTCATCCCATGTTGGCCACAGCACATATGTGTTTTATTGAGAATTTCCATGATTTAATATTAGAGAAATGAAAAGATGAATTTCTTTTCCTTGAGAAGTTTATGACCAAGGTAGACTTTAGGCGAAGAATGCATGTTTGCAATTCTCCAAAATGTTCACATCTGAGATCTCTGGATGTTTAGAATGCATATTCTCCCACTCTGAAATTTGTGGAATACCCACAGTGAAGCCAAGCCCCTACCTTTATACCTTTGCCTGTAGACTTCATCAGGTCCAGCATCTGTCCCTCAGCTTGCAGTTCCTCTGAAAAGATTAATTAAATAAAGGGAGATGACACAAAATGAAGTCATAGCCAAGACCCTCAATCACCCAGATTATTTAAATTGTGCCTATAGTTAGCATCACCATGCTGGCTTCTATGCTGACAGCTTCATAGAACTCACAGGCCCTCAACAAAGTAACACCAACCTCCTCATACATCCTAGACAGCCCAGAGCCACCCTTGCCATTTCAAAAGAAACACACTGGCCCCTCTCACTGACCAATGCTAAGGAAAGCCACAAGCACTGGGACCAACCCAAGGCTCATACACAAACTGATTGTGTACAGATCAACCCCTGCTTTATAAGATTCTCCACATTTAATCCATCATGATGTATGGAAATTGAGTAATAACTGCATGACCCTTTGCTCTGCACATCGCAGATAAATGCCTTCTTTCATCACCATCCTTGTTGTCAGTGAATGGCTTCTTCCCTTTGAGTGAGCACACGTAGTTTGGGGAGTTCCATAGCAGTTCGTCTAACCAGCTTTAGGATGTTCTATAAGAATGCCACACCTCCTTCAAAATAAAATATAAAATTTAGAGCTCCAAGGTTATGTACTTGACACTGAGATGGTCGCTTTCTCCTTATACTGTGGAACTCCAGAACTTGTTTTTTTTTGTTTTTTTTTTTTGTTTGTTTGTTTTTTGGTTTTTTTTTGTAACAGCTTCTTTTATACAATTATTTTTGTATCAGTGTTGTAACTAGGCTTTGAGCTCCTCATGCACTTATGATATTCTTTTTTAAAGGTTTATTTATTTATTTGCATGAGAGGCAGAGAGGGAGAGACAAAGAGGTCTTCCATCTGCTGGTTCATTCCCAAAATGGCTGCAATGACCAGAGCTAAGCAGATCCAAAGCCAGGAGCAAGGAGCTTCTCCTGGGTCTGCCACTAAGTTGCAGGAGGCCAAACACTTGGGCCATCTTCCACTGCTTTCACAAGCCATCAATAGGAAGCTGGTTTAGTAGTGGAACACCTGGGACTCAGCCCAGCATCTATATGGGAGGCTTAACCCACCATACCACAGTGTTGGATTATGATATTCTTAAAATATAGAAATTCCACAGGTTCCTACAGAATTGAATGGATAGCAATCAACAGAAACACACATATGATGCATGTTAGGAATCAAAGTTAAAAAAGGAAGAAAAAAGAATCCCAAATCTTTGTTTAGAAAATTGTGATAATAGCCCTCCAAATTTTCCAATTTTCTGAAGACAGATTGTGTTGAAAGCTCCTCATGAGTCCCAGAACTTCATGTATTCCTCTAAAGCACAATACTTGGTGGCTTTAAGGTGTGCCAAGTGGTGCTGAGACAGTCATCACACCCTGAGGAAAATCACACCAGGAGCATGGGCACCAACTGTGCTCCCAATTGTCCTGGTTGATGAGTGACTGGCATGCAGAGAGCTGAGTGAAGTGAAGCACAGGGTTTCTCATCCAGCAAGGCTTTTTACTGTTGCCAATAAATAAATTGGGGTGCTCTTATTGGGACTGGGGTGGTGTTTGAAGGAGTGTGCTTGGACACAGAAATGAAAATGATCCAGATGTAGTCTGATAGAAAGCAATGAGAACACGTTGGCTGTTATAGAGTATATTGAACTAGACCAACTATCCAGGCATCTACTTTTTCTTTGGTCTTGTGGCATCATGAGCACTACATATAGAACTTATATTGTATGGTATTCAATTTGGCAGAGGAAGGAGTTGAAAGTTCCTTAGTGCCTGAAGAAAGACATCGTCCATTAGATTTGTTTGCCTATCCCTAGCACATGTGGAAGATCTCCACTCTGCTCAAAGTCAAGAAAGCCAGAGTATACTGCCAAAGCTGCACCATCCTTTTTTCTTTTTCTTTTTTTTTTTTCATCCTTTTTTCTTTATAAAGCCACATATACCTTTCTCATGTCCTTTTTTTCCCAGTAATCACTTACTACGTTCACTTCTCTTTTTTCTCTTTGATATTCTGATGAGCTTATAAAGGTGCCATAAAATTAATATTGAACAACCCCCAAAACTGGTTGGAAGTGTTATTATAGACTTGCCCAAACTGAGTTCATTTGCCAATGTGCAGTAAACTGAGCACTGACACTGGAGTGATGGAAGAAAGGAGGCATTTATTACAAATGCAGATCAAGGAGTTGGGGAGCTACAGCTTCAGTCCCTGGCTCTTCAAAAAGTTTAATGGTGAAGGTTCTTATGAATCAAAGATGGATTTGAGAGTCACATGTTCAGTACATGCCCAAGTCCCTTGTGTTCTTCCTTTGATTGGTTGGCAATATCATGTTCTCTTTTTTAAAAAAATATTTTATTTATTTATTTGAGAGGTAGAGGTACAGACAGTGAGAAGGAGAAACAGACAGAAAGGTCTTCCATCCACTGGTTCACTCCCAGTGATGCTATGGCCGCTTTCCCAGGCCATAGCAGAGAGCTGGATCGGAAGTGGAGCAGCTGAGATTTGAACTGGTGCCCATATGGGATGCCAGTGCAGCATGTAGAGGATCAACCTACTGTGCCACCGTGCCAGCCCCAATATCATGTTCTTCATGGAATGTGTATAATGGCAGAATGGGCTTCAGTCACTCTGGAGACTACATGATGGTAGCAGTTACTTTTTGCTGTCAGCCTGTTGTACCTGGAAAATCTCTCATGACAAAATCAGATACCAAGATGTTAATTATAGAGGAAATAAATGATCTTGTAAATCCTGTGATTAAGCAACCTGTAGGGCCAGCTGTATTACTTCTTCAGTTCAGAGAGTTGATTTTAATAAGAGAAGCAGAACAAAGGAATTTCAAGTTCAGGGAGGGAGGCTGGGAGAGTGGAGACAGAAGATCAGGAGCTGATTGTACCTCATATCTTCATTCAAGGTTTTGTATAATGGCTCAGTTACACATATGGCATATTCCCCTATTTACTTGCACAGTTGAAAGACAAGTCAAGCTTACTATGTCCCAAACAAAATTCTTAACTCATTAATCTCCAGAATTTGTTCCTTTTCCTTTTTTTCCCAGATGACTCATTAGGTAAACCATCTATCCAAGCATTCATGTAAAAGTAACAACAAACTAAAATAGAAATGAGGTGTTTTTTTTTTTTTTTCATTTCCCCATTTCTACAGGTCTGTTCTTCTCTTCTGATGGGGTCTATTCAGGAAATCAGTGATGCACAAGGAACTAAGGGTGCTACAGCCTAGACATGCACACTGCTCAAATCCCATCACTTTCCATGCCAGCTCAACGTGGCTGCATGCGCGCTCCTCCTCATGCAGCTAAACCTCACTTTCCATCAGATACCAGACAGCAAGACACCTTCATGGAGACCAGCTCATGCACTACAGAATCTGCAGTGTTGCCTTCTTCAAGCCCTACCCTTTATCCTATAAAAAGGATGATTCTAGCCTGTGTGGGGGCAATTTTTCCTCATGGGGTTGCCTGCATTAAAGCCTGAGTGTACTATCCCTTCATCTTTCAATAATTCTTTTTCTGCTCACCTCTATCTATGTCTCCTAATTGTACTGTTACACAGGGAATTACCAAAACCTGGACTAATTCTAGCTGAAGGGCTCCCCAAGTCCTGGTGCTCTCCATCCACACAAAAAAAGTTTGGAGATCCTCATGACACTTCTTCCATAAGCATTTTTGATCTCTCTGCTTCCCACTCTACTCCACTACAGTCTTTTTTGCAACAACAACACATCTTGCCAAGAGAGCTTCCAGTAATAGCACTCCCTATTTCAATTTCTGAGAAATATTTTCTAATCTTGAATCACATCACAGTCCTCCCCAACACATAACTATCCAGAGGTTTGCCCACATTTGCACTAACCTTTGAAACCCCATATGGTTTGGCCCTGTCCATCTCACATTCTATTCCACCCCAGCTTTATCAACTGCTTTTTTGTTTTTCTCATCTGTATTCGGCTACTTGATTCTTCAGACTGGAGAATCTTAGCAGCTGGGGCTACTTCTTCCTGGAGTACTCTGAGGCGTCCTTTAGGCAACACCTTCTCTTCACTTTACTCTGATCTCTGCAAAACAGGTCTTTGGTCAGAGAAGCCTTTATGCAAAAAAGTGCCTTAACCCCCAGCCAATTTCTGATTTCTTTCCTTGCATTATTCTTTAGCACACCATTTATTTCCACTGGGGATTTTGTTGCATATCTCTGCTTTTTTCAAGTTTCTGTGTCATCTTATTTATGTGTAGAAACTGAGTTCTTCAAATTCATAGAGATAGAGAATAGATTGATGCTTCCAGGGGCCGGCACAGCGGCATAGTGGGTTAAAGCCCTCGCCTGAAGCGCCTGCATCCCATGTGGGCACCAGTTCTAATCTTGGATGCTCCACTTTTGATCCAGCTCTCTGTTATGGCCTGGGAAAGCATCCATGTGGGAGACCCGGAAGAAGCTCTTGGCTCCTCCCTATGGATTGGCACAGCCCCAGCCGTTATGATCGTCTGGGGAGTGAACCAGAGGATAGAAGACCTCTCTCTCTGTCTCTACCTCTCTCTCTAACTCTGTCTTTCAAATAAATAAAATAAATCTTAAAAAAAAAGAATGATGCTTCCAGATTCTGAGGGTAAGGAATATGAAGTGTTATTTTCAATGGGTGTAGAATTTCAATGGGTATAGACTGCTTAGTATATACTAAATTGATCTTCGGTATATGAAGGTAATTGAAAATGAAATGTGATGAAGGGCTGGATGGGAGAGGGAGTGGGTGAGGGGAGGGCCACGGGAGGGAGGGAGGTCGGGGGGAAGCCACAACAATACAAAAGATGCATTTTATATTCTACTTAAAACTATTGGTTGAACTCTGTAATTAATACACAATTACTCTTAGGTGTTTAATCAATGCTATAACTAGTACTCAAATAGTATTTTACACTTTGTATTTCTGTGTGGGAGCAAAATGTGGAAATCTTTACTTAACATACGCTAAATTGATCTTCTGTATATAAAGATAATTGAAAATTAATCGTGATGTGAAGGGGAAGGGGAGAGGGAGTGGGAGAGGGGAGTGTTGTGGATGGGCGGGAAGACACGGGGGGGAGGAGGCTATTGTGGTCCATAAGCTGTACTTTGGAAATTTATGCTCATTAAATAAATTTTAAAAAAATAAAGAATTTCAATGGGTATAGAATTGAAATACAATATGAAATTTCTTCAGGGAGATAGTTCTCCTTTTATTTCTTTTTATTTTCCAAGAATACATGAGTATTGTCAAGGTTTTGGCCTGTCTTGCTCATTCCCACATCTCTGATTTCTGGGACACTATCCAGTACACAGTGGGTGCTCAGTAGGTTTTATTGAGTGAATAAAGAGACACCAACCTAGAAGCAGAGGAACTTGGCTCTAAATTTTGGATGGTTGCTTTCTATGTTATGATATTTACTTTTTGATCTTGTCTGCCCCCCCCCCCATAAAATGGGAAGACAATAATTAGTTCATGCAGTTTTGGCAAGGTTTAGGAAAAGATTAGGGATGGTAAGAAATGTGTAGTGTAGAGTAACTAAGGAAAATCAATTTTTTTTTATCTGTTATTTGTTCCTGTATAAAGTAGAAGCTGTAAACACCATCTCAATAGTATTATACAGGTCGAAAATATAATCACACGAAATCATGAGAGCACTTGGATACTACTTTATGAAATATGAGGTTTTTATTATTCTACACAGAAAAAGTAAAAGAAAAACATCAGAGTTGTTTTCTTGCACTTCAGTCATCTGCTTATTCTTCAAACAGTGCAGAAAGAAAGGAGCTTTGCTTTCTTTATTTTTTAGACTAGATATTCATAAAGGACATGTCTCAGGTAATATGACAATATAAATCATATTCCACTAAAGTCCAAAAGGAGTCAGCCAAAAGTAAATAATAGGTGGGCATCACTATATTTTGTTATTCTATTTACCATAGCTCAGTCCTCAAAAGTAGAGACGTATGTGTTCCAAAGCAAGAATAAGACTGTGAATAAGGTGAAGAAGTGTATCACAATCAAATCAAATTTATTAAAAATATGTCAGACAATCCTCAAGTCTCCAGTGTTTCCTTCTCAAAATCTCATATTGGCTAAACCCCACTGCTAACATGAATTTCCTTCAGAGTATGGCATATTTTCTGGATTTAACGCCATTAATTAAATTCAAGCAAAGCTTATTTTCCCATTTTTTTCAAAGAATAGTTCATTATTTATATTTATTCGGTTATACTTAAAGGATAATATTTATTGCTTGAGATGGGAGATCAAAAGATCTGAATCTCTGCTTATGTTTATTTTTGCTTATTTTACACCTTTCAAAAATTATTTATTTGAAAAGCGGGGAGGGGAAGAGGAAGAGATAAACAAAGAGGTCTTCCACATGCTCATTCATTAACCAAATGACTGCAATGGCCAGAGCTAGAATAGGCTGAAACCAGGAGTCAGGAGCTTCTTCCATGCTTAGTGTTGCAGGATCCCAAAGGCGTGGGCTGCCTTCAATTAATGTCTCAAGCACGATAGCAGTGAGCTAGATCAGAATTAGAGCAGCCAGGACTTGAACTGGTGACCATACAGGATGATGGCATCATAGGAAGTCGTTTAATCCATTATGCCACAATGCCAATCCCTTATTTTACAACTTTTAAGTAATTTAAAGCAAAATATTATGTAATTTAAATACACTGTGCTATTAAATATGAAAATTATAGTAATACTTTCAGTATTATTATCATATAAGTATAATAATTTTATATTAATAATTTAGTAGCATATGTATGCCCTTTAAAATTTTGAATTATGTAAATATATACAAATATAAGTAGTGCATGTCAAAATAATCAGCAAAATGAAATATATACTTTTTTTGTGGTAAAAGATTTTCAGTGTTTTCTCTTTTTGTAACACATCACCCAAAATATTTTTTAAATATTTATTTTATTTATTTGACATCAAAGGTGATGGAGAGTGGGGGAGACAGACAGAGAGGGAGAGAGCCATCTTACATCTTACATTCATTGGTTCAAACCCTAAATAGCTTCAAAGGGTGTGGCTGGGCCAGGCCAAAGTCCAGAGCCAGGAACTCCATCCAGGATGGGCATGAGGGCCCATCTTGTGATGTTTTTTCAGGTGCACTAGAAGGGACTAGGATTGGAAGCGGAGTAGCCAGGACTGGAACCAGGACTTCAATATGGGACTTAACCCACTGCCACAGGATCAGCCCTACTTATAATATCCTATAATACTTCATATTTAAATAATAGAAAACTTAAAAAAATATTTATTTATTTGAAAGGCAGAATTACTGACAAAGAGGGAGAGATACAGAGAGGGGTTTCCCATCCCATTTCACTCCCCAAAGAGCAACAACAGAAAAAGCTGGGCCAGGTCCAAGCCATGAGACAGACTAGAACTCCATCCAACTCCCCAAGCAGTTTAGCCATCATCTGCTGCCTTCAAGGTGCACCAGCAGGGAACTGGTTCCTAAGGGAAGCAGCCAGAACTCAAACCAGCACTTGGATATAGCATCATGAGTGATGGCTTAACCTGCCGCACCACAATGTCAACCCCAACAGTTTCTTGAGTTTTCTCAGTACCTGTTGTAGTCTTAGACCACTCTGTATTTGCACTCCAGGTTGCTCTGCCTGGAAATCCCTTTTCTTTTTCACCTACAAATTCCTATAAGCAACCTAAATGGGACATTGGCTCTTTTGGGAAGTGTTTCCTGATCTTTAAAAGACCTTTATTAAAATAGAACCCGGCGCCCATATAGGATGCTAGCGCCACAGGTGGAAGATTAACCAAGTGAGCTACAGCGCTGGCCCCTCTCCTCAATTCGTTTGAAACCATGTTATAGCCACAGTAATCAAAATTGTGACACTGGCATAAATATAGACATATAACATGCATTCCAATTATCTGACATTTCAGAAAAGATCCCTTACATATATAATCAAATAATTTCCAGCATGAATACCAAGTTACCTATTAAACGATACTAAAGCACTCTTTCAACAAATGGTGCCTGTGTTAACTAGATATTCACATACAAAAGAATGAAATGGAATTACGATCTCATATCTAATGAAAAGATGAATTAAAATGGAATGTAGATATAAAGATAAACCAATTAGATTTTGAAATGATACATCAAAACAGTGAAAAGGCAACACACAGAATGAGCGAAGATATTTGCATATCATGTATCTAATCAGAAACTAATATCTAGATTAGAAAAAGAACTCATAGCACAATAATAGATACATTTCCCAATTAAAATGTGCAAATGATTTGAATATACATTTCAGCAAAAAAAAGAGCTAGAAATGGCCAATATTCACATGAAAAGATGCTCAACATCAATAGCTATTAGAGAAATGCAAATCAAGGAAAAACCACCATTTACTAGGCTATAAAGCAAGTATCAACAAATCTGAAAGTTCTCTGTAGATAAAGTTTTCTGACCAAAAGCTAATTATTCTACAAATAAACAACTAAGTTGTTGCTAGACAGTCTCCGTGTGTTTGAACGTAGAGCAAACTGTTTCCTCATATAATAGAACAGACAAATCTAGCAAGCAAGTTATATGAGAAGGTAAAAGAAGATTCTATTATTTACGGGTAAAATCACGAATAGATAAACTAAAAGGAAAATGAAAGAAATGATTTTGTTAAAGTCTAGAAAGCAGTTAAATGAGGAAACTGCACATTGAGCACATTGGTAGGAATGTCTCTTTGTTGACCAGAGTAGCAGTTAATAGTATTCACTTTGTAATTATTCATTAAATTCTGGCATATTAGTATATGTGTTTCTTTTTATGTATTTTTCTTCATGCCCAAAGTAATATTAGAAACAAAATTAAAAACTCATAAGACACCTTTTCTATCAACTGTTATTATGATAAATAGCATAAATCATTCCAGCATTGAAGAGGATATGAAGCAGCTGGTATATCCCTACACCTTACTGGTAGAAACATAAATGGCTTAACCATTTTGGAAAGTAATCTAGCAGTTTCTCAAATGTTTAAATAATAGGGCCCCTAAGTCCCTCGTGTCACCATCAGATAAAGCTATGCAGAAAAGTGAAAAAGAAAACTTTAATTTAAAGAACATGCTTCAAAAAATGTGATTTTAGAACTCAAAGTCCTGGGGCTTTTAAAAAGAAAAAACACCAGTATTATTTTCAAAAAGCTAAATCAGTTGAGAAATGTTTTTTGTTTGTTTTTGTTTTTGTTGTCTCCACATAAACCAGAAAATGATATGCACTTGCAAGTTTGTAGTAATCATGCCCACACTTTGCAGCATGTATGCACACACACGTTTTGGTTCCTAACATCTAGCCAGGGAGTATTTCTCATTTAATCCACAGGTAAAGTTATCCTCAGCATCATTCCTTCTCTTCATCTTATTCTCTCTCTCTCTCTCTCTCTCTCTCTCTCTCTCTCTCTCTCTTCTCTCTCTCTCTCTGGTGATCCAAATTTGTTTTTAGGAAAGTTGGTTGATAGTCACTCCTATTGAATAAATGTAAGTCATTGTGCTCATTGTCACTGTCTCAAAAAAGAACTGATGGAAAAATGAGGACGCCAATGTGTCTGAAATTCCATCATGAGGCCCGTGAGCTTGTCAGCTTACTCATCACCGTGGCCCTGCCCTTCTCAGCAGTCTATCTTCAAACATCAAGCATGTCAGAACACTCCTGCACAGAGCTCACAAACCTAAGTCAACAAGCACGTTCAGAAGAGAAAGGAGAACACTCTCCAGGTAAATGAGACCTAATGCTTGGTTTCCAGCAGGCACACAGCTTGAGGACTTCTAAATCTACTGTGATTGGGATATGATTTATTATTTGGCTGATGTCAAAAAGAATTTGAGAAGGCCTATTTGTTTTTATGTTTGGGGTGGACATTGTGTGCTTTAAGGGTGAATCCTGGGTGAATTTGCCCGACTGTCATAATCTAGACCCAATACCGAATATGCATGAGCAAAGTTCAGCTACAAAAGCAAATAAAAACAACACTTTTAAACTAGCTTGCTTGCTTTCCTTTCAGCTTATTGTAATCACGTTTCTAATAGGTATGACCTTGAAATCTGGAGAAAGCATATCTACCTCCTTAGATTGAAGGCGCTGTGGCCCCAACATTTAGAGTTGTGCAGACAGGGAAAATTCCCTAACAGAAATACCCCCTTCGCATTTGTCTCCTGCTGCCTGCACCTTTCAAGGAGCTTGTTTGGTGACTGTCAGCTCTGAGTCACTGTGCACTGACAAGTGTTGCTGGGACTTCCCTTGTCAGCAGAGCAACATCTGCAGCCAGCACCCAGTGGCCTGTGTTTACAGTGATTCCCATTCTGACACAGACATCTTTTTCCTTGTGTTTGACTCTTTCCTGTGTATAGACTCAGGTTGTTTGTTTTAGATAAACCCCCTATCAATAGGGCCTAAACACCTTGCAAAAAAAAGAAAACAAAACTCAGCCCCAGGGCACATGTTTGAAAATGAAAGCTGGCCTCCTAAAGAAAAGTTAATCCAGTTAAGAAGCAAAAATATTCAGTATTGATATGGGATCAATTTAGACAGTGACTAATGCTCTTATGTCTGAGACTAGTTAGGGAGGGAGAGCATAATAATATCTGCCATTTATTAAGCAGCTATTGTAAGTTCAGTTCAGTATTTGTACTGTGAGGACAGGGGTCTCCAGCTGTGTTTATTCCAAGGTTTTTGACTCCCCATAGGAGGTGAATTCAAAGCAGAGACAAAGATAGTGCCAGAATGGGAGAAGGATATATGGTGATTTAGGAGACTATGCAAATACCCTCATGAGAAGAATCCCCACCCCAGTACAGTCAGTTCCCTTATTGGGTAGGGGGTGATGCCCTAACTGAATATAGCATAAGGTGGAATTTGGGCTGGGTTCAGAGTGTATGATGATGCCAGGGAATGTTTCCTGGCTTCTTCATGAGGAGCTCAGCCTACATGTGCTCATAATGTTGTATCCTTCACCATGGAGGAGGCTCAAGTGCATCATGAGAAAGTGGGTGATTTGAATTGGGGGGGGGCGAGGGCGTGGGTTTTCAGTGATGTGGGGTTACAGTATAAAGACTGTGGGAACCTCCCAGATCCTTTAGCTTTACATGCAGTATGTAGGAACTGCTAGTAAAATGGTACAGTCTTATCTGTAGCACGATCTATGCTCCCGACACCATCCTAGGCTCTGCTCCCCACCTCCACCCCCATCACCATTGCTAGAAGTCAGGTGACCAAATGGCCCAACCACAAGTGTCAGCTCCACCCCCACCCTAATGGGATTCATTGCTCCCACTTCCTTACCACCCGCAAGTGTATAACAGGACCTGCTTCTCACTCCTTCCCTCCCATCTGTCTGATTTCCCCTGTCAATAAACACTTTCCTTTGACTCCAGTGTTTGGTGTGTTTTGTGGTGGTCTTACAGGAACCATCCCTGGTGTCATGAACTTTAATCAAGGATCTCCTATACTTTTGGTTCTGAAGAGACCTCTCACCTGCTCTCCTTGTGCGGGAATAGTCTTCCCTAATTCATACTGTGTAGTTGTTGTTTTTTCTTTCTCAGTTACATAGTTACATATGGTATTTTACATGCTGCTCTATAGTTAATATGGTGATGAAATAGTAACAACTATAGTATTGGTTGGTAGCTTTGGGATCCTCAAGGAGAGAAGGCCTATACTTCAGGGAATGGAGAGTCCCTACCCACGCTTCTGGGGACGAAAAGTCCTTGTCAAGTTCCCCACGGGTGCCTAAAGGTCAACCAATGAGGATCAGACCTGCCTCAACCTTTAACCTCCATGCCCTGTATCTATCAAAGGAGCCCTTCCAACCTCTGACACGCGACTTCCCTGGCCCCTGCTATGTTGGGACCAGGGAACCTTGCCCGGGAGTAGATTCCCGATAAAAGCTTGTGATTAATTGATTCGTCTACCTGGGAAGATTTGTTACGTGCAGGAAACTTTGCATCGGTTACTATTTCTAAAATACTATCTATGCATATGGCACTATCCTAACTAATTTATCCATGTGGATGATGATAGCCTTGGTCACAGGATCATAAACACCACTCTTTCTTAGGCATTTTCCCAGCATTCTTCAAACTGGACAAAATAAACCTGAGAAAGTTTTACAAACTAAGAAACTGAGATTCGGGCATGTGAATTGCATTGTCCAGGGCCACAAGCTACTAAGTTCAGGGCCTTTGAGTTCAATCTGGGTTGGACCTACTCTGCAGTGTTTTTGGTCCCACATTGCTGAGTAGGGTGTGTGTCTCTGTGTAGCTGCATGTGGGTGTGGGTGCATGAACATAATGGAGTTACTCTTTTTATCCAAGTACTACATATCAGAAACAAAAGCTCTTGACAAAAGACTTGTAAACTCACAACTGACCTTTTAAGACCTAACAAAAGTTGCACATTATTTAGAGCTAAAGAGTCCTTAGAAATGGTTTGTTCAAAGGATGTTAAAGTGATGGATTTCATCTGATTTGGTCTTCAAAGAAATAGCTTTTAAACCTTTCTCTTTCAAGAAAAGGATGTTTTTCTTATCCCCTTGATTTGTGGGAAATAAGAACCAAGTTCAGTAGCCAAGAATAGAGCAATCATACCTATTTGTATGTAAATAGCCCAAAAGGAATCAAAATAACTGAAGTTTTCCCAAAAGTAGCCAATTAACAGCACCCACCAGGATCCACAATCAGAATTTAAAGAACAGAAGAAAACAATATCACACAGTCTCCTTGAGACCCCAAAGCACTTCAGAAACATCCTTCTGTTTTATGGACTCAGATCTAAGCAACAGCTTCATTAATTGTGGTTAACATGCCTATGATAATTATGGAGGTAGTATTTAGCCCAGTCATTAGTACATTCCTAGTATTTCTAGATTGTGGAAAAAGAGAGCATGTTAATGAAACAATTTAAGAAACTGAACCAGCTTTGCTTCAGCCAAGGCCTGCATGGAGTATAAATTAAAAGGATACTGATTTTATTGCTTTCTGTCTGTGTGGACCTTGGAGAAGTTCACATCCCATATACCAGGGGCCATTATTCAATGGCAATGCAAGTCCAGCACCCTTTTCTGGGGTATTCTGAACTCTTCATCTCACATTAATTCCTGCTGTCATCTCATTGCCTGTTTCCCACAGCCCTTGGATGATCACATTATTCTACACAATGCCCTACTCATACCCTGACTCATTATTGCTGTTCTGGAATTTTTTTTAAAGATTTTACGGAGTCCAGCTCCAACAGGTCCAGAGGTTCCCGAAGGTGTGTGAGGCGTTGGTGCACGAAGAAATGAGAGACACTCACAGCAAGGCTGATGGCATGGCTCTGGCTATGGAGCACTAGACTTTATTTTTATATCATGTCACATAATGATTCTTTATTCTTACAATAACAAGTGTGTTGTCCATTTTCTTAGAACCATTGACCTTGTATTTTATGTTGCCTCTAGATTCTATGTCTACATCTAGTTACAATTTCTTTGATTTTCAAGGGTATGTTCAAAACATGGGTTAAATCACAGACAGGTGCGAGACAATGGGCTGCCCACACAAGCCAAGGCCTGGAGTGCTATTGAGCTATGCAGAAACTGGCTACACAAGCTAGAATATTACCTTCCTAATCTAATCTTTACTAGAAGCCCCAGTGTTCAAAGCAGGCCCTTTTAAAATATATCCCTTCTTTTGCAGTTCTTTCTGTAACTTTAATTTTTTTATTGTACTTATCTAAACGTTCCCTTAGATCAATTCCACAGTTTTGACTAACCATTGTTGTATTTGGTGCACATATTGAATTAAAGCTTTAATAACATTTGTCTTTGTTTTAGTGGGAAGTATATACCAAGGAGCCTGTTGCCTTTTAATTCTTTCCCACAGACAGCTCAACCTTGCATGAAGCATCACCCCTTCTCCTACAATAGCATTTGACTTGATTAAAATTCTACAAACCAATGGACATTTTGAGGATTATGAGACTAAGTGTTCTTCCCTAAAATTAGAAAAACAGCAATCACTAGGGGGACCACCAGGAAGTTCCAGTTTTCTTATGCAAAGTGTAGTTCCCAACAAACCTAAAACCACCAAGAGGACCACAGGTGTCCTTCTCAAGCCTTGCTGAGGCAGACCTTCTGCTGTGACCTTGTCAGCCAGCCAAAGTTGCCTTGACCTCGCCAAGATTCATTTCATATATTTGAAAGGCAGAGTTACAGAGAGCGAGAGAGAGGGAGAGACAGAGAGAGAAATCTTCCATGCACTAGTTCATTCCCCAAATGGCTGCAATGGCCAGTGCTGGGGCAAACTAAGCTAGGAGCCAGGGGCTTCTTCCAGGTTTCTCACATGGGTTCAAGGGCCCAAGGACTCTGCTGATTGCCCAGGTGCATTAGTAGGGATCTGGATTTAAAGTGTAGCACCACTTGAACCGGCACCTGTATGGGATGATGGCAATTCAGGCAGTGTTTTACCCTTCTAAGCCATAGTGCTGGCCTTAGCATATTTTTAAACAATTGTTCCAAAAAAAAATGAGTCTTTATTCCCTTTTGGGTAATTCTCTTCTATTGACTCTCAAATATCCCTCACACATGGATTCTTTTTGGATCTAATCCACACTTGTAATTAAATATTCCTGATATGCCTGGGTGCTTCCTAAGTAAAACAAATTCACTGTCACTGTTTCCATCCACCTTATTTCTTTTAGCCCTCCTGCTTCCTAGGCTCAAAGAAGCATCCTCCCTCTACTGACCTGTTTACAACCAGTAAGAGACTAATTCTCATCTTCAGCTCTGCCTGTCTGCTTTCTCTTTCTCCTTTGCTTCCTGGTCATTCAGCCTTGTGGAGAAAGCAATTTAAGAAATTGCTCAGCAGGGTTTAAGACACAAGGGCACTGAGGTGGGAGGTTGAGGATGCTTGCAGACCATATGATTCGGGGCAACTAGGCAGGAAAATTGGGTAGAAAGAGTTGAGCTGGAATATTTTCTCATGATTTGTGGAGCTCTGCATTGTAACTCCACCTATTACCTGTCAATCCAGTACACCCACTTTTCCCACAATGCACAAGGACCAGGAAGGAGGAGATGATGCCATGATGGCCTCATGGAAGTTAAGTTCCATGTGAAGGTGCCATCACACACACACAGACACACACACACACTAAACTCTGCTTGGTTTGTATTTTTAGTTAGAGCACCACTCCTAACTCAGAAAAGGAACTGGTACATGTGGAAAGATCCTTTCAATTTTTTTTTTTTTTTTTGCCTTCTGGACTGTACTTAAGGGTCCTTCTCTGGCCTCTCTTTCTCTCTCTTCTCACATGCAAATGTCTAGCACTTTCAGGCAGGCATCTCTACATGTGGGGCTTCCCACAGCCACATATGGATGCATATTCACTCTTTCTCTTTTAAATAAATCTTGATCTCCCTTATTTGTGTCATATTTATGCCTCTGCTTCAAATTCTTATCTCTGTGGCAGCAAGAACTTGGAATAAAAATTAATGCATGGAGTCCTAGTCCTAGGTGAAGTTTGATTAAGGACAAGTAAAATTGTTACAGGGTTACAGGAGACCTAAAATCTTCCCTGAATCAATCTTAGGTATTAGGGAGGAGGTGATGGTACTATGTAGAAATGTACAGCTTAGATTTCTAAAATAGGCTCATAATGGTAGTACATGATTCTATTTAATCCTCATTTTAAATCTTTGAACTAGGTACAATAATTATGTCATTTTTAAAAAGGAGGAAATTAAGGATTAGAGAAGTTTTGTACTTGTTCTAAATTCAGAGAGCAAGTAGGTAGATGAAAACCTTTTTTTCTTTAAAGATTTATTTATTTATTTGAAAGTCAGAGAGAAGGAGAGGCAGAGAGAGAGAGACAGAGAGAGAGAGAGACAGGTCTTCCATCCTCTGATTCACTCCCCAAATGAGCAAAACAGCTGGAGCTGGGCCGATCAGAAGCCAGGAGCCAGGAGCTTCTTCCAGGTCT
Source organism: Oryctolagus cuniculus (assembly GCF_051225735.1). NCBI lineage: Eukaryota > Metazoa > Chordata > Mammalia > Lagomorpha > Leporidae > Oryctolagus > Oryctolagus cuniculus. The sequence goes on along the minus strand of NC_142869.1, from coordinate 124,566,776 downwards.
CCCACGTGGGAGCAGGGGCCCACGAACTTGGGCCAACTTCTACTGCTTCCCAGGCCATAGCAGAGAGCTGGATCGGAAGTGGAGCAGCCGGGACTGGAACTGGTGCCTATATGGGATAACCGCACTGCAGGTGGTATCTTAAGCCGCTGTGTCACAGTGCTGGCCCCAGATGAAAACTTGTTGAAACGATCCAAGTCTACTGCTCTCTAAAAATGACATTTTTATCTCATCACAGTTTTCTTAGGAAAAACTTCATGAAAAATGTAAGTTAGAAAGCATGTTATTTTTGTTACAGATGTTCATTCTTCTAGCCCCCTTCCTTCTTTATATAAAATCATGTATTTTACCAGGTATCTCATTTGCTCAGCCAATAATCTAATTAAAAGTATTTATGCGTTCTAATCTTGGCATTAAATTATCGTGTGCCCTCCACCAAGGTTCTGACCATTGAAAAGTGACATTTTTTCCCTAAAGATTATTGAGACACCAATGGTTTCTCAATTAAAGCATGATACTTGGGAACAGAAGGGGATAGAAATTATTCCTTGTAGGTGACCAACCATCAGCTAAGCATGCCTCATAGGTTGATAGAGGCTCCAGAGAAGCTAGTGGTGTCTTTGGCAATAGAATAAACTCAGCGTTCAGCACCAGAGAGTGACTGTACCACTTTGCTTCATGCTAATTATTTCACAGTTCAGAGTAGTGGCAAATTAAAACCTGAACATGACTCTTCAAAGCACCAAAATCAACTGGAGACCAAAAGGGAAAGAGAAGCCACAAGTTGCCAGACATGCAATTAAGAGCACATAAAGAAAAGAGTTGGAAGAACAAAAGGTTAGCACTTAACTTGTGACAGTGACTTAGCTGTCAGGATGGTTGTTTTCATACAATCGTGGCCTGTTTTATAGAGGGGTGTTTGGACCTCTTTTTTTTCTTTCTTTATTTTGTAGCCCTGGAGAAAATAACTAAGGCCTAACAGTGGGAATTATAAGGAGCTAGATTTTGGCTTAATGGAAGAAAGGATTTTCAAGTAATTGTAGTTGTCTTGAGATGGAATAAATGGCCTGGTGAAGCAGTGAATTCCCCATCACTGCAAGTGTGCATTGAGAGGCTACATGGCCACTTATTTGGAATTTATGCATCTAGTTGGAGGGTTAATATAGACGACCTAATGTCCCTTCCTGTGCTGAGAGCCTATGACTCCACGCTTGGCTGTGTGTTACGAGAATGTTTTAATGTGATTATCATGGCCAGAGACAACACAGTCTGGGGGATGTATGGCCAATTTGGCAGCCTCCTGATGTTTTTAGTATTTTGTTATTTGTTATATACCTATTTGGAGTCTATTACAGTGGGAGTCAATAAATTGACTCTCTTATGTTGATTGGTGGCTCCAGTCCCAGCCCAGCTCTTTCTTCCCACAGACAGAGAGAGAGAGAGGAAGAGAAAGTAAACAGTCATAAAGTGTATTCAGCTGAGGGCTGCTAAGCATGAAGAATATTTTTTGTTTTCTTTTATACATTGTCCTATTTTTGAGATTGTTTCTTGTACTATTCACAATTTGTGAAACCACAATGTTGATTTATGGGCCCAAGAGTTGAAAGAGAATTAAGACCACATGAAAGAGACTCCATAATGAATCTACAAGGCTGTGGATTCCTGGGAAGTGACCACATGCACATACACCATCAATCTTCATTTAGTCAGGAGTACAGAATTAAATGCAGGGAAGAATCCGCTGGCACCTTGTATCCGAATGAGGCTTAGAGCTATAGCAACAGCTTCTATGCTGATAAGGAATAGTGACAAGAAAAGTTGTAACGCTGAATTTTTTGCTAATTCTTTGTTTGCATATCTTCAGTTTACATCATATTTCTAGAAGAAATTGCACTAACACTGTATGTATTCGCACTCAAGTAAACATTTGCAACAAGAATTAATACACTAATTTGACATTGCAATTGTGATGAGGTATAACAAAAGGGAAATAAAAAGATTCTTAAGAGGCCACTAGCCATTTGAACACATTAAAGCCACATATATGATATATGCTGGGACACTTTAATCTTTTAATTATTTGAACTTCGTACTTTCCTTTTATCCATTTTCCCTGAATTTATGTTTTTAATTGTTTTTATGTGTATTTTGTTATTTCCTGGTTTGCATAGTGTTTTGTCATTTCAATGGAGCTTGCTTTGGGGCCATCACTGTATTGCATTGGCATGCAACTCTTTCCAGGCTGCTACAGCCTGTTCATTTAATTTATCTCTTGTTTATCCTCTTCTCCATATCATTAATAACAATGACAAATTAAACACAACCCTACTCTCATCCCTGCAGCACCTCATAGGAAAGCCTCCTGCCTGAATAAGCTTCTATTTATCATCTGTCTTTAGATCCAGCCCATTGGTCATTCTTCAGTCTGTGAGATTGTGTTTCAAATAAAAGCCAAGCTGAGTCTGTGAATTCCAGTTATTGAACAGAAGCTAGATATTTTGGATCTTTTGTCCACTGTTCAGATTAATCATAAAGAAGCCAGCAATGAGTAGCTCAAGGTGCAGCAATTTGCATTTTCCTCATCACAAATGCATTATGTTCTTGGACCAAACACATGTGGGCTTCACTTTTTTTTTTTCTGTGAATAGTTCTAGTGGTTTGCATTAATTATTATAGAATATGATAGTTAGAATCAGATATTAGTTATACAACATGAATGGCAGAACCCCAATAGGTGTTGTACGATGTTTCTACCACTTTTTAAATCAGAGACATTCCAGATACAAATACAGGGTTTGAGGAATGCATCAGTCAGAGCCTTTTAAGGGACTCACTCATCCTGGTCTTGTCCAGCTGCCTAGGTGACTGTTATCTGAAATTTGTCAATAATTTGGGCACAGAGTCTTAATTATTTATCAACTGTTATCAAAAAGTTTCCTTGCAAAGGCTAAATTGTTAACATGCCTTCATGCATGATTATTATTTGTTTTCTCTTTTCCAATAAATCAAAATGACAGCTTTCCATGATGTATTTTTTTCTTTACTTAACATCTTTTTGAAATTCTTTCTACAACTCAATGATTTGCCTCAACCTAACTAGTTTTTACAATTTTAATTCAGCCATTGTCAGTTAGATAAGACTATAATTGATTTGGGGGATGATCTTATTTACAGTTTGTTCCATTATTGTGCTGAAATTAAGAAGACCATATGATTCATGATAATAGCACAGAGTTTCTTAGTGCTTCAAAATGCCTGAAAAACACAAAGAAAAGATTTACAGATTAAATATCCTTTGTTCATACCTTCAGGTTTAAACAGAAGGTTAAAGAAGAAATTTGTTTGAATCTTACAAAACATTGTGGTAAATTGTCAAAAGATGACTACAGTGATTATAAGCAATTTTATTAGATCACATTATTTTAGGTGAAGCCTGGCAACAACATGAGATCCTGCCCTCCATTAATTTTTCAATGCTTCTGTGATTATGTGACCTGTTCATATGACTGTGTATTTGATTTGGTTATTTTCAGAGAAGCTGAGAAAATGTATCTTTACCCTATTTACCTCAGGATAAATAACGTATCTAATTTTTACATTCAAATAAATAAATTGGCCAATTCAGTCTAAGATTATCAATCACTCCCATATTATTTGGAATCTGAGAGTGTGAGTAGGTTATTCACAATTGCTGAAATTTCCATATACTAGAACTTAAAAAACAATTGATAACCCTTAAAGTTTTTCTTAAAAATCTCTGTATATACAATTCTACTCAATTTTATGTAATACTGAATAGTACTGAATAATATTTTTATATAAAACATTGCAAATTTCAAAGGTCAACGTTGAGAAAGGGTCATGTATACTGAAGAGAAAACTGCAAGGGTGAAAGGCACCTATTGAAGTTAGTAATTTTGTTTGATAGCACAATCTGGAGACTATACACCCAAGAAAATGTATTTTATCTGTTCATGGAAAATGAGGTCAGATAAGTTAATCAACTTCATATTTTACAGAATTCTGAGATGTGTAGATGGTTATACTAGGAAATTCATAACCCAGACTAATTCTTCTAAGGTACTTATTTGAGAAAGAAAGAGAGACAGAGACACAGAGTCCCCACCTGCTGGTTGTCCCTTTTGGTCTTCATTAGCAGGAAACTTGGGTGAGGAGCTGGAGCTGGAGATCAAACTCAGGTGGGACATGGCCATCTTAATCACTAGGCCAAATGTTCACTCTGGCAAACAAAGTTTTGATAAAATTAACATGAATAAAACAATGCAGACAGTAAGCAGGCTTGGAAAGATCTGAGTGGTGAGGTGATGTACAGTAGCTGACTGGTGGCAAATGGCTTCAAAGATGCTGTTAAGAATATTTTGGGGTCTGGGATGAGGGAGAAAGTCTCACTGTGAATCTGATGAAGTAGACATAAATGCTATTTTTGATGAAATCAGAATTTCATCAAATGTCTGAAGGACAAAACACTGGACCAAAATAAAAAGTGTAAGGTATACTTTATATTATTAAAACAAACTTATTAAAATTAAAGAACAACAAAAATTCAAAGATTATTATTATTATTTTTATCTTTCTTTTTTTAAAAAAACTTTTATTTAATGAATATAAATTTCCAAAGTACAGCTTATAGATTACAATGGCTTCCCCCCCATAACGTCCCTCCCACCCACAACCCTCCCCTTTCCCACTCCCTCTCCCCTTCCATTCACATCAAGATTCATTTTCGTTTCTCTTTATATACAGAAGATCAGTTTAGCATACATTAAGTAAAGATTTCAACAGTTTGCTCCCACACAGAAACATAAAGTGAAAACTACTGTTTGAGTACTAGTTATAGCATTAAATCTCAATGTACAGCACACTAAGGACAAAGATCCTACATGAGGAGTAAGTGCACAGTGACTCCTGTTGTTGACTTAACAAATTGACACTCTTGTTTATGGCATCAGTAATCACCCTAGGCTCCTGTCATGAGCTGCCAATCAGAGTTCACCGACTCTGATCATATTTATACAAGGCCATGGTCAAAGTGGAAGTTCTCTCCTCCCTTCAGAGAAAGGTACCTCCTTCTTTGATGACCCGTTCATTCCACTGGGATCTCACTCACAGAGATCTTTCATTTAGGTTGTTTTTTTTTCCCCCAGAGTGTCTTGGCTTTCCATGCCTGAAATACTCTCATGGGCTTTTCAGCCAGATCTGCATGCCTTAAGGGCTGATTCTGAGGCCAGAGTGCTGTTTATGACATTTGCCATTCTATGGGTCTGCTGTGTATCTCACTTCCCATGTTGGATCGTTCTCTCCCTTTTTGATTCTATCAGCTAGTATTTGCAGACACTAGTCTTGTTTATGTGATCCCTTTGGTTCTTAGTCCTATCATTATGATCAATTGTGAACAGAAATTGATCACTGGGACTAGTGAGATGGCATTGGTACATGCCACCTGGATGGGATTGAATTGGAATCCCCTGGTATGTTTCTAACTCTACCGTTTGAGGTAAGTCAGCTTGAGCATGTCCCAAATTGCACATCTCTTCCCTCTCTTATTCCCACTCCTATATTTAACAGCGATCACTTTTTAGTTAAGTTTCAGCACTTAAGAAGAATTGTGTATTGATTACAGTATTCAACCAAAAGTATTAAGTAGAACAAACAAAAAAAATACTAAGAGGGATAACATATCAAGTTGCTCATCAACAGTCAGGGTGAGGGCTGATCAAGTCACCGTGTCTCATAGTGTTCATTTCACTATAACAGGTTTCCTTTTTGGTGCTCAGTTAGTTGTCACCTATCAAGGAGAACAAGTGGTATTTGTCCCTTTGGGATTGGCTTATTTCACTCAGCATAATGTTTTCCAAATTCCTAACAGGGATCACTTTTCAGTTAAAATTTAAATACCTAAGAATAATTGTGTGTTAATTACAGAGTTCAACCAATGGTACTAGAACAAAAAAAAAAATACTAAAATGGATAAAGTATTACATTGTACATCAACCGTCAGGACAAGAGCTGATCAAGTCACTGTTTCTCATAGTGTCCATTTCATTTCAACAAGTTTCCCCTTCGGAAAGATTATTATTTTTTTAAAGTTTCCATTCTACCTTTTTAAATCAATTTGAGGGGGAAGAGAATAAGATGGATAGAGAGAAAGAGAGAGCAACCATCCACTAGTTTCCTCCCCAAATGCCTACAACAACAGCTGGAGTTGGACCAGGACTGAAGCCATGAACCAGGAACTCAATCCAGGTCTCCCATGTGGACAACAGAAATCCAATTACTTGAACCATCATCACTACATCTCAGGGTCTGCATTCTCAGGAAGCTGGAGTCAAGAAAAGGAGGCAAGTATTGAAGCCTGGTGATCTGATGTTGGACATGGATGTATTAACAGGAATTTAAGTGCTGGAAGAAATGCCTGCCTCCAAAGATTATTTTAAACTTGGGCCTAAATGTTTGAGATAATATCAGTACCATCACCTGCAGAAACAAAAATGTTATTTTAGGATTTAAATATGATATTAATTTCAGATGTGGGGGAATTATTATAGGGAGAATGCATATAGCAGTATGAAAGCAATTATAATAGAGACTAATAATAGATAATTATAATTATTTATGTTATAGGCATTATTATATGCTCTTTTATAAATGTATTTTAAGTCTCCACTATATCTAAGGCATATGAGTATACATAATTCTATTATCCTCATTTTATGGATGACAAAATTGAAAGACCTAAAGCATGATATACTTTGTTAATGACAAAATTGGGGTTCATATGTAAAGTCCTGAGTCATTCACATTACTCCTGATGATCCTGGGATGAGATTTTATTTAAAAAATATTTTTTTTAATTTGAAAAGCAGAGTGATAGCGCAGGAGGAGGGATGAGACGGGGTGTGGTGGGAGAGATCTTCCATCTGCTGATTCTCTCCCCCAAAAGCCTCCAAAAGGTGGGGTTTGGCCAGGCCTAAGCCAAGAGTCAGAGACTCAATTCCACGTTTTCTATAATGGGCAGCATGAACCCATGTGTTCTGGTCATCGTGCACTACCTCTCAGGTGAATTAGCAGGTGGCTGCATCCCAAGTGTGGAGTGGCTGGAGCCTTAACCTAGGCACTCCAACATGAGATACAGACATTCGAAGCAATGACTTAATCTGCTGAGCCTCCATGCCTGTTCAAGGCTGAGATTTTAACTGGAAAATGCATCTTGAGACAGATTAGGGTCCAGGGTTAAGGTAGAGTTAGTGAAATGTCTGGAGTACAAATTTAGGAGGGCATCTACACCATCCTGAGAGTCCAAGCCTCCTTAAACTTTGTTCCTTTGTCTCAGCACAGAGGTAGCCCTGAGACAGAGGCTTGAAACCACAAAGCATGGATTATGCCCTCCACAAAGAACATAAATAAAAGAGGTTGAGTGGAAAGATTCCAGAATAAAACTTTGGGATCCACACTAGGGAGTGGGATAGTGTGGAAGAGCTGGAGCAGAATAAAGCTGGAATTCTAAAAAGGATCAGGGTGAAAGTCTAGGCATTGATGTGTTTCAGTGCTCAAAGGAGAGACTTCCCAGAAGGAACGGTTGGTAGGTAACATATTTCAATTGACCATGCTGTGGAAACAAATGCTCTGAACACTTTGTGATGTATAACATCTATTTAAGTTTACAGAATCCCAGGGGCAGCTGTGCCTACAAGGTTCAGGGAGGAGAGGAGGTCACTGCTCCTCAATGTTAGTGCTTCCATGTAAGTCAGGAATCACCCAAAACAGCTGATTCACTTCTAGTGGACAATGCTGCAGTCAGCTGGGACCTCACCATGCACAGCCTCACCTTAGACTCAGACTCTTCACTGCATGGTGGAGGGACCCAAGGGCAAGCGCACAAGGCAGAGAAAGAGCTCAGAGGATGCTGCGTTCATGTTATGACCTAGCTGGCCTTGGACGTCACAAAGCACACTTCCCATCATATTTTCTGGGTCAGAGCACTTACAGGCCTTGACAGACAGAGGGAAATCGTCTCTACCTTTAAAGAGTCTCATAAACTTTCCAAAAATTATGGAGGACTGGAAATAATGCTATGGCCACTGTTTAGAAAACAGCTACCACAGGGGACAACATGAAACAGCATTCAACAGAATACCACAGGTGTTGGGGGGATTCAACAATGGATTCGGGTTGACTTATGTCAGGGTTCTGTTAAGTGAGTAGAAAGCTCATGCTTAATTCACTTAAGAGCAAAGGACATAGGTCTCTAGTTTAGAAATCCTAGTAATCAAGAAAATAGAGTTACAGTAACAGTTGGAAATAAGAGTACATCAAGAAAGGAGTTTCTCAAGGGGTCACCTTTGTGGCACAGCAGGTTAAGCCACTGCCTGTGACACCAGCTTCCCATACTGGAGTGCCAGTTTGAGTCCCAGCTGCTCTGTTTCTGGTCCAGCTCCCTGCTCATACACCTGGCAAAGCAATAGAAGAGGAACCAAGAACTTGAGTCCCTGCCACCTATGTGGTATACCTGGGGGGAGGTCCAGGCTTTGCAATTCAGCCTAGACCATTGCAGCCAATTTGGGAGTGAACCAGCGGTGGAAGATCTCTCTATATCTCCATTTCTCCCTTTCTCTGAGACTGTGTTTTTCAACTAAACTAGTACAACCATTATGGAAAACAATATGCAGATTCCTCAGAAATGTGAAAATAGATGTATCATATGACCCAGTGATTCCACTCTTGAGAATTTACCCAATGAAATGAAATCAGCATATGAAATAAATAAAATAAATATTTTTAAAGATCTATTTATTTATTTGAAATCAGAGTTACAGAGAGGCAGAGAGAGAGGTCCTCCATCTACTAGCCTGCTCCCCAGATAGACACAATACCAGTGCTGAGCTGATCCAAAGTCAGGAGCCAGGAGCCTCCTCCAGGTCTGCCACATGGGTGCAGGGGCCCAGGGACGTGGGCCATCCTCCACTGCCTTCCCAGGCCACAGCAGAGAGCTGTATTGAAAGCAGAGCAGCTGGGACCTGAACCAATGCCCACACAGGATGCTTTGCACCACAGGCCAGGGATTTAACCCGCCACTCCACAGTGCCGACCCCTAAAATAAATCTTAAGAAAAGCATTTCTGAAATGTGATCAGAAAGTCCTCAAATACTTAGTTAAAAATAACTTTGTTTTATAAATTAGAGATAGAGGGAAGAAGTAAGAAAAGGAAACCAAGATTTTACACATCTTAACATAGCATGTTGGTTGCTTTACTAATATTTTCTCCTTTAATCTTTACAGTGGGATTTATATGTATCTTGAAACCTGTTCTATACAAAGAAAACTGAAATCATCCCAATAGAACTTGACAGTTTTTAAAAATTGATTTTAATGTTTATTTGAATGTCAGATTTGCTGAGTGAGAGGGAGATCTTCTATCCACTGGTTCACCCTCCATATGGCTGTAATAGCCAGGGCTGGGCCAGGCAGAAACTTGGAACCAGGAGCTTCATCTGGATCTCTCACATGGGTTGCCAGGACCCAAGGATATGGATCATCTGCTGCTTTCTCAGACACATTAGCAGGGGGCAAAATCAGCAGTAGAACAGCCAGGACTTGAACCAGTGCCCATATGGGATGCAGGCATTGCAGATTGTGGCTTAACCCACTGCACCACAACACTGGCCATTGACAAGTTTGTAAAGCAAGAAACAGAGCTCAGTTTAAGGGAGCTATGATTCCCAAGTCTGCATTTTTAATTTAGCTACTATGTCAGGGGTCTAAAGAAAGCTCAATTATCAATCATGTAGCATCACTGCAGTCATCAGTTCTGATCATTTGTCTGTAATGTCGTTTGTAGTCCAGTCCAGAGTGTCTGCTTTGGGGTCATGCATTTTAATGTGGTCCAGCTGTATCTAGAAAAACTTCTAAGCTAGTTTGGACAAATTACTACTGTGCCTGTGCAAATCTCTAAACCTTAGGTTCCATAGAGAGAGAAAGAAAGAGAGAAAGAGAGAGAGAGAGACCAGGCTTCCATCTGCTAGTTCACTCCCCAAATGCCCATAATGGCTGGGCCTAGGCAGACTGAAACCATGAGCTTTGAACTCAGTCAGGCTTCCCACATGGGTGGTGAGGACCCAACTACTTGAGCTACCACCTGTTCCTTCCCAGGGTATTCATCAGTCCCAAGCTGAAATCAAGAGTGGGCATAGTATTTGAATTCTGGCACTTTGATTTGGGATGTGAATGTAAAAAGTGGTGTCTTAAGCTCTACACAAAATGCTTCCTCGTCATGCCTTCTTTGAGAAATACGATTGTGACTTTTCATTGTGCTGGCTGATCAAATCTAAAGTAAGAAAAACATCCTATTTATTCTGAAATATTGATGTGGTATTGGTGTTTTACATATTAAATGACAGGATCAGGTTTAGATGTGGGAGACAGTTGTCCATGGACTTCACTTATTCCTGCATTTCTTGTGGGAAAAGGCACTGCCAGTTTTATATTTGACTGTGTTGTCAAGGTTGTCTGGCTAGTGAACAGCCTTTGAGACAGTGGCTCCCTCCTGTGAAGAAAAGAACTTAGGTTACTGTCTGCTCCTGTCTCACTTCATAAAAAATGTTCGACAGGTTTGCTAACTGCCCATTATAATAGATTCATATTCCCTAAGCTCAAGAATCCTCAGCTGTGGGCCAGTGCCGCGGCTCAATAGGCTAATTCTCTGCCTAGCGGCGCTGGCACACCAGGTTCTAGTCCCGGTCGTGACGCCGGATTCTGTCCCGGTTACTCCTCTTCCAGTCCAGCTCTCTGCTGTGGCCAGGGAGTACAGTGGAGGATGGCCCACGTCCTTGGGCCCTACACCCCATGGGAGACCAGGAGAAGCACCTGGCTCCTGGCTTCGGATCAGCACGGTGCGCCGGCCGCGGCGGCCATTGGAGGGTGAACCAACAGCAAAGGAAGACCTTTCTCTCTGTCTCTCTCTCTCACTGTCCACTCCGCCTGTCAAAAAAAAAAAAATATCCTCAGCTGTGGCACACACTCACTGCATGTCCAATGTCCCTCTAGAGCTCTGTGTCTCATCCCTGGGGAGCAGAGATGGGGCACAAAGGAAAACCAACAACAACATGAAGGTCATTCTGTCTGTTGGGTAATGAGTAAATGCCGTTGGTCCCTGGCTCAGGAGTCTTGTCTGTTTTCTTAATACAGCAAAATTATGACAAGCTAACCTGTTAGCTGGCACATAGGGTAGAATCTTTGATCCATTATAAGTTTAGATGGTGAAGTTAAAGGATGCTTTAAATATGTAGAGAACTATTTCAAACTATTGGTCTTATTTTGCTCTTTTCATTTGATAGACATCCAGTTTTTAAAGGGAAGCTTAGGTGGCATTTTCAGCAAATAATTTTCCCAGTTAAGACTGGAAACAAGTGCAAGAGATAACACAGAAATGAGAGACATAAAGGAAGCTGAGCAAACACTTCACAACTACAATCAAACTTTGATAGATCCATTATATTACCCATCATATATAGATGGTTTCAGATAATGAAGGGTTCGCTGTTGGGAACAGCTTGTTCCATGTACAGAAACAAAAGTGTCTCAGAAGTTGTCTTTCTTCTTCTTTTGTTCTATGCTTAGAAAATAAAGATTCTACTGTTTAATAACCAAAGACCAAATTGGATAATCCAAGCATGTAACCAGGAAGCAATGGAAACATAAGGCCCCTCTCACTGAAGAGCATGGTTCCCCAATCACTTTGGATAAGAGTGAAAGAGAAGCCATAATAAATCAGTGTTTAAACATAGGTTGGAAAGGAACATATTTACTTTGTACATACTCTACAGCTTGGAGTAGTAACTTATTTTTCTTTGAGCATTGTAGAAGATGCATGCTATTTTATTATCTGTATTTTAATTTCTATTACAAAAAATCAGTTGCACACACAATTCATGGAAAACACATACTATTAAGAAACTATATGAATTTGTAAAAATAAAGATTCACCACAGTTAATAGATATTTAATTCCAGTTTTCTATTAACTTCTTGAAGGACCTCTGTATAAATACCTTCAGAGATCACCTGTAATTGTCCCAGGTGTTTATGGGAAGCACTATGTCAGTGGAATATATCCTTGGAGCTTAGAGAAGAAAACCTCTACAGAACACAAGTCTGTGTGATTATTCTTATGGGATTATAGCAATTAATGGCTGACACTCATGTGTGCTGGATGTCAGGAACAGGACTACGTAAGACACTGAAAAGTGTACAGAAACAACTGTGATCTGTGTCATTCAGCCCTCATCACTTCACCATAGTCAAAAAATGATGCTTGAACCCTTGCTACTCAAAGCCTTGTATCTTGTGACTGCTGGAAAAGTGACAAACGTAAAAATTCTTGATCCATTCAGGTCCATAGAATCAGAATCTGTGTTTTAACAGGGTCACTTGGTCCTTGAATATCCATGACGCAGTTTGAGAACCACTGGAATAAGCAGTACAGGTTTATTCTGCATTTCATCGACATTCCTTCATTCCCAGTGCTGAGGGCAGAATTTTCAAAGCTGCCAATCTGATCACAGACCTTTCTCATGATGCCCCATTATCAGATAGAGGCCAGGTTCTGACATCGTATGGAAGATCATCTACGATTCAGCTTTTGACTTCCTATGTCTTCTCCAACCTACATTCCCTCCAACACATATATGATTCTCATCATTTTAGCAACATCAGCACAAAAACATACAAACACCTGTCATTCAGGCATGTCCAGTCACTTGTACAGTTCTGTAAATATGCCTTGTCACTGTGTGCTTGCTGTCCTCACACCCCGTCTGATGTGATCTCTTTTGTTTTATCTATGTGGTGGACTTTGGCTCAACTCTCAAAGCTGTCTCTTCCACCTCTCTCTACATTTTTTCTGGTCACTGCCTTCCAGCCCCTCTCCTTCAAGACCAGTCTGTTTATCCCATACAACCTTATTTTATTTCCAATGTGTCTCAAACCAACCTCCTCTCCATTCTTTCTGTTACTATACTCACCAGCTAAGAACAAGGGTTCATTTAGACGGAGTTGATCAATTTAGCTTCACTAGAATTGCACACTTGTACCTGTATGTATGTTTTGCTTATTTAGTTAATGTCAACTTCTCATCATTATTCTCTGAAATCAGACTCATACAAAACTCATTATATTGATCACTTTGCTCCCTAAAGGTAGAAGCCAGGTCTTATATTTTCTGGGGAGTTAAGTTGTTCTGTGCTCACCCTCACAGAACCGAACAGCACACAAAACGCCGAGGGGCCTCAAGGGGGGACCTCGCCAAGTCCAACATGCTGTCTCTCTCTCAGTCACGTTGGGTGCCAGATGTTGCTGTGGATTCATTCTGAGAAGAGGAGTGTGGTGGGGGCAAGAGGTGTGGAATCACCACACAGACACTGGGAGTCAAGTGTAAGCGGGCTAGAGGCAAGCAGCTCGCAGACTCGTTTATTTCATTTGGTACAGCAGCTTATTTAGCTGAGGCAGCCAATCCAGTCAAGGGGCAGTTATTGTCCTAATCAATCACTACCTGTTGCCAGGCAGGCTCCTTTGCCAGGTGGGTTCTGAAGCCATTCCTGAGTAACTGATGCTCGCTTGCCAGTGGCCATCTTGGCATGGACTTCTCATTCCAGCACAGTATTACTTGTTTCTGAAAAGATCTAGTAAAAACTTCATATTTTCCATATTTCAAGAGTTTCTTGAATATGTTAGCTTTGTTAAAATGCTATCATTTGTCCTGTATTGATCACAGAACAAACATGACATAACAAAACAGTTTAAGAAAGATTTGCCACGTCTTTATGTATGCATGCTTGATATATCCCTGCATAGACACACACACTCACACACACACACACATATATATATGTATGTATGTATATATATGTATATATATATATATGTAGAGAGAGATAGAGAGAGAGAGATTGAAAGTAACATGGCAGAGCTCATGAAAGCTACATTCAGGTGTGTATATTTCTGTGTATGCTTTTGTGTGATCTTCCATATTTTTTCCTTTGTTTATTTTTTATTGACAAAAGAAAGTGGCATACATTTATTGAGTAAACCTGTTGTTTACATTTGGAATGGCTAAAGGAAAGTAATTATCCCATTTCCTCACATATATGATTTGCGTTGATCATAGTTTCTTTTGAATCTATCTTATCATTTTGTTCATCTCCACCATCTTTCCCTAAATCAGTCATGTTTCCTTTGTGGTTAAAATAATCTTCCTGGGTGCTGGTGTTGTGGCACAGTGGGTTAAAGCCCTGGCCTAAACCATTGGCATCCCATATGTGTGCCGGTTCTAGTCCTGGCTGCTCCTCTTCCGATCCAGCTCTCTGCTATGGCCTGGGAAAGCAGAAGATGGCCGAAATCCTTGGGCCCCTGTACCTACATGGGAGTCCTGGAAGAGAATCCTGGCTCCTGGCTAAGTTTAAAGACAAAATAAATAAATAAATAAATAATCTTCTTATTTGTACTGTTGCTTCCAACCAATAAACCTTTTCTTCAAATCTGACCCTGTTATTCCTTTGTCCCAAATCCTTCAGTGCCACATGGTCACTTTCAGTATGGAACCCCCAATGCCTTAGTGGGACCCAGAACTCCAAATGTGACATGGCTCATATGCTGGTCTCCAGAATCTTTCCTTTGTGTGTAAATACCATCTTAACTGCACAGATCTTTACAGACCTCAAATACTTTTCTTTTCATTGAATTCTCTCCAGTCATATGTTTTCTCTTTCTCTCTCTTTTTCTGGAACAAAAATCCTCTCATTATCCCCTTAGTGTCACCTTTTCTTACCTGTCAGCATTGTAGCTAGTTGAGTGGCTGCTTGTGGCACTGCATCCCATCTGGGCTCCATTTCAGGTTCTGGCTGTTCCCCTTCCAATCCAGCTCCCTGTTGATGTGCCTAGGAGGGCAGTGGAGAATGGCCTGGATGCTTGGGCCCCTGAACCCATCTGGGACATGTGGAGTAAGCTCCTAGCTCCTGGCTTTGTCTTGGTTAAGCTCTGGTTGTTGCAGCCATTTAGGGAGTAAACCAGAGGATGGAGGACCTCTCTCTCACTCTGACTCTGAGTTTCAGGTAAATAGAATCAATGTTTTAAAAAAGAATATTCCATTGAATCTCCTCTTGAAAATAAAAATAATGCTACCAAACTGTTAGAAGCCTATTGTCTGAGATCATAATATGGTTATTGATTTATGATGCTTGTCATAATGATGTAATCATTCATAGAAATATAGACTGTAAGTCCAAACAGTATATATTTCAACTTTCATAAATGCCAGAGATGGAACAACATGTTCGCTGAATGAATCAGTGGCTGAATGAGTGGCACTTTCTTATTGTCTTAGACTTTTCCCACCTTAGATAAGACACTCAGTATTGTTAAGTTTCATGTGTAGAAAATTTACCTCTTTGATTGGTTGTGAGATTAGGGAGTTTTACAGTTTCCTTCTTGAATCAGTTCAATTGATTCATGTTTCCCAACCAACAGTCTCATGGATGCATGAGTCAGTTTCTGTATACTATATTCTCTCCATCACTCTCTCTGTTTATCTTTTTAAGTACACATTCTGTCATTTTCCAAACGAAGGCTACACTTGATTCCTAGTTTGACTCAGAAAACTCTTTCCATTTTGCCCCATCTGTCTACTTTCTGAACATCACATTTGAACCATCACCTGGTCTTTTCTCTTTGAATAACTGAATCTTCAACAGGGAAATATGAAAGGCCTCAGAAATGAGTGGTAACCTTTCATTTTTGAGATGAGGAAGCATAAGCATTGAATGTGGAAGAGGATGGAAACATGACAGATCCTTCTGTCCACTGTGGTGGGGGTCTGTCATTTGGTTTGGTCACTCTGTCATTATAAATCACTTTCTAAGCTTCAGAAATCCTTCACTGAAGAGAAATGTTCTGTCCTGACCTCTATAACTGAAGATGTAGGTACTAAACTTCCACAATCTTCCTGGTTGCTAGGTCAAGGCTCTGCCATATGCACCCACAACCATATGACCCAGCAATCCCACTCCTGGGAATTTATGCAAACAAAATGAAATCAGCATATGAAAGAGTTATCTGTACCCCCATGTTCTTTGAAGCTCAGTTTATAGCAGCTAAGACCTTAAATCGGAAACTACTCATGTGGTTGAGTGATGGGACTTTTCCTGGCAGAGGGGCAGCTACAGAGGCCTTCTCAAGGCCACCTTTGTAGTGGTTCCTGGGACTTCTGAAGCTGATGGTGCATGCTAGGAGGGGCAGCACCCACTGGAGACAGCGCTGGATTCTACCACTGCAACAGTCTTGTGGCTCCACTCGGTTCACACCAAAACCTGATTCTTCATATGTCCTTGAGATCTTATTAGTGCATTTGTTCTGCTGTTTTCATACAAAGCCAACTCTGTTGCTTACAACTCCTTAATTCTTTGATCTACTTAATTAGGTTTTTATTACTTACTGCTACATGACATTATGTTTGCAAATGTCTTTAATGTCTGCTGCACCCATGAGAGTGTAAACTCATCATCTATCTTACTTTCTATGATCAAACCTCTCTATTATCACAGTGCCAGGCTCAAGGCATGTGTCTGAGTGCTTTCTCCCTTAAGTTATCTTTTTTTCCCCTCAAATACCTGTTTGATATGTGGGTCCATGCATTTTGTTTCTGCAATGTCCCATTTGATTGTTGCATTGGATTTTTTTCTCTGGAAGTCTGGAGATTTCATGTAGATTTATTCACATTCATGGATGAAGGAAACTATTGGTCAGTATAAAAACTGTCATGGCCTTTATCTGCCGTTGAGTAATTCAGTTTCCTCATAGGTTTCCATGTTTGAAGGGCTGGGACATATTATTAGCTTCATATGTGGATACTCTAGTTAGAATGAAAGATTTCACTTCAGTTGCTTAAAAATGAGACCGGTAGTATGAGAGTACCTGCTCCACTTTCACTCCACAATTCCAAAGAAGTCCTTACAATGGGACAAATAAGAAGCGCTGACTCCCTGGGAAGAACCTAAACTACGGATGAATGGGAATCCTCTTTCTCTGCAGTGTGGTGCCTGCAGCTCCACATGGGGTGGCTTAGGAGAGAAGCAAAACCTCTGCTTGTTGTTATCCTGAGTCCTGCCCTCTTCCTGCTCTGCATTCTCTGCTCAGCAGTAACATCTCCCTGTAAGAGGAACAGCCCATGCCTCCGATTCCTTCTGCTTCTCTGGACTGAGTTCTTGGCACAATTGTAAATTTCTAATATTTTTCTTTCTTCCAGAATGTAGAACGACTCCCTGGAGATTTTTACCTCTTTTCCCTTTAACCCACCTATTTCCTTCTCCTCCTCCCTTTTGCTCACTTGTTTCCTTGTGTGCATTTTCCCCATTATTTCACTAAATTTTGAAGATTGTATAAATAAATGTAGTAAATCAGTATGCATCCTGAGGAAAAGTCCAAAGAAAATATTAAAATGTATACTCATATTTCACTCTAGTCATGCTAAATAGAACATATGGCAGTAGTTTTATATATAATATTTAAATTAATTTTGATTGATGCTGATGATATCAGGCAGGCCCAAGTCTGGAGGGCAGTATTTAGGATGATCTGGCTCAGAGAAGGCTTTGGGTAAAACTATTCTCAGAATCTATCCTGCTTTACAGCACCTCTTAATTGAAAGCTATCTTCTGCTTGAACACATCATTAATTGATTGGATAATAAATGACCACTAAACATGCCCTAGAAGAAGGCAAAATAAGGAAGAGGAAAAGAAAGTAGAAGTTATCTCGTTATATAATCTCCAACTTCGAGTGCAGGTTGCATGCTAAGCATTGTATGTATGTTGTGGCTAAAATAAACTTGGTCCTTGTGTAGCTAAGACTAGCAGTTTTTTTACCTCCACTCTCACAACAATGACACCGCGGAGTCTCTCAGGCACCATTCAATCTCTCCTCTCGTCAAATAGGTAATTTATTTCTAGATGAAAACCTTTTGCAACACGTGACAGTCATACCAACTAAATCAAAGCGTGTTTGTCCCTGTCAAGGTAAATTTTAATAATTTCATATTGAATATCAAAATCCACAGAAAGGTAAATGTGCAAAGTCAAAGGACCCAAAGACATTCCAGTGTCACTGCACCAGACATCAAATGCAACTCCAGGAAAATATTTGATCATGAGTCATAAAGATCTGTTCTGAGTCATGAATTATATTTAGTGGGGGACAGTAAACACACTTTGCTTTCAAGTTTTATGTCTTCAGCAAACTCATTTTCTCAGGTGTTAATATGAAGAGATGTAAATAGCCCAGGAACTACTTTTTGAAACACAAGCTATAAAATTAATGATCTCTGCCAAAGATTCTCTCATTTCTCATCACAATAAACAAATTGGACATAAAACAACCAGACTTGATGTGTCATTGCTAGTAGAGGAGTATGAATGTGGGGAGTTTGGGTTGGAATGTGGGTTGTACTACAACTTTTACTAGGAAAGGGGAAAGGAAAAGAAAATAAACAAGAGGCATTTTTAATTATATTGATCTAAAAATGACAGGTGTTCATTAGAATACATGAAAGGCAAAAGCCAAGACAATCAAACTCATGACTTCTGAGGAACATGAATGTCTAAGGTTTAATTTGAAAACCATCCCATTGGCAAGATAAAGGGTAGAGAAGTATAAGATATGAGAAGCCATGAAGCTGTCAACTTAGAAGTGATCACTCACTGAGACTAGGGCCTCCGCTGAGTAGACACATTGATAATTTATTTCTCTCCTTTGTTGATTACCAATTGCATAGAGTAAGAAAATGTGGCAGGATTGAATAGACTCCTCTAGAGACAGTGACAAAGTCAAAGTCCTTTATAAGAAAATATAATAAAAAATCAGATGAGGGCCGACGCTACTGGCCTGAAGCACCGGTATCCCATATGGGTGCCACTTCTAGTCCCAGCTGCTCTTCTTCTGATCCAGCTCTTTGCTATGGCCTGGTATAGCAGTAGAAGATGGCCCAAGTCCTTGAGCCCCTGCACCCATGTGGGAGACTTGGAAGAAACTCCTGGCTCCTGGCTTTGGATTGAAACAGCTCCGGTGTTGTGTCCATCTGGGTAGTCAATCAGCAGATGGAAGACGTCACTCTCTCTGTCTCTACCTCTCTCTGTTACTCTGTCTTGCAAATAAATAAAATAAATCTTTAAAAAAATTAGAGACGTTAGAATATTAATTCATTTTTCCTTCCTGGCAGAAGAGATGAAAGCTACTTAGTTCATACTTAAATTTCACATAAAGACTCCAAGGTACTATTTTTTTTTATTTAGTAAATATAAATTTCCAACGTACAGTTTATGGATTACAATGGCTCCCCCCCCATAATTTCCCTCCCACTCGCAACCCTCCCATCTCCCGCTCCCTCTCCCCTTCCATTCACATCAAGATTCATTTTCAATTATTTTTATATACAGAAGATCAATTTAGTATATATTAAGTAAAGATTTCATCAGTTTGCACCCACACAGAAACACAAAGTGTAAAATACTGTTTCAGTACTAGTTATAGCATTACTTCACATTGGACAACACATTAAGGACAGATCCCACATGAGAAGTAAGTACACAGTGACTCCTGTTGTTGACTTAACAATTTGACACTCTTGTTTATGGCGTCAGTAATTTCCCTAGACTAGGCCTAGTCATGAGTTGCCAAGGCTAAGGAAGCCTTTTGAGTTCACCGACTTCGATCTTATTCTGACAGGGTCATAGTCAAAGTGGAAGTTCTCTCCTCCCTTCAGAGAAAGGTACCTCCTTCTTTGATGGCCCGTTCTTTCCACTGGGATCTCACTAGCAGAGATCTTTCATTTAGGTCTTCTACAAGGACTTGTATGCCAGCAAACAGGGAAATCTATCAGAAATGGATAGATTCCTGGACACATGCAACCTACCTAAATTGAACCAGGAAGACATAGAAAACCTAAACAGACCCATAACTGAGACAGAAATTGAAACAGTAATAAAGGCCCTCCCAACAAAGAAAAGCCCAGGACCAGATGGATTCACTGCTGAATTCTACCAGACATTTAAAGAAGAACTAACTCTAATTCTTCTCAAACTCTTCAGAACAATCGAAAAAGAGGGAGTCCTCCCAAATTCTTTTTATGAAGCCAGCATTACCTTAATTCCTAAGCCGAAAAAAGATGCAGCATTGAAAGAGAATTACAGACCAATATCCCTGATGAACATAGATGCATAAATCCTCAATAAAATTCTGGCCAATAGAATGCAACAACACATCAGAAAGATCATCCACCCAGACCAAGTGGGATTTATCCTTGGTATGCAGCAATGGTTCAGTGTTCGCAAAACAATCAACGTGATATACCGCATTAACAGACTGCAGAAGAAAAACCATATGATTATCTCAATAGACGCAGAGAAAGCATTTGATAAAATACAACACCCTTTCATGATGAAAACTCTAAGCAAACTGGATATGGAAGGAACATTCTTCAATACAATCAAAGCAATTTATGAAAAACCCACGGCCAACATCCTATTGAATGGGGAAAAGTTGGAAGCATTTCCACTGAGATCTGGTACCAGACAGGGATGCCCACTCTCACCACTGCTATTCAATATAGTTCTGGAAGTTTTAGCCAGAGCTATTAGGCAAGAAGAAGAAATTAAAGGGATACGAATTGGGAAGGAAGAAATCAAACTATCCCTCTTTGCAGATGATATGATTCTTTATTTAGGGGATCCAAAGAACTCTACTAAGAGACTATTGGAACTCATAGAAGAGTTTGGAAAAGTAGCAGGATATAAAATCAATGCACAAAAATCAACAGCCTTTGTATACACAGGCAATGCCATGGCTGAGAAAGAACTTCCCAACTTGACTCTCACTGGGATTAAACATGACAATAGGTCTGATCTGATTTCATCATCATTTAAAAAAAATCATCTATTATTTTTCACTTTATGTTTCTGTGTGGGAGCAAACTGTTGAAATCCTTACTTAATGTATACTAAGCTGATCTTCTGTATATTAAGATAATTGAAAATGAATCTTGATGTGAATGGAAGGGGAGAGGGAGTGGGAAAGGGGAGGGTTGTGGGTGGGAGGGACGGTATGGGGGGGAAGCCATTGTAATCCATAAGCTGTACTTCGGAAATTTATATTTACTAAATAAAAAAAAAAGAAACAGTCAGGAAAGTGAAGAGACAACCGACAGAATGGGAAAAAAATATTTGCAAACTGCGCAACAGATAAAGGGTTGATAACCAGAATCTACAAAGAAATCAAGAAACTCCACAACAAAACAAACAGCCCACTTAAGAGATGGGCCAAGGACCTAAACAGACATTTTTCAAAAGAGGAAATCCAAATGGCCAACAGACACATGAAAAAATGTTCAGGATCACTAGCAATTAGGGAAATGCAAATCAAAACCACAATGAGGTTTCATCTCACCCGGGTTAGAATGGCGCACATTCAGAAATCTACCAACAATAGATGCTGGAGAGGATGTGGGGAAAAAGGGACACTAACCCACTGTTGGTGGGAATGCAAATTGGTTAAGCCACTATGGAAGTCAGTCTGGATATTCCTCAGAAACCTGAATATAACCCTACCATTCAACCCAGCCATCCCACTCCTTGGAATTTACCCAAAGGAAATTAAATTGGCAAACAACAAAGTTGTCTGCACCTCAATGTTTATTGCAGCTCAATTCACAATAGCTAAGACCTGGAACCAAGGTAGTATTTTTAAGTACATACCAACACATAGTCATAGATAAGATTTCCATTTTCCCATGTGATGCAACTCAGATGAATGTGTCTATTTTTATACAAATTTCTATGATTTTTATAGGAAAAGCACCTATGAAATAGACTGGACCAATCAAACATTTGGAGAATTACATGTCCATGTGAGTTCCCCATGGTGGTTATAAGTATGGAAAACAATCTTTTTTAAAAAATGGATGGCTAAAAAATGGATAAAATAACAAATATAAAAATGTTTGAGAAGGAAATCATGGGGTCAGTGCTGTGGTGCAGCAGATTGACGCCATGGCCTGAGGCGCCGGCATCCCATATGTGCACTAGTTCGAAACCCTGCTGCTGCACTTCTGATCCAGCTCTCTGCAGTGACTTGAGAAAGCAGTAGAAGATGGCCCAAGTCCTTGGGCCCCTGCACCCAACTGGGAGACCTGGAAGAGGCTCCTGGCTCCTAACTTTGGATCAGTGTAGCTCCAGCCATTGCAGTCAATTGGGGAGTGAACCATCGGATGGAAGACCTCTCCCTCTCTCTCTGCCTTTCTTATCTCTGTGTAATTCTGACTTCCAAATATATAAATAAATAAAAATTAAAACAAAGAAAGAAATCATACAGAATGAATATGAATTCTTTGTTAGGAGACCTACAGGCTTATCCATTATCCAAAGAATACTACCAGACCTTTTTTTAGTGTGTATCATGCCCCAGATGTAGCTGTACATTTCTTAAACAAAGCAACTAACATTTCCCAATTGACCCATAATACAGGAACTATAATTACATCCATTTTCATAGATGGTATAACTACAGAAGACAAGATTAATCTTTCCCAACTCCCTAAGTAATCAAGAAGTAGAGTAACTGAGTCTGGAAAGATATGAACAGTGAGTGGTGATTGTACACAGAAGAACCAGCATGAATGCAGTCCATCGTGGAAATTATGCTTTCTCAGTCTTTCATTACCCATAACCTCCACCTTTAATTTTTAAAACTTGTTTATTTTAATTTTATTTGAAAAACAGACACAGAGAGATAGACAGAGATTTTTCATCCACTAGTTCACTCCCTAAATGGCTATAATAGCCAAGGCTAGGTTAGATTGAAACCAGGAGCTAAAAACTCCATCTATTTCTCCCATATTACAGGAAGGGACACAAGTCAATTGGACCATCACTTGCTCCTTCCCAGGGTGCACATTAGTAGGAAGATGAATCTTAAGTGGAGGAATCAGAACATAACCACATACTCCAAAATGGGACATAGTAGTCCCATGTGCCATCTGAATTGCTGTGCCAAAATTCTGTCCCTTCTATCTTCAATATCTTAAATAACTTCCATGTTTGCACTAAGGGATAAACAAGCTAGAAAGAGACACATGGATAAAGAGTTTTCCTCTCTTCAATGGAGATTCCACTTTGAAAAGGAGACTTTAAGCTGGGCTTTATTAACAGATGAACTTCTTATAAATGGAGAGATTAATAACATTCCAATTAATGAAACTATTCACATGGGACAACACTATCAAGCAACTACCTGCATCAAAGCTAGAATATTAAGCCCATGGAAGCTAAAGGATTGACATTGTCATTCTCTTTTTAACAGAAAAGGGCATTTCATTTCTGAGGGATAATCAACTTGAGTGAGATTATATCAAGAGACCAAGATTTGAATCAGAATGCTAACTTTTATGTTCTTTCTTTGGGAGAAATACCAGAACAGCTGGTGGATATATTCAGTTGGTGATGGGAGAGTGTGTCTTGCAAAGTCTGCAACCAACATAATGTGAGCCATGGTTAGAGTGGGGGGTACTTGAGCCATTCTCTCCATGCCTTCTCAAATGCCACAGATTAGTGTCTCCCAGTGGAGGATAGGGAGCTCTGTTGGCATGCGCACGTGTGTGTGTGTGTGTGTGTGTATGTCTATGTGTGTGTCTTGGGGAAGATGGCAGTGGCCAGTGACAGGAAGATGAAGAGAATGCCTGGGTCATTCTGTTCCCTATGTTGAGATCCTTCTTTCTTGCATCTCTACTGATCACCACAGAAAACAGGACATTGAAGCGCTCAGGCAACTGCAGTGGTTTTTTG
Source organism: Oryctolagus cuniculus (assembly GCF_051225735.1). Classification (NCBI taxonomy): domain Eukaryota; kingdom Metazoa; phylum Chordata; class Mammalia; order Lagomorpha; family Leporidae; genus Oryctolagus; species Oryctolagus cuniculus. Next base: position 124,542,886 of record NC_142869.1, on the reverse strand, counting down.
GCTGATTTGGGGACCCTACACTCAAATGCCTCCTCAACCTTCTCTGCTATGTAATTCAGAAAAACTGGCCCTTGCTCTATGCACTCTCAGCAAGGTATGAACTTCTTGCTATGCTTGTTCTACAGAGGCATTAGTTTGAGATTGAAACAAAGGGGAAAGCAAAAGGCAGTGTATTTCTCTCCCCACCCTTTGTTGCAAGTGGTATGTCTTCTGTCCTCATCTCTGCAGACAGGTTTACCAAAGTTCCAGCCTCTACCTGGTAAATGTTGGAATGAATATTCTTTCATACACCCATTACCCCTTGAAGCAGTAAGATTTAGCTTCCTGCTATTGTGGACCTCTTGAAAATCTTCAGTATTCTCTGCTTAGGATCTCAGGATCTCCAGTTCTCCTTTTGATCTCTTTTGGTACTATTAGAGCAAATTCAGTCTGCCTGGCCCAGTGGATTCTGCTTATAAATTCTGTGCCTCATGGCAGGCCCAGACATTTATTTGACAGAGTTCCCTGGGCACATAGCTCCTCAACTTCTACAATGTCTGATAGTGTACCTAGTGAACTTCCATCCACAAAAGCCAGCCTCAAGAGACAGAGAATTCATGGTGAGGTTAAATGTCAAGAAACCCTCTTCTGCGTAAGTTATTTTCAAAATTGTCCAATAAACCATCATCACTGTAGTCCAAAGAGGCTCACAGTGAAACATCTAACTTTGCCCAAAATAGTTAGACTATTTTTCCTTATCAATTGTCTTCAGATTCTGGAGTTCAGTCCCCCACAAATAATACAATCAGGGATGAGTGCTGCTGAACTTCACTCCCTGAAGCTCTCTGTGGGTTGTGTTAGTCTCCTCTCATCACTATCAAAGTAAAGGGAAATTACCCATCCTCTTCCACAAGCGGGGCTGTGTGAGATGAGGCCACAGTATTCCAACAGCCTTTTGTAGATTGCCTACTACTTTCCAGCCTTCTCAACTTCCTGATCAGTCTTTCAATGCTGTTACTCAAATCAATGTTATGATGCACAATGTGTGACTATAGAATCTCTTTTGAACACCTCCTGCAGTGGTGTTCAGATATTTGATTTGCAATGTAGAATATTTGGCCTCTCTTTGCCTTTAATTTCAGAAAAACAGAATTTTAGAATGAAGATTAAGTACTAATATGCATAGCTTGTAATTAATTTTTCCAGTCTTATGCAAATATTTTACAAAATTGAAGCAATTCACTTATATGCATAGTGAAAATCATGTCTCTGTTTACATTCCTTGGTTACTTCCCCATCAAACCCCATAACCATTATTATCACATTCCTGTGTGTCTTTCCAGGAATATTCTGTTGAGAACATATATAGAGCTATCGAATTACATACACTGTTCTATCCCTTGTTCTGTCTGTAGTTTGTATTTATACTTCAAAGATTCTACATAAATATATGTATATATGTATATATATATTTTTTTTCCACAGCAGTATAATATTCAGTGAACTCCATCAACTGTACCAGTCCTCCACTGATGGACATGAATTGTTCACATATTTTCTGAATACACCCACATGTTCAAAATGCTACCTGTACATTTCTTACTTTCCATATATGCTCATGTACCTGCAGGATATCATCACAGAAACTGAAGTGCTGTGCCAAAGTTAGTGTGCATCTTAAATGCCAAATCAATCCCACAGAGCATTATCATGTTATACTTTATCCAGGAAAGTATGATTTCCATTTCTCCTTCAAACCAGGCAGTACATTATAAACTAGCTTGAACTTTACCACTCCTATTGTAATTTTAATTTTAATTTTACTTGAAATTGTGCATCTTTTCAGTCACTGAAAGCCATTTGTATTTCATTTTCTGAGCTATTTGCTTACATCTTTTGCCATTTTCCTAACAGACTCATTGGATTGTTCTATTAATTTGAATGGCTGTTTATTTATTGAAGATGTTACCTAGTTATCTGTAGTATGAATTGCAAAGCTTTCATTTAGATCTTGACTTTGACTTTGGGTTTCCTTTCAGACTTGTGGAATTTTTCTTTTTTTTCTTCTTCTTTTCTTTTTTTTTTTTTAATTCAGGGAGGGCAGGGTGTCAAGGTAGGTTAGGCATAACTGGAACCAAAATATAGTTAGTTTAGAATAATTAGCACAAGTGTTCTATAGTTACAGTAGGGTCACTAAGATTCATAGCAATTTATTATATTTTTATGTTTTACTATTTAAATTGGATATTTTATGGGGTAGAGTATGGTAATTCAATCCATTTATTTAGTGGGAGATGAACAAATCAGGGTAGTCATCACTTATATCTTCTTAATTATATAGGATATAAATAGCTCCAAGAAAGGAGCTTGATGATTCTAAAGACTAAGAAGTGTTGCGTGTTTAAAGAAATGAGAATCCCATCTCCTACTCCCTTTCCCATCCCATTTTTCATTAAGATTTATTTTAAATTATCTTTATATATAGAAGATCAACTCTACTGAGTAAAAATTTCAACAGTTTACATCCACATAGACATACAAAGTATAAATTACTGTTTGAAGATTAGTTTTACCATTAATTCTCATAGTACAACACATTAAGGACAGACTTCCTACATGGGGAGCAGGTGCACAGTGATTCCCGTTGTTGATTTAGCAATTGACATTCTTGTGATGTCAGCAATCACCTGAGGCTCTTGTCATGAGCTGCCAAGGCTATAGAAGCCTCCTGAGTTCACAGACTCCGACCTTATTTAGACAAGGCCATAATCAAAGTGGAAGTTGTCTCCTCCCTTCAGAGAAAGTTACCTCCTTCTTTGCACTGGGACCTCACACACAGAGATCTTTCATTTAGGTCATTTTTTTGCCACAGTGTCTGGCTTTCCATACCTGAGAAACTTTCATGTGCTTTTTAGCCAAATCCGAATGCCTTAAGGGCTGAATCTGAGGCCAGAGTGCTGTTTAAGGCATTTGGCATACTATGAGTCTTCTGTGTATTCCAGTTCACATGTTGGATTGTTCCCTCCTTTTTAATTCTGTCAATTATTATTAGCAGACACTAGTCTTATTTATGTGATCCCTTTGACACTTAATCCTATCTTTTTGATCAGTTATGAACTTAAACTGATAATTTTAACTAGTAAGATTGGTACATGCCAACTTAATGGGATTTGGATTCCCATGGCAACTTTTTAGCTTTACCCTTAGGGGTAAGTCCGAGGGAGTGTGTGCTGAACTGTACATCTCTTCCCTCTCTTATTCCCACTCTTATATTTAACAGGGATCACTTTTCAGTTAAATTTAAACACCTAAGTATAATTGTGTGTTAAAGTGTTCAACCAATGGTATTCAGTACAAAAAGAAAATACTAAAGAGAATAAAATCATAAGCTGTTCCTCAACAGTCAGGAGAAGGGCAGATCAAGTCATTGCTTCTCATAGTGTCTGTTTTACTTCTACAGGTTTCCTTTTTGGTGCTCAGTTAGTTGTCACAGATCAGGGAGAGCATATGATATTTGTCCCTTTGGGGCTGGCTTTTTTCACTAAGCATGATGTTTTCCAGATTCCTCCATTTTGTTGCAAATGACTAGATTTCTTTTCTTTCTTTCTTTTTTTTTTTTTTTTTTTTTTTTTTTTTTTTTTTTACTGCTGTATAGTATCCCATAGAGTATGTATCCCATGATCTCTTTACCAGTGTTCTGTGGATGGACTTTAGGTTGATTCCATGTCTTAGCTATTGTAAATTAAGCTGTAATAAACATTGAGGTGCAGATAGCTCTTTTATTCGCCAATATAATTTCCTTTGGGTAAATTCCAAGGAGCGGTATGGCTGGGTTGTATGGTAGGGTTATATTCAGGCTTCTGAGGTATCTACAGACTGATTTTCATAGTGCCTTTACCAGTTTGCATTCCCACCATCAGCGGATTAGTGTGCCTTTTTCCCCACATCCTCGCCAGTATCTGTTGTTAGTTGATTTCTGTATGAAATCATTCTTACTGGTGTGAGGTGAAACCTCATTATGGTTTTGATTTGCATTTCCCTGATGGCTAGTGATCCTGAACATTTTTTCATGTGTCTGTTGGCCATTTGGATTTCCTCTTTTGAAAAATGTCTGTTTAGGTCCTTGGCCCATCTCTTAAGTGGGCTGTTTGTTTTGTTGTTGTGGAGTTTCTTGATTTCTTTTTAGATTCCGATTATTAATCTTTTATCAGTTGCATAATTTGCAAATATTTTCTCCCATTCTTTCAGTTGCATCTTCACTTTCCTGACTTTTTCTTTTGCAGTACAGAAACTTCTCAATTTGATATAATCCTATTTGGTAATTCTGGCCTGTGCCTCTGGGGTCTTTCCAAGAAGTCTTTGCTGGGGCCTATATCTTGCAAGTTTTCTCCAATGTCAAAAAGTTTGATGGTGTCAGGTTGTAGATTTAGATGTTTAATCCAGTTGAGTGCATTTTTGTGTAAGGTGTAAGGTAAGGGTCCTGCTTCATTTCTGCATGGAAATTCAGTTTTCTTAGCATCATTTGTTGAATAGACAGTCCTTGCTCCAGGAATTGGTTTAGCTCATTGATCAAATAAATATGTTGGTTGTAGATGTTTGGATTGATTTCTGGTGTTTCTATTCTGTGCCATTGGTCTATCCATCTGTTTCTGTACCAGTACCATGCTGTTTTGATTATAACTGCCCTGCAGTATGTCTTGAAATTTGGTATTGTGATGCCTCCGGCTTTGTTTTTGTTGTCCAAGATTGCTTTAGATATTTGAGGTCTCTTGTGCCTCCATATGAATTTCAGCAACATTATTTTCCAGATCTGAGAAGAATGTCTGGCATTTTGACTGGTATTGCATTGAATCTGTAAATTGCTTTTGGAAGAATGGACATTTTGATGATATTGATTCTTTCAATCCATGAACATAGAAGATTTTTCCATTTTTTGGTATCCTCTTTATTTCTCTCTTTAAAGTTTTGTAATTCTCATTGTAGAGAACTTTGACATTCTTGGTTAAGTTGATTCCAAAATATTTGATTGTTTTTGTAGCTATTGTGAATGGGATTTATCTCCACTGTATTTTGAAAACAGATTTTTGTGCAAGGAGCACAAAGATAGCTAGTATTTTTTAGAAAACTGTTTATTTTATTTCTCTTATATGGATGTTTGTTCAATCAGGATTAATTTTACTATCTGAGTTATAGCTGATGTTGTCTATTTACTGTTTATTGAATATATATATGATTAGGTTTCTTACATTTCTTTTTTTTTTTTTTTATTATTTTTGACAGGCAGAGTGGACAGTGAGAGAGAGAGACAGAGAGAAAGGTCTTCCTTTGCTGTTGGTTCACCCTCCAATGGCCGCCGCTGCAGCCGGCGCACCGCGCTGATCCGATGGCAGGAGCCAGGAGCCAGGTGCTTTTCCTGGTCTCCCATGGGGTGCAGGGCCCAAGCACCTGGGCCATCCTCCACTGCACTCCCTGGCCATAGCAGAGAGCTGGCCTGGAAGAGGGGCAACCGGGACAGAATCCGGCGCCCTGACCGGGACTAGAACCCGGTGTGCCGGCGCCGCAAGGTGGAGGATTAGCCTATTGAGCCACGGCGCCGGCCCTAGGTTTCTTACATTTCATTATCATCACATGTATACACAGCATTTCTATCTTTAGGTCTACAAGGTTACTTCAAAACTCATTCAAAGTTTTGAAATCTATGCATATAAGGAACTTTCCAATTGTTCAGGGAATCAGGGAATGTGTATACAATGAAAAAATGCATAGGATTCAAAAGTTGTACCAAACTAAACATTGCAATTCAATTTTTCCATGAATTTTTGAAAATATCCTCATATTTCTGGACTTCAATCCTGTTCCTTTGCTCTGTTTATTTTTTTTTCTACATTAGGATCCTACCTTTAATTACCATGGGTTAATAATTGCTTTTAATATTAATTAGGGTAATTTTGCTTATAACTCTTCTATTTCAGAATTTTCTAGTGGTTTCTGATTTTTTATTTATTTATATCAATTAAGGATGTTATGGCTCTTTAAATATTGTGGGGATAACTAATGTATAGTAACTAATGTATAGTAATCAATTTAGTTACATTTATAGATTAATTTAGGGAAATTTGGGGATTTTATGATTTTTTTAATTTAAGGAGAAGGTTTACTTTTCCCTTTTAACTTTTACTAGTCATATTAGAAGCTTCTTTTTTAAAAAATTTAAACATTTTTCCACATTCACTCCTAATTTAGACATCATATAAATACACACATATACCTACTATTTTTTCTTGAAAAGAGAGATGTCAATATCACAGAGTGAGGGGTTCATAACAAAAAACATAAAATATGGAAAGAAGAGTGCATTATCATTTGCATGGTATGGTTCAGTGAAAAATATTTATAACAAAATATCCAATGATGTAACATCCAGGTTTGATGTATATATCTCTAGTAATTTTTTAACTTTTATTTAATAAATATAAATTTCCAAAGTACAGCTTTTGGATCACAGCAGCTTTTTCCCACTATAACCTCCCTCTCACCCACAACGTCCCATCTTCCATTCCGTCTCCCATCCCATTCAGATCAAGATTCATTTTCAATTTTCTTTATATACAGAAGATCAATTTAGTATATACTAAGTAAAGATTGCAACAGTTTGCACCACACATAAACACAAAGTGTAAAGTATTGTTTGAGTACTAGTTATACCGTTAATTCACATAGTACAACACATTAAGGACAGAGATCCTAGTAAGTTTATTCCTGTGAGATTGTATTCTTTATAAATACTACACAATAAAAAAGTATGTTGAATAGGCATGAACCACAGCATCCAGTTAAAGAAATGATTCCATGAAACAGAACTAAGTGACCTGCCAAACACTTCCCAATCATGTTTTCTTCTTCCTCTGCTACTCAAGTAAATATTTCTAAGTTTTTCTGTTGATAATTTCTATTCCTATCTCTGCCACATATATTCCATAATTATTATATTGCATGATGTATATATCCTTTCTAATTAACATGTTGTATCATTTTGTAATTTAAATAATTTTGCACTACGAGCAATGTATTGATTCTTCTAGTACATGCTAATTGCTCTCAACATTCTTTACTGTGTGATATATGCAGATAGCTCTATATTAGCTATGTTCTCTTGTGTTGCCTTCCAGGTAATATTTCATTTAAACTATTAATGTCATTAGTGTACAATAGTACTTTTTTTTTGCTGCAGTTATGTCAACTTGTTTTTCCATTCTGTTAGTGGTAAACTTAAGTTATCCAACTTTTATCAACTACAATGCTATGACAAACATTCTGTCACATATTCATTATAGTAAGTGTATTATAAAACAGCAAACTGGGTTTATTTAAGGTTTATTTTATTTATTTGAAAATCAGAGTGAGAAAGGAGAGAGAGAGGGTGGCCAGTGCCGTGGCTCACTTGGTTTATCTTCCACCCGCAGCGCCGGCATCCCATGTGGGCACCGGGTTCTAGTCCTGGTTGCTTCTCTTCCAGTCCAGCTCTCTGCTGTGGCCAGGGAGGGCGGTGGAGGGTGGCCCAAGTCTTGGGCTCCTACACCCACTGGGAGACCAGAAAGAAGCACCTGGCTCCTGGCTTCAGATCGACGCTGCACTGGCCATAGTGGCCATTTGGGGAGTGAAACAAATGGAAGGAAGACCTTTCTCTCTGTCTCTGTCTCTCTCACAGTCTATAACTCTACCTGTCAAAAAAAATTTAAAAAAAAGAAAAGAGAGAGAGAGAGAGAGCATGAGAGAGATTTCCCGTCACTGGTTCACTCTTCAAATGCTTGTAATGGCTTGGACTATACAAGTCCAAAAGCAGGAGCCTGGAACTTCCTCTGGATCTCCTATGTGGGTGGCAGGGGCTCAAGTACTTGGAACACCTTCCTATGCTTTCCCAGACACATTAGCAGGGAGCTAAATCAAAAGCAGAAAAGTTGGGAATTGAAGCAGCACTATAATATGAGTTGCTGGTTTGCAGGCAGTGGATTAAACACTGCACCACAACATTGATCCTGAATCAGTAAAATCGTGATCACTTGAGAACAGGTGCAAATATCCGGCCCCACTCCTCTGGACTACGCACCTTAACTTTACAGCACCTTAACTTTACAAGCTCCCAAGGTGATTCCTATTCACATTAGTTTGAGGAGCACAGCTTGAGACAGTACACATACAAAAGAAAATCCGATAGACCTTAAAATTTGTATATCTTTTTTTGCCACCTTTTCCAAATTATGGTTGCACTAATCTCATTCAGTGGTACGGGAATTTTATCCTTCCTATTTTCTGCAAGAGTTTGAAATCATCAGATCTATAAACTTTCATAAAATAGTAATGTATGAGATTTTAATGGGGTTTGAATCAGGAGAGGCTTATGCTTATTCTTGTTTATGAATCCAAAAATACTGAAAATAGTTGGTATCTAAAGAGTTCTACAAAGAGATATAAATAACTCAATTGCTTTAAGTTAAAGATAGAACAGTGGAAACAACAAGAGAAGATTGACTTGGTATGTATGAAATGACATCCATCAGACTCTCTGAAGATTTGCCACCATAATCTCTTGGTGCTACAAGAGAGTGGAATGATATATTTAAAGTCCTGATAGGAAACAAACAAAGAAACAATAAAAAAAATCTGTCCATCAGGAATGCTAAACCTAGGAAAATTGTCCTTTAAAATTGAACGTGTGTTTAAGGATTTTCCTGCTAAATAAAATGTAAGGGTTTGTCAATCACCATTATATCAACCTAAAAGTCATTACCTAATAATGTTGTTGTAGTAACTATATAATTTTACATCTTTTTAAGATGCAAAGAGATGAGTAAAAGATATTTATGCAACCATTTACATTATTGCACACAGTAACCATTTTTAGTGTTTTGTATACTGGAGTTACCATATGGTGCTATTTTCTCACAACCTGAAAACTTTCTGTATTTTATAAGGAAACTCTGCTAGCAATAAATTATATATGTTTCTTTTATCATTTAGGGATGTCTTTGTTTCACTGTAATTTTTTTAAAAAATGTGTTTATTCTAGATTTCTAAATTGTAATGATGTTTTAAATTTAATGATTTTAATTTAAGCATTTGTCCAGATTCATTTTAAATGTAGACATTATACAAATACACATTTATACATATTATCTTTTCTTGAAAATAGAGATATTAACATCACAGAGTGAGGGAATTGTGACAATGAACATAAAGTGGGGAAAGAAGTGCATATTGTCATTTGCATGGTATGACTCAGTGAAACAATATTTGTAACTAAATATCCAATGATGTAACATCTAGGTTTGATTTATATATATATAGTAATTTTCAATAAGTTTATTCTTGTGACACTGTATTCTTTTCAAATATTACACAATATGAAAATATGTTGCCTAAGCATGTACCATAGCATCCAACTAAATAAAGGATTCCACAAAAAAAAATTGAAGCTTTCTGCCAACCACTTTCTAGAAAGGGCAGTCAGAAATAATTTCGGGGCCGCCGCTGTGGTGCAGTAGTTTAATCCTCCACCTGGGCGCTGGCATCCCCTATGGGCGCTGGTTCTAGTTGCGGCAGCTCCTCTTCCAATCCAGCTCTGTGCTATGGCCTGGGAAAGCTCTAGAAGATAGCTCAAGTCCTTGGGCCCCTGCACCTGCATGGGAGACCAAGAAAAAGCACCTGGCTCCTGGCTTTGGATTGTCACAGCTCCGGCCATTGCGGCCATTTGAGGAGTGAACCAGCAGACGAAAGACGTTTTTCTCTGTCTCTCCCTCTCACTATCTGTAACCCTACCTGTCAAATAAATAAACAAAATGTTAAAAAAAAAAAAAAGAAATAGTCCCTTTTCACTAGATCACTCCACAAACACTTCGAAAGTTTGGGGATTTGCCAGGGTCATGGCCAGGAGCCAGGAATCTAATTACTTGAGTCATTACAGCTGTTCCACAGGGTCTGAATTAGCAGGAAGCTAGAGTTGGTAGTTGGAAACAGGAATAATTAAACCCAGGTTTTCCAATGTGCTATGTGGGTATCTTAATCACTAGGCTAAGTACCCACTCATCACCTTCATTTTCAAAGGATAGTTTTCATGTATGCAGAATTCTTGGTCATCAGCCCTCTTCCTGCCTCTTCACTTTTGAGCATGCTACTCCACTGCCTTGTGTCCTCCATTGCTGCAGATAGCATATCTGCTGTTACTTGTACTGATCATTTCCTGTATATGATGAGTGGTTTCCCGTTCTGCTTTTAGAATATTGTGTTTTCACAGTTTGACTTGAAGGATCAATGTTGTAAATTGTTTTTGTATTTGTAATATTTCATTGAGATTTAAGGTAAACAAGAAAAATTGGTGTCCATAGGCCGGTGTTTATGTTCTCTGATACAGGAGAACAGTGTCTCTGTGAGAGTCAGGGAAACTGTTGCAACTTGTAAAACCTGGGAAACTTCCCATTTCTTGATGGTATTTTATTTATTTACATTTCCTGAGCTGACCTACCAGGTAATGAGAGAGATGGATTAATGATTCCTAATTCTGTTAGGACTCTGTATCTCCTTTTAATTTTCTAATTTTAGTTAGTGGATTTATAGGTTAGACAATTTGGTGTGGAGGTATTCATAACAATTAAATATTCATTATGGATTAAATACATTCTTTATTCTTTCAAAGGTGTTTTTCTTTGCCCTAAATAGAGCCTATTAATATTTTGATTCTATTTTGAATTTAATTAGTACATTATCATCCTTCCCTTTGTCATTAACATTAAGAAAACTTTGAATAGTTTCTCTTTTATATAACGTGTACTTATGCTCTACTGTTTCTTTTCTTTTTTTTTTTTTTTTTTTTTTTGACAGGCAGAGTGGACAGTGAGAGAGAGAGAGACAGAGAAAGGTCTTCCTTTGCCGTTAGTTCACCCTCCAATGGCCGGTGCGGCCGGCGCACCATGCTGATCCGATGGCAGGAGCCAGGTGCTTCTCCTGGTCTCTCATGGGGTGCAGGGCCCAAGCACTTGGGCCATCCTCCACTGCACTCCTGAACCACAGCAGAGAGCTGGCCTGGAAGAGGGGCAACCGGGACAGAATCCAGCGCCCCGACCGGGACTAAAACCCGGTGTGCCGGCACCGCAAGGTGGAGGATTAGCCTATTGAGCCACGGCACCGGCCAACTCTACTGTTTCAATCTGTGAGCCAATCATTTTATTAAATCAAAAATCAAATCTGATTATACCTGTTTAATATGTGCTGCCTATGTGTTATATATTGTGTATCTCCTATACTATCATTGAATAGCTGCACCTGAGACCATTCAATCTTCAAAATCTAAAATATTTACTATCTGGACATGTCTAGAAAAAAGTTGATTATCCCTTTTTTAATATTTTCTTGGTCTCTTATATTTTACTTTTTTGTTTACTATTTTCTAGGGTAAGCTCTATTCTTTCTTTTGAAATTTGGTATATAGGTTTTTTTTTCTCATAATCTCAAATTCCAGTTTGAGATTTATAGTTATTACCATTTTAATCACAGCTTTATGCACTATACTGATCATTTTCTCTGAGACTATTCAATGTAACTCACAATTTTCTACTCCTACTTTGCCTATTCCTTTCATATTCACTGTTTTTTTTTTAATTTATTTTATTTATGTGAAAGACAGAATTACAGAGAGAGGTAGAAACAGAGAGAGAGATCTTCCATGCAATGGTTCAATCCCTAAAGACCGCAATGGACAGAGCTGAGCTGATCTGAAGACAGGAGCCAGGAGCTTCTCCCACATAGGTACAGGGCCCAAGGACTTGGGCCATCTTTTACTGCTTTCCCAGGCCATAGCAGAGAGCTGCATTGGAAATGGAACAGCCAGGACTTGGACCAGCGCCCACATTGGATGCTGGTGCTGCAGACCGCAGCTTTAACTTGCTGCGCCACAGTGCCAGTCCCTATCTTCACTGTTAATTTTAGCTGATTATTTTGTTTTTCTTAATACTTTACCTTTTATCTTATTTTGCTAATATTTGCTTTATATTCATTAAATTCTATTTTGACACTATTGCTATTAAATTTGAGAAAGCCATTGTAGTTTACATTGTTCCTTTCTCTCCTATCTATAATTTGTTATATTATTTCTACATTAACATGACTTATAATATATGCATTTTGTTCTATAAACATAAATCACATTAAAATATTTAGACTTAGTCATAAATTAAAATCAATTTACTGCTCATGGTAAGTTATTTTTCTATTAAACACTCAGTTTTACTTTTAATTAAATGATATTCTATAGGATTTTCTTAAGAAAATTTCATCCAAATTATTGAGTTCTCATATAGCCATAAATATCATCTGCAGTATTTGGGTTGTGGCAGTTTGATTGGGTATACAATTTGTGAACCAGACTGCCTCCTAGGACTTTAAAGGTGTTGTGCCTATATCCTCTAAATTCTCATATCACTATAGAAGTGAAGGTTTTATTCAGATTTTGTGATTTTTAAATTTTATAGTTTGATGTTTTAGTTTCTTTAAATCACCCTCGATTATTTTGCTGTGATTTACACAATGCACGTTTATTTTTTTCAGAGTTCTGGAGGATTGACAGACTTTGCTCCTTTTCTGGGCTGCTTTCTTGAGTTGTCAAAGACCTCTCTTTGTTTATTTGCTGTCTTTCCTTGGTGTTCTCCCTGCTGTCTTATGTCTAATTTTGTCTTTTTATAAGGACATCAGTTGGATTGGAGTAGGGAGCACTCTGAGGGCCTTCTGTAATACTCTAGGCTCCCTCCCTACATATGTCACATTCATTTTTATGGTACAATGCTGTTGAGGGTGATAGCTGTGGCTTAGCTATAAGAGACTTCCAGTCTAAATGAGAACAGAACAGAGGGTCCTCAAGTTGTTCATTGAAGTGGACGAAAGTAATACCAAACATGAAACTGATGGGAGAGTTGCACAAGAGAGATGGTTTATGGTTACACTGATTATAAGTTTTCAGAAATGAGTGAAAATTAGAAAACAACAACACCAGACTTCAACTCCAGCAAAGCAAAGCAAATTGTACAAGAAAGGAAAAGCATACAAGGTTCAAGACACAGCTCAGCTGTGAGCAATCACAGTCACATGACAAAAGTAAACACTAAATTCTCATGTAGGTTGTGATTTAATACTGTTGATAGAATGTGGAGATGGAAGATGGACAGATGTTTGTGTGTGTGTGTGTGTGTATGTGTGTGTCTGTGTTGATGGGAGTTGAATATCAAACAGGGAAAGCTAATTTCTCCTATTCTATGGAGGAATGACACTAACAAATGCGTTAAATTGAAGTGAATAATACAGCACAGCATTATGGTTAGAAAGAAATACCAAAAACATCACCTGCAAAAATTAATGTCTTGCTTGGGGAAATGGATTAAGTTGAGGAAAGCAGAAGTCTGTTGTTTCTTTCTTAAACAAATAGTTATCTCATTATTTTTTATTGGAAAGACATAGAACAAGAAAGAGAAATAGATGCAGAGAGACATAGAAAGATCATTCATTCACTGGTTCACTCCCAAATGTCCACAGGAGTCAGGACTGGGCCAGACCGAGGCCAAGAGCCAGAAACTTCATTTGGATCTCCCACATGGATGGCAGGTACTCAACTGATTGACACATTGCCTGATGCCCTTCAGGGTGAACATTAGCAGTAAAATGGATCATAAGCAAAGCAGGGACTTGAAGCAGGAACTGAATATAGGATGCAGATGCCTCAAGTAGTGCTTTAACCACCACACCAAACGCCCACAGAATCTGCTATTTCTTATTGTAATCTTTGTAGAATTGATTGTTTAATCTATGTGCAACAATAGCTGGTAAACTAAATTTTAAAATAAGTGCAAAAGAACAGAACTTCCAAATGTGAAGAAAAGGAAGAGAGAGATGGAGGGGAGGCAACACATAGATTAAATAATTCATCCAATGTCATGTGCTTAATTCTTGGGCTGAAATCTAGTGCAAAGCACACCTGTCACACTTCATTACATCATGCTGCCTAAACACAGAAGTAATTAAAGCATGATCAATGGCAGACAAATTAAATGCCAGCTTGTTGCATCAGAGTCAGCAGGTATTTCAGAAACTTCCCTCAATCCTATCTTTGTGCCTTTAATTCCAGGAAAGGAGCCTTAAAGAAAAGCTCCTGCAAAAATCTTGTCCCATGTCAATCCTACTTTTCTTGAATTCCTCCAGCCTCCTAAATAACAAAGCCACTGTTTCGTCCTGTTATGCAATGTCTTTTTGGCTCCCAACATGTCAGGATAGAACACGGGAAAAAAGACCTTCTGCACCTAGACCATACCCTTCTAGCCTTATATCTTATAAAAACAAAATCTGTTTTTCCAGGCATCTCTAAATGTCTTTGGAGATTGGTTTAGCCTTTGGTTGACTCCTTTCTATTCTCCAGAAGAACCCAAAACTGCTCTTAAGAATTAGGGACAATGCAATTGCTTGGCAAATGCAGATTCTGTAACATTCTTTTCATTATACTTTGCTCATACTACAATTCCTGAGCCTTGCTTTCTTTCAATCATTGAGTTCGAGTGTCAAAGCTTTAAATTTTCTAAGATGTTTTCAATTTTCAGGCACATCACATCTTGTTACAAACACTGAATGTGTGTTTAAATACTGGATGTCGAATCACCTTACTCATCTGGTAAATTAACGTATTTCTAAGTGCCACTCACTGTTGAAGGTTTCGCCTTTCCCATCTTACTGAGTCCCATTGTATGGTGACAATTTTAATGGTCAATCACATGAAAACACAATGCATTACTCATTCCACTTTGTATATTTAGTCTCTAGTATCAGGTCTGCCCAAAGAAGGCATTCCAAAGTCTTCTCCACTGGGGAGTAATGGAAACAAGTTGGAAAGAAAACAGTTAGAGGTGGCAAAGGTGTTCACATTAGGTAGTGGCTTCCTTATTTACAAAAATGTTTGACTTGTCTGAAATGGGAGCAGAAAGGAAATTGATAGTTTCTTGGAATTTATCATTGAAAAACATGAAATCTGTCCTCTTCATATCAATAATAATGAAAACATTGAAATGGAACAGCACCTATAGTGAAAAATGTTTGTGGCCTTGAGCCTGATTTCTTTAAGACTGTAGTTTTTGGAACACATGTCACATAAACAAGCATGTAATTTTCACTCTAAGTATAATGTATTGTGTTATTTTACAAGATCAATTAACTGCATTGGGTTTCAATATCGATGTGAAACATGTCCTCATGTGAGTGTCATGTTAGCATCATGCATAATGGTGACAACTCCAAATCTACCAGCATCGTGAACCCCATGTCTATACATATAAGAATCCGCTTCCTACAGCTGCAATCAGCCATGGGAATCTGTGACAAAACCATACAATTCAGGAAGCTAGGGACGGATGGGGTGAAGTTTTGCAATCTAAGTATTAGCCTCTATTTCCATGCCTAAATAATATGAAAAAAAGATTTCAGCTGCAAGAACTAAAGCATCATGTTTTAGAGCTTGTAGTAGTCTCTCCATGTTATTTTGCAATTAATTCCAGCCTGTACAACATATGTGTTGCAACTTCTCAAGTAAACTACTTTGGCTGAAAAACTTTTGGACCTCTTGAAAAATATGGCAAAAGTCAGAAGACTGAATAATGGTTAGAGTCCAAAGTTCACTCAAAACTTGAGACCCTTTTTTCCATAAGAGGAGTGCTAGCTATAAATATAGCAGCATTATTGATTCTTGTGGATGTGCTTCTGTTCACGATTTTGACATTTAGAGGATGTAGCTTATTTCTTCCCTTTTGTAAGTACAGTTCCTTTAAGTTTTGAAAAATGGCAAACTTTATGGGATTTGAGCTTTCTTTTTGGCATAAATGCATACAATAAATAAAATCATGCAACAATAATGGATGTGAATAATATAAAATAAATAATAAATAAAAATGCATGCAAATGTGCCCATCTTTAAAAAGGTTTAGCCAAGCTCAAGCCATTGAAGCAGGAAATACCTCATTTAGATATAACTGTGTCTACATAAATACAGGATCCTGTCCATATGCTTTCAACCAGCTTTTTCTTCCTTTTACTTACTCTTCTTATAGACATTGATCTCTCTCACCTCATGAAAATGTTTACTTGATCTTTCTTCCCTCTCACAATGGCATTCGATTTCTTCATCACTTTTACTCTAGCAAATGTTGACAGTACTCAACTAATGCTTCTCTATAGTCACCCATCACCCATGGTACATCCATCTGAATCCTGTCCCATCCCTGTGCAGGGAGTGATCTAGACCTTGCACACATATTCTGGTGGCTTCTTAGATTTCAAGTTCTTTAACTTCCTGAAATATTCAAGCGTATTTATCATACTGGAAAGATTTCATCCTTTTCTTTGAGTGGGAGCTTTTATTTACCTCTGTCATTTCTTTTTTATGTCCTTCTCCCCCTCTACTTTCCCCTCTCCACGGGAGCATTTACCTACAACATTTTATGATCTTTCCTAGTTCTTACACCTGACATTGTCTCTGCAGTGATCACATCACTTCAGCCAGAGCCTCTGTGCATATATAATCCCTCCAAGGAGGTCTCCATGCTTCCTTGGCTCTAATTCCAAATCACTCTCAGCTCAGTGCACATTTCTGCTTTATTGTCATACTGAAGACAGCCAGGAATGGAGCTGGTGCACATAAGGGATGACAGCTCACACACGGCAGCTTAATCTGCTACACCAAAACACCAGTCCCCATTATTCTTTTTTTAAAGATTTATTATTTATTTGAAAATCAGAGTTACACAGAGAGAGAAGGAAAGGCAGAAGTAGACAGAGGTCTTCCATCCACTGGTTCATTCCCCAGCTGTCAGCAAAGACCGGAGCTGCTTCGATCCAGAGCCAGCAACCAGGAGCTTCCTCCAGGTCTTCTCATGCAGGTGCAGGGGCCCAAGGACTTGGGCCATCTTCTACTGCTTTCCCAGGCCATAGCAGAGAGCTGGATCGGAAGTGGAGCAGCTGGGACCTGAACTGGCACCCATATGGGATGCTGGCACTGAAGGCAGCAGCTTTACCCGCTACACCACTGCAACTTCTGCCCCCCCCCCCCCCATTCTTAATATCAGCCCTATGCTCTTTTCAATCTGATCATCATCCTGGAAACATGATTGAAACATTTTCTTCTCCCTGACAAACAGAAAGTTTCATTTCTCTGCCTTTGGACATTAATAAAATCTTTTCGGCCAGCATTGTGGTGTAGTAGGCTAAGACTCTGCCTGCTGCACCAACATCCCACATTGGTGCCGGTTCGCATCTAGGCTGCTCCACTTACAGTTCAGCTCCTTACTGGTGGCCTGGGAAAGCAGTGGAGGATGATCCAAGTGCTTGGGCCTCTGTACCCTCGTGAGAGACCTGGAAGAAACTCCTGGTTCCTGGCTTTGGATCAGCCCAGTTCTGGCCATTGAGGCCATTTGGGGAGTGAACCAGTGGATGGAAGACCTCTCCCTCTGTCCCTCACTCTCTCTGTCTGCAATTCTGCCTCTCAAATAAGTAAATAAAATAAGATCAAATAAAATAAATTCTTTAAGTGTAGTTATCCCACTACACAGAGATCCTATTTCTCCTCTAACATGGGTGACACAGGCTTTGCCCCTCCCTGGAGGACCCTATTCTGTGAAGCAAACCTTAGCCTCAGCGAAGCCCTCTCAAGCCCCCAGCAAGCAAGCTCCATATCTACATAGAAACCATTCAGTACTGGGAATGGTTTGACTAGGAGTTGTCCAAAGAGAATCAGGGTGCACTGTGGCAAATATGTAGATGGCAGTATTTTTAGACACCTGAGTCTTTCTTTTAAATTCTGAGATTTACTGCCTATAAAGCCCAAGGCCAACTCAATGCCTTTGCTTCATGCATGAAGGTTTTCAGGGAACATGCTGTCGTCTGTAACATGCAGTGGCCCTGGAGAGACAGCTGCCTTAGGCGTTTCCTCTGCAGCCAAGGAGCTTAACTTAGAGAATTTTAGCCATCACAGTCCACAGAAGACTCCTCCTCATGCCCACTTAATATGATAGTTTGTATACCCAAGGACTTTGATTTCTGGATAGCAAAAATTGGAACAGAGTACTTGATGAAAGATATGGATAACTAACAACTATGATTCTAAATGAATTTGGCAAGTGTCTTGTCATCAGAAAACTTTTGTCCAGTATTTTCACAATCTTGACTTGATCAATGTACTATGTATAAATGTATCAAAGCATATTATATCCCATAAAGATGTACACTTATTAATTGTCAATTAAAAAAAAAACTTCCCAGAAAAGCAACACAGAAGAAATGCAATGTTTTTCAAAAGCTCTGTACAAGAACTAGTAACAAGTTAAGTATGCTTTCCTAGACAGAGTAATAGGCCAGGAGTTACAGGTGATTTTGAAAGAAGGATGTGTATCTTTGTCAGAGGAACTGACTTTGGAGGGCATAGAACAGTGTCCTTGAATATTTGAATATTGAATATTTCTGAATATTTCTTTGATGTGGAAGTACCTACATTTGGAAACACCAATCAAGGCAAGCAAGACCTATATGAGATGTAAAGGTAGAAAAAGAGAAAGAAATGTATCTGCTGGCCAGAAGAAATTCTGCCTATATGAATTTTATCAGAGTTGTTATTAGAAAAGGTGGTGGATAACTAGCGTTCAAGGTCAATTGCTGAATTCTTTAGACAAAATAAGTAACTGGCGATTTTAACAACCAATCTCAAACTTGCAGATGTAACAGCCAAAATTTATTTTTCACTTAAATTCCAATCCAGTGGGAATGGTTTGGGAGTGAGGAGGGTTTAGTCCACTGAGCCATTCACCCACAGAATCTATAGAGAGAGCAAGAGGTGGTGTCAGAATCCCAGCCTATTTGCCTCAGGTTAGGGACAACAGAAGGGAGCTGTGTCCAGGAAGAAAAAAAAATGAGATAAGATCCTGAATGATCACCTCACAATTTTTTTTCACATTATGAGACTTGAATAAGTCACATGACCTCTCTGAGTTTCAATAGTCTCATCTGTAATATGGAGATAATTTTTTTTTAAACTTTTATTTAATGCATATAAATTTCCAAAGTACGACTCATGGGTTACAATGGCTTCCCCCCCATACCGTCCCTCCCACCCACAACCCTCCCCTTTCCCACTCCCTCTCCCCTTCCATTCACATCAAGATTCATTTTCGATTATCTTAATATACAGAAGATCAGCTTAGTATACATTAAGTATGGATTTCAACAGTTTGCTCCCACACAGAAACATAAAGTGAAAAATAATAGATGATTTTTTTAAATGATGATGAAATCAGAGCAGACCTATTGTCATATTGTCATGTTTAATCACAGTGAGAGTCAAGTTGGGAATTGATAATTTCTTTTTTTTTTTTTTTTTTTTTTTTTTTTTTTTTTTTTTTTTTTTTTTACAGAGGATCAGTTTAGTATGCATTAAGTAAGGATTTCAACAGTTTGCACCCCCATAGAAACACAAAGTGAAATATATTGTTTGAGTACTCGTTATAGCATTAAATCTCAATGTACAGCACATTAAGGATAGAGATCCTACATGAGGAGTAAGTGCACAGTGACTCCTGTTGTTGACTTTACCAATTGACACTCCTGTCTATGGCATCAGTAATCTCCCTATGCTCCAGTCATGAGTTTCCAAGGCTATGGAAGCCCTCTGAGTTCTCCGACTCTTATCTTGTTTAGACAAGGTCATAGTCAAAGTGGAGGTTCTCTCCTCCCTTCAGAGAAAGGTACCTCCTTCTTTGATGACCTGTTCTTTCCACTGGCATCTCACTCGCAGAGATCTTTTGCCAGAGTGTCTTGGCTTTCCATGCCTGAAATACTCTCATGAGCTTTTCAGCCAGCTCCGAATGCCTTTAGGGCTGATTCTGAGGCCAGAGTGCTATTTAGGACATCTGCCATTCTATGAGTCTGCTGAGTATCTCACTTCCCATGTTGGATCACTCTCCCCTTTATTTACTCCATCAGTTAGCGTTAGCAGGTACTAGACTTGTCTATGTGCTCCCTTTGACTCCCAGTCCCTCCACCATGACCAACTGTGAACTGAAACTGATCACCTGGAACAGTGAGATGGCATTGGTACATGCCACCTCGATGGGATTGAATTGGAATCCCCTGGTATGCTTCCAACTCCACCACTTGGGGCAAGTCAGCCTGAGCATGTCCCAAATTATACATCTCTTCCCTCTCCCATTCCCACCACCATGTTCAACAGGGATCACATTTCAGTTAATTTTCAACACTTAAGAATAACTGTGCATCAATTACAGAACTAAACCAGTCATATTAAGTAGAACAGATGAAAAAACTACTAAGAGGGATAATGTATTTAGTTGTTCATTAACAGTCAGGGCTATGCTGATCAAGCCACCATTTCCCATAGTGTCCACCTCACTCCAACAGGTTTCCCTCTTGGTGTTCAGTCAGTCGTCACCGATCAGGGAGAACATATGGTATTTGTCCCTTTGGGACTGGCTTATTTCACTCAGCATGATGTGTTCCAGATTCCTCCATTTTGTTGCAAATGACTGGATTTCGTTGTTTCTTACTGCGGTATAGTATTCTAAAGAGTACATATCCCATAATTTCTTTATCCAGTCTATCGTTGATGGGCATTTAGGTTGGTTCCAGGTCTTAGCTATTGTGAATTGAGGTGCAATAAACATTAGGGTGCAGACCTCTTTTTTGTTTGCCAATTTAAATTCCTTTGGGTAAATTCCAAGGAGTGGGATGGCTGGGTCGAACGGTAGGGTTATCTTCAGGTTTCTGAGGAATCTCCAGACTGACTTCCATAGTGGCTTGACCAGTTTGCATTCCCACCAACAGTGGGTTAGTGTCCCTTTTTCCCCACATCCTCGCCAGCAACTGTTGTTGGTAGATTTCTATGTGAGCCATTCTAACCGGGGTGAGGTGAAACCTCATTGTGGTTTTGATTTGCATTTCCCTGATTGCTAATGACCTTGAACATTTTTTCATGTGCCTGTTGGCCATTTTCACTCTCCTGACTGTTTCTTTTGCAGTACAGAAACTTCTCAATTTGATGCAATCCCAATAGTTGATTTTGGCTTTGACTGCCTGTGCCTCCTGGGTCTTTTCCAGAAATTCTTTGCCTGTGCCAATATCTTGAAGGGTTTCTCCAATGTTCTCTAGTAACTTGATGGTGTCAGGTCGTAGATTTAGGTCTTTAATCCATGTTGAGTGGATTTTTGTGTAAGGTGTAAGGTAGGGGTCTTGCTTCATGATTCTGCACGTGGAAATCCAATTTTCCCAGCACCATTTATTGAATAGACTGTCCTTGCTCCAGGAATTAGTTTTAGATCCTTGATCAAATATAAGTTGGCTGTAGATGTTTGGGTTGATTTCTGGTGTTTCAATTCTGTTCCATTGGTCTATCCATCTGTTTCTGTACCAGTACCATGCTGTTTTAATTACAACTGCCCTGTAGTATGTCCTGAAATCTGGTATTGTGATGCCTCCGGCTTTGTTTTTGTTGTACAAGATTGCTTTAGCTATTCGAGGTCTCTTGTGCCTCCATATAAATTTCAGCACCATTTTTTCCAGATCTGAGAAGAAGGTCTTCGGTATCTTGATTGGTATTGCATTGAATCTGTAAATTGCTTTTGGGAGAATGGACATTTTGATGATATTGATTCTTCCAATCCATGAGCATGGAAGATTTTTCCATTTCTTGGTATCCTCTTCTATTTCTTTCTTTAAGGTTTTGTAATTTTCATCGTAGAGATCTTTAACATCTTTGGTTAAGTTTATTCCAAGGTATTTGATTGTTTTTGTAGCTATTGTGAATGGGATTGATCTTAGAAGTTCTTCCTCAGCCATGGCATTGTCAGTGTATACAAAGGCTGTTGATTTTTGTGCATTGATTTTATACCCTGCTACTTTGCCAAACTCTTCTATGAGTTCCAATAGTCTCTTAGTAGAGTTCTTTGGGTCCCCTAAATAAAGAATCATGTCATCTGCAAAGAGGGATAGTTTGAGTTCTTCCTTCCCAATTTGTATCCCTTTAATTTCTTCTTCTTGCCTAATAGCTCTGGCTAGAACCTCCAGAACTATATTGAATAGCAGTGGTGAGAGTGGGCATCCCTGTCTGGTTCCAGATCTCAGTGGAAATGCTTCCAACTTTTCCCCATTCAATAGGATGTTGGCTGTGGGTTTTTCATAGATTGCTTTGATTGTATTGAGGAATGTTCCTTCCAAACCCAGTTTGCTTAGAGTTTTCATCATGAACGGGTGTTGTATTTTATCAAATGCTTTCTCGGCATCTATTGAGATAATCTATGGTTTTTCTTCTGCAGTCTGTTAATGTGGTGTATCACATTGATTGTCTTGCGCACATTAAACCATCCCTGCATACCAGGGATAAATCCCACTTGGTCTGGGTGGATGATCTTTCTGATGTTTTGTTGCATTCTATTGGCGAGAATTTTATTGAGGATTTTTGCATCTATGTTCATCAGGGATATTGGTCTGTAATTCTCTTCCAGTGCTGCATCTTTTTCCGGCTTAGGAATTAAGGTGATGCTGGCTTCATAGAAAGAATTTGGGAGGACTCCCTCTTCTTCGATTGTTCTGAATAGTTTGAGAAGAATTGGAGTTAGTTCTTCTTTAAACGTCTGGTAGAATTCAGCAGTGAATCCATCTGGTCCTGGGCTTTTCTTTGTTGGGAGGGCCTTTATTACTGTTTCAATTTCTGTCTCAGTTATGGGTCTGTTTAGGTTTTCGATGTCTTCCTGGTTCAATTTAGGCAGGTTGCATGTGTCCAGGAATCTATCCATTTCTGATAGGTTTCCCTGTTTGCTGGCATACAAGTCCTTGTAGTAATTTCTGATGATTCTTTTTATTTCTGTGGTGTCTGTTGTTACATTTCCTTTTTCATCTCTGATTTTATTGATTTGGGTCTTTTCTCTTCTTTTTTTAGTTAGTTGGGCCAATGGGGTGTCAATTTTGTTTATTTTTTCAAAAAACCAGCTCTTCGTTTGGCTGATTTTTTGTAATGTTTTTCTTGATTCAATCCTGTTGATTTCTTCTCTGATTTTAATTATTTCTCTTCTCCTACTAGATTTGGGTCTGATTTGCTGTAGGTTTTCTAGATCCTTGAGGTGAATTGAAAGCTCATCTATTTGGTGTCTCTCCAATTTCTTGATGTAGGCACCTATTGATATAAACTTTCCTCTTAACAGTGCTTTTGCTGCGTCCCATAAGTTTTGGTATGTTGTGCTGTTATCCTCATTTACTTCCAGAAAGTTTTTGATTTCTCTTTTGATTTCTTCTATGACCCATTGTTCATTCAGGAGCATGTTGTTCAATCTCCATGTGTTTGCATATGCTCTAGGGATTCCTGAGTTGCTAATTTCCAACTTCATTCCTTTATGGTCTGAGAAGCTGCATGGTATGATTCTAATTCTTTTGAATTTGCTGAGACTTGCTTTATGGCCTAGTATGTGGTCAATCCTAGAGAAGCTTCCATGTACTGCTGAGAAGAATGTAAAATCTTTAGCTCTAGGATTGAAAGTTCTGTATATATCTGTTAGATCCATTTGGGCTATAGTGTCGTTTAAATCTACTGTATCCTTGTTGATCTTCTGACCGGATGATCTGTCTATTTCTGAGAGTGGAGTATTGAAGTCCCCCAGTACTACTGTATTGGGTTCTAAGTCTCCCTTTAAGTCCGTTAATAAATCTTTTAGATAAACTGATGCCCTGTAGTTAGGTGCATATACATTGATAATTGTTATATCTTCCTGTTGAATTGATCCCTTAATCATGATATAGTGTCCCTCTTTGTCTCTCTTAACAGTTTTTGTGGTAAAGTTTATGTTGTCCGATATTAAGATGGCTACGCCCGCTCTTTTTTCATTTCTGTTGGCATGGTATATCTTTTTCCAGCCTTTCACTTTCAGTCTGTATGGATCTTTGTTGGAAAGATGTGTTTCTTGTAAGCAGCAAATAGATGGGTTTTGTTCCTTAACCCAATCAGCCAATCGGTGTCTTTTAACTGGACAGTTCAGGCCATTCACGTTCAAAGTGACTAATGTTAAGTGGTAACTTTGCCCTGCCATTTGCCAAAGATAAGTTCTAATATATGCTTTGAATTCCCTGTGATCTTTTGCTGTGAGGTTTCCTTCCTTGGTTTCCTTCCTTTACCTTCTTTCATATTGATGACCGTGTTTCTGTGTTTCTGTGTGTAACACATCTTTAAGCATCTTTTGCAGGGCTGGACGAGTGGCAACAAATTCTTTCAATTTCTGTTTGCAATGAAAAGTCTTTATTTCACCTTCATTCACAAATGATAGCTTTGCAGGATATAATATTCTGGGCTGGCAGTTGTTCTCTCTTAGTACCTGGGCTATATCTCGCCATTCCCTCCTAGCTTTTAGAGTTTCTGATGAGAAGTCAGCTGTGAGTCTGATTGGAGATCCTCTGAGAGTAATCTGACGTTTCTCTCTTGCACATTTTAGGATCTTTTCTTTATGTTTCACTGTGGAGAGTTTAATTACAACGTGTCGTGGTGAGGATCTCTTTTGGTCGTGTTTATTAGGGGTTCTGTGGGCTTCCTGTACTAGGATTTCTCTGTCCTTCTCCAAACCTGGGAAATTTTCTGCTAATATCTCACTAAAAAGGCCTTCTAATCCTTTCTCCCTCTCCATGCCTTCAGGAACTCCTAGAACCCGAATGTTGTGTTTTTTAATAGTATCCTGAAGATTCCCGACAATATGTTTCAGATTTCTAATTTACTCCTCTTTTCTTTGGTCTGACTGTATCCTTTCCTGTTCTCTGTCTTCTAAGTCCGATATTCTCTCTTCTGCTTCACCCATTCTGTTTGTAAAGCTCTCTATTGTGTTTTTCATTTGATCTATTGAATTCTTCACTTCAGTCACTATCCCAGTTTCCTGTTGTACTAGTTGTTTCGTTTCATTTTGATTCCTCCTTAATATTTCATTTTCACGAGAGAGATTTTCTATCTTGTCCATTAAGGATTTCTGTAGTTCAAGAATTTGTTTTTGAGAACTTCTTAATGTTCTTATCAATTTTTTGAGATCTGCTTCTTGCATTTCTTCTATGTCATCATCTTCATAATCTTGAATTGGGGTGTCTTTTTCATTTGAGGGCTTCATGGTGACTTCCTTGTTTTTATTACCTCGGTTTTTGCATTTGTTATTTGGCATATTGGAGATATTTGGTTTCTTCACTGTGGTGCTTTTTCTTGTTATACTATGACTCTAGATTAAGTGGACTATCTGTTTTTGATGGAGCCTTAGGGCTTGAGATGGGTGTGGCCTGAGAGCTCTGTTTGGTGTGCCAAAGGTGACACTCCCAGGTTAGGCGTGGTAAATCTCTCTCTCTCTCTCTCTTTTTTTTTTTTTGATTCAAAAGGGAAGTAATTCCACACAGCTGAACGAAGTTGGAGGTAGTCAGCAGGCAAATGATATACCCACAGGAGCCAGAGATCGGAAGCTCTTTCCCAAGGACCACACAGGGAATCTGTTCGGCCCTCAGAGTGGGCTCAAATTCTCCTTCAGCCTCCCACTGGGTTGCCAAAGTTACGGAATTGTAGCGTCTGGAGAGTGCTCACGTGAATTCCGTGAGTTCTCTCCCCCACCGTCTCTTTTTTCACAGTATCAGTTCAGTAGCACCACAAATTTACTAGCTCCTAATCTCCTGTTAATTCGCCCCGCCCAGAGTCAGGTTTTTCTGCTAGGCTCAGGGCCGGTGCAGACCTGAGGTCGCTCTGCTTATGACGTATGTCCAAGATGGCGCCTGCTCTTTGTCTTGCTCGCCCTTGAGAGGTGAGCAGAGAGAGAGAAACCCGTGTCCGTACTAGTCACCCTTTTTTCTCTCTCTCTCTCTCTCTCTTCCAGTTAGCCTTGTGAACTTCCCCCCCCGGGGGTCGTTCCCTCTAGTCTCCTCTCTCCGCTTGCCTGCCGGTGTCTCGGGCTATTGAGGTTCGGCTCACCTCGCGTTCCAGCGCTGGTGTGTTGAGTCTGCCGCTGATGTCCCGAACTGTGGACTCCCACGCTCTCCACGCAGGTCCGCTGTGAGTCACGCGTTCCGGAAGAGTTTCTTCTGCTGTTTCCTCCCCTACTCTTCCTTGAACCTGCAGTATCTCTACTTTTATTAAACTATCTCTCCCCAGACTATCAGTGTGCTCCCTTCCTATTCCGCCATCTTGCCGGAAAAAAAAATAATGATCAATTTATGGTGTTTTTTTTAATAAGAGACAATAATGCCTGGAATAAAGTAAGTACCAGTACAATTATGAAGTGATATTGGATATGCATGATATAATGGTATTGAGTTCCAAATTTTGAATGCCAGATAGAAGGCATTGTTATAAGGCTATGTATATATTATTTTTGTGCTCCGTAGCATCCCAGTTAAATAAATATTATTATTATTATTATTATACTTTTTAGTAGAAGAAATACAACAGAAAGGAAACTTAAGACTATCTGACTCTAAATCCATGAAATTTCTAAACCTCATGTTACTTCTGTATGCAGTCTCCTAAGGGACTGTGTGTGTGTGTATGCAGAAAAGAAACTCCAAATGTCTATGTATATTTATAAATAAGATAAAATTGTTACATCCAAAGAATGACTTTCATGCCCAGCTACACTGCTGCAGAGCAGTTCATACATTGTAATTGCAATGAACAAATGCATTTATCATTTCTTATGTCTATGTAGAACAGAGTGGAAATTACAGCAAAAGTCAATTAAGCCTAACTAAAATAATCTATACAAATTGTTCTAATATGTTTAGAAAGATAGAAAACTACTGAGGAAAAAATATTTTCATTTCTGAATAGTGTTCTTATAAAGGTATCAAAACTTAAAAAAAGTAAAAATTAATTATATATCTTTATATCTGTAGAAGGAATGAGACAAAGAGGTTTTCCATCCATTAGTTCACTAACAAAATGCCTGCAACCCAAGAGGAATTACCAATGTGTTCATATACAAAAGTTCTTTAACAATTCATGGAAAGTGTGTATTCTTTTTTTAAAGATGTATTTATTTATTTGAAAGAGTTACACAGAGATAGAGGAGAGGCAGAGAGAGAGAGAGAGAAGTCTTCCATCCAATGGTTCAATCCCCAATTGGTCACAACGACTGGAGCTCTGCCAATCCAAAGCCAGGAGCTTCCTCCAGGTCCCCCATGCAGGTTCAGGGGCCCAAGGAATTGGACCATCTTCTACTGCCTTCCCAGGCCACAGCAGAGAGCTGGATCTGAAGTGGAGCAGCCGGGTCTTGAACCGGCGCCCACAAGGGATGCCAGCGCTTCAGGCCAGGACGTTAACCCACTGCAGCACAGCGCTGGCCATGGAAAGTGTGTATTCTAAAAAAACTTTGCTGGTCTAGTGCTGCGGCATAGGAGTTAAACCACTGCCTGCAACACTGGCATCCCATATGGATGCCAGTTCTAGTCCTAGCTGCTCCACTTCTGATTCAGCTTCCTGCTAATATATCTGGTAAAGCAGAAGATGGCCCAATGCTTGGACTCTTGCACCCACCTATTAGAACCAGAAGAAGTTTCTGGCTCCTGGCTTTGGCCAGGCCAAATCTTGGATATTGAGTCCATTTAGGGAGAGAACCAGTAGATGCAAAATCTCTCTCTCTCCCTCCACCCACCTCTATCTCTTTCTTTTTCTATCTAGCTCTCTTTCCCCCTCTCTCTGTTACTCTTCCTTTCAAATAAATATGCATGGAGGAATAGATTTTTCTCACCAAGTTAGATATCTTTCAATTGTATTTTCTGGGAAGAAAAACATAGATATAAAATGTATGACAAAGTTATATACTCATATTTAATTGGAAACTTAATAAACAGAAAATCCTTTACTTTGTCTTATTTAATATCTTCATCTTGAATTCCACTGTGTCAGATAATAATACTGACCTCTATACTTTTCTTAAGATTATCACTATTCCATACTTCTCACATTTTCTCTTTTTATTATGTCTTATAAATTTTTGTATTACTTTTTTGTAGTGGATGAGATTGTGCTAAATTTTCTTCTTATATGCAAAATTTTTTTACTTAATTTTTTAAATTTCAATGCTAGTATTGTTGGGCATGGTATAACATTTTGTGTATTAATTTCCATTTGAATTTTTGTTATTGTTCACCTGTCTTTTATAAGAGAAAAGATTTTATTTTTCATTTTCAAAACTTCATTTTTAAATCCTCATCTTTAATATTTCAAAATTTCATTACTATAAGTTAGATATTCATTATTTTGATTTTAATACTGTTAATACTATTCAGCAATATCAATTGACAATTTTCATAATCTAATGACCAAATTCTCTATTTTTCAACTTAAAGAAGTTTTCTTGGCTAAAATATGTCATTCTATCATTTTCTCTTGAAATCTTTCTCACAAAGTACATTTTTTACTTTTTTTGCCATGTTTTTGAATACCTAAGATGAATAACTTTCCAACTCTATTTTTCATTTGTTCATTCCATTGTGTTTTGATTCTTTGTATAGCTCTTGTTTGAGATAATATCCTACCTAGTCTCTCAGAGGATAGAAAATGTCATTTTAAAATACTATGGGTGATCTATTGGCTCTTCTCTCATATGCTAGTTATTCCACTAATTGTTCATGTGATTCATTTCTCTCTCTCTTTTTTTAAAGATTTATTTATTTATTTTGAAAGTCAAAATTACACAGAGAGAGGAGAGGCAGAGAAAGAGAGAGAGAGAGAGAGGTCTTCCATCAGATGGTTGACTCCCCAATCGGCCGCAACGACCGGATCTGTGCCGATCCAAAGCCAGGAGCCAGGAGCTTCTTCCGGGTCTCCCACATGGGTGCAGGGGCCCAAGGCCTTGAGCCATCTTCCACTGCTTTCCCAGGCCACAGCAGAGAGCTGGACCAGAAGTGGAGCAGTCGGGTCTCGAATGGGCACCCACATGGGACGCCGGCGCTTCAGGCCAGGGCATCAACCCTCCGTGCCACTGTGCCAGCCCCTCATTGATCGCTTCACATTGTCTTCTGTTATCATTGGTGTGGAGGTGTGCTAAATACTTAGTCTACATTCTTGAATAACTTATGAATTTGTCTTTCCTGTGTTTATCAGAGGCCTTTATTGTATTTTTAAATATTTATTCATTTGAACAGTGGCATGGCAGAGAGACAGGAAGAGACAAAGTGAGAGAAGCCTTTCATTTGTTGGTTACACCCCAGTGCCTGCAACAGCTGGAGTCAGGAGCCAGGAACTCCATAGGTTCTCCCACGTGGATGGTATGATCCATATACTTAGACTATCATCTGCTGCCTTACTCAGGTACAGGAAATTGGATTGGAAGCAGAGCAGCTGGGACTCAGCAAGTACTCTGACTTGGGATGTGGGCATCTCAAGTGGTGTTTTAACTCCCCTAACATCAGCTCTTGCATAAAATATATTGATTCTATAAATTATCTACTTTAGAATCTCCCACTTCCACGTTTGAGAAGCTAGAGTTAATTCTACCAACTCTAGAAAGTTTGGAGGGATTTTTCATTATACCAGCCTTGTGTGAATACTTGATGGGGAATCTGGACGGAACACAGCACTTAAATGCAATCCCTTGCCCTGAGTTTTCCCATTCCTACACATAGGCTCTGCTCACCACAGACCAGTCTGTCTTGCTAGCAGGGTCAGGGAGCATTGGTGTACATTTCTGTCAGTTCTGAGCCCCTAATGTTGGACATCTGCTTAAAGGACTAGTGGAAGAAGTGCATTATGGAGCAAGATGGTGTTCTAGAAAGCGGCTGAATCTCCAGCAGTCATGAGATGACCGGAGCAGATGAGAGCAACTGCTTCTTAGCCATGCTTCTTGAAAGTTTCCTGTGCAAATGTTCTTTCCATTTTGCCCTCTGTTCACTATCTCTTTTATCTAAATAATGGGGGAAGAAGATATCATCAGGCTTCTAATGTCTACATCCTTTCGCTTCTGGGAAGAGATAAAGGTCCATGAGGAAGTTGAGACGTCTGTCTCAGGAAAAGGACAGGAGCAGCTGTGAGGAGATGTGTCCTTTGTTGTCACTTTTCCTCAGAAAAGGTTGCCTGGAGCGCAACTCCCATTGGAACCTACCAGGTTGGTGTCAGAAAACAGCTTTCACGGCAGCTCTTTCTGAAACTTTCTGTAGTAGTGAGAGTGCTTCACTTTCAATAATAGATAACCTCTCCTCTCCTGCCTTATACAATTGTGAAATTTGTTAGTGCATACAATAATAAGAGACCCAGACTCAGAATACATTCAGAATCTTAGTGTATTTTTTGTCTTTCTGTTTTACAGTCTACAAGTATATTATTGGTTATACTTTAGAGTTTGTTCCTCTTTTGCTTATATGAAAATGTATATACAGAAAGTTTCTTGGTTTTGTTGATAGCATAAGGGAACCAAAGCTTGTGTTCATTTAATCATTATTTAGAACTAAAAAATGCCTTTCCTTTTTAAATCTATTATAATTCCTTAATTTCAAATTTACTTATGTATTTGAAACACACAGTGACACACACAGAGTGAGAGAGAGAGAGAAAGAGAGAGAGAGATCTCCCATTCATTGCTTCACTTCCCAGCTAGCTCCATCAGCTGGGTCTGGGCCAGCTTGAAGCTAGCATCCCATAATTCCATCCTAGTCTCCCTCCTGTGTGTCAGGGATCCAAGTACTTTGGGCCATCATCTGCCTCTTTCATTAACATGATGGCTGGATCTGAAGCAAAGCAGCAGGACTCCATTTGGTGCTCTGATGTGTGACACAGGCATTATAAGCAGCAGCTTAACACGCGGTGCCATGACATGACCTGGATCTCTATCTACTGTCGTCTTTTTTTGTTTCACTTTATTTTTAAATTTTATTTAAGGTATACACGTATTTCCTACACACAGATGTAATTTATTTAAGGCACATAAATTTCATATATTTCCTATAAACAGATTCAGGCACATACTTCCTTCCCTAATCGCCCTCCCGTCCACCCTCCCACCCTTCTTCTTGTCATGCAATTCTTTGGCCAGAATTTGCTCACATGCTTGTTTCTGAGCCAGATGTTATAAGGATGGTCTTTAAGCAAATTGGTTATCCTTCTGAACTCAGTTTCCCCAGAAGAATTTCTATACTTTGAGGTGCTTAAACATAAGTTTCACTGCATTCTTTATTAACTCCGTGATTAATTTCCTTACTTGTAATTTCAATGTCATTATTTCTCTTTTTTCTTACATATGTACCATAGTTTTGGGATACTTGTGGGGCAGTGTAGCCTAGCAGTTAGGATGCTTGCATCCTGTATCAGAGTACATTCGTTTGATGCTCTGTTCTAGCTTCTGAATCCAGCTTCCAGATTTTGCAGACCCCGGGAGTCATCAGTGATGATGTGATGGCTCAAATAAATGGGTTCCTGTCACCACCATGGAAAACCTGGATTAAGTTTTCAAGTCCTGGGTTTTGCCTGGTCATGTCTGACCTAGTTTTGCTTGTCAGGACATTTGAGGAGGGAATCAGTGGATGGGGGATCTGTTTATCAGTCTCTCTGAATTTCAAATAAATAAAATTGAAGAAATGTAGTTGTTAATGAAATGTCTGAATGTAGGGTGAGTTTTTACATATTTGCTGATTCTCAAATTCTTGAAAACTTCAGTTCATAGGTATAAATGTTTTGATTTAAAATGTAAATGCTATGCAGTTGCTAAGAAGTCTTTTTATTATGTGTTACAATTTCAAATGTAAAACAGACATAATTTCTTTTATGAACATCAAGCTAATTGTCTGTTTTTAGGCAACACATTTTTAAGAAACAAAATCAACTCTTACGTAATATAAGAATTGAACATCAATACCACATTGTGATTTAATGCTTACATTTTTTGAGAGTAAGGAACTTGAATTCTACTGTATCATCCAAGCAATGAATTTTATTTTGGGTTAGCTGAACTGGACAAACATTATCTCTTGACATTGAACACTTACATAATGGCAAATCTAGCATATCCCCTAATCTCTTAGAATTCTCAAAAATACAGAGCAGTATATAAGGCAATAGATTCTTGGATACTATAATTCTCAGACTTCCTTTAGTGATTTATTTCTTCTGTCCAGAAGCAAAACTTCTTGATAAATTAACTGCTTTTTGTTGGTAAAATTTTATTGGGGCCATCTTGTGGTGCCGCAGGTTAAGCTGCTGCCTGCAACACTGTGATCCTATATCAGAGCACTGGTTAGAGTCTCAGCGACTCAGCTTCTGATCCAACTCCCTGATATGATGTCTAGGAAAGCAGCTCAATTATGTGTTCTGGAGACAGAGAGGTGCCTGAGTAGAAATCCACCCTTGTGAGGCAAATAAGTCAGTGTCTCTGGAGTTCCTTATATTCACTTGTAAAACTTAGATGCATGCTAGTACCTACTACACAGGACTAGTGAACGAGTTACGTGAGATAGCGCATAGAACATGTTTAGAATAGTGTATGGCACATAGCAAGTGCTAAATATTGTTTGATTAGTATCATTGCTGTAGTTAAAGTTATTGTTATGTTGGTCCCTCTATCTCTCTGTTAACAATTTTTCCTTCATTTTGAAATACCTGATTTTTTCTTACCTTCCAGATTTGAGTTCAGATTTAGTTTCTTTATGCTCAGAATACATTTATTGTCAGGGCTCAGCAAGCAAGGTTTTTAGTTGTTATTTTTAATAGAATATTATTCATTTATTAGAGAAAAAGAAATATAGAGAGAATTCAGTAGACAAATAAGGAGAGAGAGCTCACATCTGCTGAGTCACTCTCCAAATGCTTGCTATGGCTGGTGATGGATTATGGTGGAAGCCAGGAGGTAATAACTAAATCCCACTCTCCCATGTGAGTAGCACGAACCAGCTACTTGAGCTAACACTGCAGCCTCACAGGGCCTGCATTAGCAAGAGGATGGAATCCAGGGCCAATTCTGGGAATTGAACTGAGGTACACCAATGTGGTGTATGCGCCTTTGATCCACTAAGCTAAATACTTGCTACTATAGTCGGTTTGGATAGCAATTTCCTTAAGTCTTTTTTTTTTTTTTTAAGATTTATTTATTTATTTGAAAGTCAGAGTTACACAGAGAGAGACAGAGAGGCAGAGAGAGAGAGAGAGAGAGAAAAAGTCTTCCATCTGATGGTTCACTCTCCAGATGGCCACAATGGCCAGAGCTGCACCGATCCAAAGCCAGAGCCAGGAGCTTCTTCCAGGTCTCCCACATGGATGCAGGGGCCCAAGGACTTGGGCCATCTTCTGCTTTCCCAGGCCATAGCAGGGCTGGATCAGAAGTGGAGCAGCCGGGATTCCAACTGGCACTCATATCGCTGGCACCGCAGGCAATAGCTTTACCCACCACGCCACAGTGACGGCCCCTGCTTAAGTCTTTAAACTTTTTCTGCTTCTTCAGTCTTGTGATACATTTTTTCTCTATCTCTTGTCTTTTAAATAAATTACAGTCAGCTTGGTGCTATCACAAAATAGTTTATGAGATGTTGACTGAGATAATATTGAATCTACAGAAGAATTGACATTTTAACATTATTTAGTTTTCTTTTTTTTTTTTTTTTTAGTGTACTTCAAAAAGTTTTTGGAAACATTTATTTTGGTATCAAACATTCTTTTTTTTTTTAACTTTTATTTAATGAATATAAATTTCCAAAGTACGATTTATGGATTACAATGGCTTCCCCCCCATACCGTCCCTCCCACCCACAACCCTCCCCTTTCCCACTCCCTCTCCCCTTCCATTCACATCAAGATTCATTTTCGATTATCTTAATATACAGAAGATCAGCTTAGTATACCTTAAGTAAGGATTTCAACAGTTTGCTCCCACACAGAAACATAAAGTGAAAAATAATAGATGATTTTTTAAAATGATGATGAAATCAGATCAAACCTATTGTCATGTTTAATCCCATTGAGAGTCAAGTTGGGAGTTGATAATCTCTTTTTTTTTTCTTTTTTTTTTTTTTTTTTTACAGAGGATCAGTTTAGTATGCATTAAGTAAAGATTTCAACAGTTTGCACCCCCATAGAAACACAAAGTGAAATATATTGTTTGAGTACTCGTTATAGCATTAAATCTCAATGCACAGCACATTAAGGACAGAGATCCTACATGAGGAGTAAGTGCACAGTGACTCCTGTTGTTGACTTTACCAGTTGACACTCCTGTCATTATTTAGTTTTCTAATTCATGAACATATTTCCATTGGCTATATTTACATTTATTCTAGCATCTTTGATTTATTTAAGCCATATTTTGTTTTATTTTGCTTTCCTGCATGTAGATCCTGAACTATTTTTTGAAAGATCTACACTGAAGTATTTAAATTCTGAGTAGCTTTAATTAAAAGTTTTGCATTTTTATCTCAAATTCCAATAATTCTTGACTTTTAGAAAATGAATTGCACTATGTAAAAACATTGTATCCATGGCCAGTGCTGTGACTCACTTGGCTAATTCTCTGCTTGCAGTGCTGGCACCCCAGGTTCTAGTCCCCGTTGGGGCGTCAGGTACTAGTCCCGGTTACTCCTCTTCCAGTCCAGCTATCTGCTCTGGCCCGGGGAGGGCAGCGGAGGATGGCCCAGGTGCTTGGGTCCCTGCAACCACATGGGAAACTGGGTGGAAGCACCCGGCTCCTGGCTTTGGATGGGTGCAGCTCCGGCCGTAGCGGCCATTAAGGGAGTGAACCAACAGAAAGATGACCTTTCTCTCTGTCTCTCACTGTCTATAACTACCTGTCAAATAAAAATAAAAATAAAAAAAATTGTATCCTGTTTTTATTTATTTTATTCTTTTTTCATATTCTCTTTTTAGTGCATGAGTTCTGTTTGTTTTTCCCATTGTTACTTAATCTCTGGGAGTTTTTATATCTTCATTTGAAAATACGGAGAATTTTATTTCTTCCTTTCTATTTAGAAGAACTTATTACCTTTTCTTGTCTTCTTGAAGTACTTCTGGATTTCAGTCTGGTGGGAGGGAATATCTTTTTGCAAATATTAAAATAAAAATTGGAAAGATAATTTTTTAACCATTAAGTGCTTCCTAAAGGTCAGTCAGTTCCACTTCTATTCTCAGTTTGCTGAGAGGCTTTCTTTTTCTTTTCTGTTACTTTATTTCATTTCCTTCCTTCCTTCATCCTTCTTTCCTTTCATTGTTTTAATATGATTACAAGTGGGTATTGGATTTTGCCAATGTCTTTTCC
Source organism: Oryctolagus cuniculus (assembly GCF_051225735.1). Taxonomy (NCBI): domain Eukaryota; kingdom Metazoa; phylum Chordata; class Mammalia; order Lagomorpha; family Leporidae; genus Oryctolagus; species Oryctolagus cuniculus. The sequence goes on along the minus strand of NC_142869.1, from coordinate 124,507,601 downwards.
TTATAAATTGGTGTGTTGATAGCTTGTTCTCTTTCAGCCTGTTTTTTGCTGGATAACACAAATGTGTTTTCAAAAGTTGAATCCTCCCTGCACTCTTGCATTCAGTCCCACTGTGTGGTCATGTATAATGTCCTTTGTAAATTTTTGCATTCAATCTTCCATTTATTTTCATAAAGATTTTAGGATATGTATTTGTGAGATTTATTTTTTTTCTTTCCTTTCTTATAATGTGTTCTTAGAGTAATGTGGGTATCACACAAACAACTGGAAGATATTTCTGTTGCTTTTATTTTATGGAAGAGATTGTAAAAAGTTGATTGCTTTTCTTTAAATGCTTGGCGTAACTCATAAGTGAAACCAGTTGGACCTGATTATATCTTTTTTCAAATGCTATTAAATATTGATTTAACTTATTTTCTATATAGGATGATTGAAAGTATCTATTTCATTTATGTGGCTTTAATACTTTGCATCTTCAAGAATTTGTCCAAATCGTCAAGGGTGTGGCACTGAGTTGTTCACTGCATTTCTTTATTATGTTTAATGTCATGAGATTAGTACAGATGGACTTATCTTTCATCTCTGATGCCAGACATACTTGTCTTTTCTTCTTCTTCTTCATTAGCTTGAGTGTTAGCAGTTATATGAATATTTTAAGTGGTTATTTAAGGAAAATTATTTATTTGAGAGGGAGAGAGCTAAAGACAGAGAAAGAGAACAAGCTATCATCCTTAGTTTACTCCCCAAATGCCCGCAAAGGAGGAGGCTGAGGTCATGAGCTAGTATCTCAATTCTTGTCTCCAATTGCAGGGGCAAGAGCACAACTACTTGAGCCACCTCTACTGCCTCCCATGGGCTGCACTAGCTGGAAGCTGGAGTCAGAAGTCAGAGCTGGCTCTCTAACCTAAGTAATATGTTGTGGGATGCAAGTATCTTAACTGATATCTTAACTTCCATGCTAAACAATCACCTCTAAAGTAACCATATTTTTTCTGTTGATTTTCTTTATTACTATCCTGCTTTCATATCATATTGACTTTTATTCTATTCTTATTATTTATACACTTCCAACTGTTTTAACCTTAAATTGCTTTTTTTTTCTAGCTTAGTCAAGCTAAAGCTTAGGTTATTTCTTTCATATTTTTTCCTAGAAATTTCATTTATTTTCATTCGTTTTCTGGAAGTTGGTTTACTTAACTCCAACAAATTTAGATAACTGGTATTGTTATTTTGATTCAGTTCAAAAGGTGTTCTTGTTTCTCTTGAGATTTATTGTTTAACATCTTATTTCCAAGTAAACTTCATATTTCTAGATGCTTGAGTCTTCTTGTGCAGCTCTCATTATTTTATTTTTTTTGAGTTAACTTTTATAGTTAAATTTTTATAGTTTCACAATACAGATTGCATTATTTGTGTTTTTAAAAAGAGTGCATGGGGCAGGCACCATGGCTCACTTGGTTAATCCTCTGCCTGTGGCGCCAGCATCCCAAATGGGCACCAGTTCTAGTCCCGGCTGCTCCTCTTCCAGTCCAGCTCTCTGTTGTGGCCCAGGAAGGCTGTGGAGGATGGCCCGAATTCTTGGGCCCCTGCACCCACATGGAGACCAAGAGGAAGCACCTGGCTCCTGACTTTGGATGGGCACAGTTCCGGCTGTAGCGACCATTTGGAGAGTGAACCAACGGAAGGAAGACCTTTCTCTCTGTCTCTCCCCCCCTCACTGTCTATAACTCTACTTGTCAAATAAATAAATACAAAAAGGGTCCATGTGTGTTTAATGGCCTAGAATGTAGTGTGCCATGGTGAATATTGTATGTGAGCTTGAGCTGGGTAGAACAGTTCAGATCACACCCGTCCTTACTGTATTTTTGGCTATTTAATTGGAAAATTACTTAAACAGGTATTTAAATATATATATATATATATATATATTAGTGGATATATTTATGTTTTCTTTCAGTTTTATCAAAGACATTTGTATCACTCATGTGTAGTACAGGTACCTCACAAAAGTCTGTTCCAATTCCTTCCTCTTTCCCCTCATGGTATTGCTGTCCTTGATATTACTCTTATTTAACAGATGGCCTCTCCTTTTTGCTATATGAGGATATGATGAAAAGATTGTGATCCCTAGACTAAGAGGAGAACCCTCCCCAGACAACAGATGTGATAGTGTCTTCATTGTGATGATCCCAGTCTTTGAGACAAATAAATCTGTTGTGTGGGTCACCCAATCTGTGTTAATTTTGTTAAAGCAGCTCAAGTTGACTAGACACTCCCTTCCTGTAAAGAACTACTACACCGACATTATTATTATCTTTAGAAAAAAATCCTTAGATCAATTGAGTACAATAGAAATGGGGCAGGCATTTAGCCTAGTAGTTAAGACCTATATCCCACATCTGAGTATCTGGGTTCAATACCCACCTCCAGCTCCTGATTCTAGCTTCTTGCAGCTTGTTGGAGGTAGCAGTGATGATTCAAGTAATCAACTTCCTGCCACACACATGGCAGGCTTGAATTTAGTTTCTGGCTTTCAGGTAAAGACTGGCATAGCATGTCCATTGTGGGCCTTTGATGAGTGCACTGTGAGTGGAAACTATTTCTCTTCTCTCTTTGTCTATCTGCAGATTGGAAAAAATAACAAAAAATATGTTAATTTACTTTTGTGATTTCTTATTCATTACATTTTATTTTTTATGTGGACCTGAGTTTTTGGCTAACAGCATTAGTCTTCTTTCTAAAGAATGTCATCAGAGGAAGACCTGCTTTGTTGAAATTCCTTGATTTTCTTTTTACAACTACAAAATAGTATATAGAAGAACTCTTTAAAAATTCATCTAAATGAATATTATGAAAAAAGTGTGCATGTGTTTAAAATTGTTTTGCACCAAAATAATCTTACTTTTTTTTTTTTTAAAAAGGTTAGGTCTTTAAAATTATTTGTAAGGTAGGAAAAGAGCAAATTAGTGTGTGTGTGTGTGAGTGTGTTGTGTGTGTATTTGTGTGTGTGTGTGAGTGTGTGAGAAAGAGAGAGAAATTTTATTTCCACAAGTTCACTCCCAAAATGGCTACAACAGCTGGGCTGGCCAAACCTGAAGATAAGAGCCCAGAACTCAACTCTGGTCTCCCATATGGTATCAGGGACCCATATATTTGAGCCAACACCTGCCTTCCAGGGTGTACATTAGCATGAAGGTGAATTGATAGCATGAACTAGACTCAAATCCTGGTACTCCAATATGAGATGCATAGAGATGTCTCCAGCAGAGTCAGCTGTTGCACCAAACACACCAGCCACTAAGGTTATCTTTCAATTTCATTTTTGATGTAGTTTTTGAATCACAATGTGATTCCATGTATATGTGTACTGTATTAACATTTTAAGTTCATTTTTAACAGCTTTTCATTACATTAACCAAGCTACCTGAGACTGTGATGGTAAGTGATGGGAAGCAGAAAGTGATGGGAAGCATTCTCCTCATCCAAGAGCATGTGTCTGTCTTTATAAAGTCATCATGATGGGATCACAAGGCTCTGCCCTAGCAACCAAATCCAATAGAGTAAGTTTCTAAAGGTCCCATCCTCAGGTACTACCATTAGATGAAGGCTTCACCCCTGATTCTTCAACCATTTACATTAATCCTGCAGTCATTAATTTAAGACTTTGTGGTTTAAAAGTCTGCATGATTTTGGGGGAGTCAAATACTGTCCAAACCATAACATGTTCATTGTGCAATAATTAGATCAAGCTAATTAATACGTCCAATGCTATATATTCATCATTTTTTGAATTGAGAACATGGACAATCTACTGCTTTGGTGATTTTGAAATGCATGCACAAAATATAATTCCACCAAAAGTTCCCTTTTTCCTCACCCTTGCCAACACCTATCTTTCCTCTTTTGGTGAAAGCTGTTGATTGTTGATGCCTTTGACGTGATCACAAAGTTTAGGCAACAAAAGCAAAAATAGACAAAACAAGTTTGTCTGAAATTAAAAAGATCTTCATTGCAAAGTAAGCGATTATCAGAATGATGAAACAACCTATGGGTTGGGAGGAAATATTTGCTATCTATAAATTTCTTGAGGCTAATATCTAAACTTTGTTAAAAATTTAAACAAGCTCACCAACAAGGAAACAAATAACCTGGCAAAAAATGGAAAATGAATCTAAGTAGATATTTCTTCAAATTAGATACACTGATGACCAACAGATGGAATTTAAAAAGATTAATGTCCATAATAATCAGGGATCTGCAAATTAAAACCATTTTGAGATATAACTTCAACCTTTTACAATGATTATCATCATTTTTAAAAATGATTTTATTTGATTCTTTGAAAGGTAGAGTGACAGAGAGACAGAGAGACAGAGGGAGAGAGAGAGAGATCTTTCTATCTGGTGATTCCGTCTCCAAGGAATCAGAAAGGCTGCAACTGGGCCAGGCTGAATCCAGGAGCTGGTAACTCCATGTAGGTCATCCACACAGATGAATGGCAGGGGCTCAGGTACTTGGGTCATCTTCCATTGCCTTCCTAGGGACATTCTCAGGAACTTGGATTCAAAGCAGAGCAGCCAGGACTCAAACTAGCTCTGCTATTTGATGCCAGCATCATATGTAGCAGCTTAACCCACTGTGCTACAACACCAGTCCCTATTATCTTTTTAAAAAGTCTTTAATTTTGCTTAATTAATAAAGATAATTTTGATGAGTTTATAATTCTAAGTTGTTTGCTCTTTAAAAGTGTTAAGTGTTTCATTCATGTTACCTGCAAGGTTTCTGATGAGAAGTCCTTTAATATTCTGGAGCTTCTTCTTATTTAGACAGGGTTCTTCTCACCTTCAGGTACTACTAAGATTGTTTTTCTGCAGTATGTTTGTCATATGTAATCTTTTTAATTAATTTAATTTAAATATTTGCATATAGTATTATTTTATTTTAAAATGTCTAATTAAAATTTAATAGACATGAAATGTTCATACTTAGGAGTCACTGTAATGTTTTTTAGTTTAATTTTAAGTTCATTTTTATCAGATTTAATATGATTTTAGATAAAATTCTTAGAACATATTATGTGGTGTTTTAATACATTGATACATTGTGTTAAGGTTTTCAAGATGGCAGAATAGGGGAAGCTCACTGCTCTAGACCAGGAAAAGATAGTTAAAAAAGGTGGAGAGAGTGCAATTTCAGGGAAGAGTTAGGGAGAAAATGACAGAGGAAATGCTATACAAATTAGAGGGACACTGTGGATGTATGTGGAAGGTGCAAGTATCTTCATAAATGATTAATAATAATGCAGCAGTTTCAGAAACAAGAATAAGGAAGACAACATGATGCCCCTAAAAGAATATGACATTTCAGTACCAGAATGTGAAGGCAAAGTGACTGAAAAAAATGCAGAATTGGAATTCAAATAAATGATCAGACTACTCAGAAGCGATCAGAAGCAAATCCACAAACTAATGCAATCCAGATGAGACATGAAAGAAAATTTATCCCATGAAATTGAAATACTAAATACAAATCAAAACAGAATATGGGATATGTAAAATTCAATAGAACAAATAAAAACTGGTGGAAAACCTTATCAACAGACTCAGTGAAGCAGAAGAAAGATTATCCATGTTAGGATACATATCTCTGGAAATTTTACAGTAAGACCAAACAAAAAAATTAGAAGAAATTAGAAAACTAAAAAGCAGTATTGGAGACTGATGGGATCCTGTAAAATGACCCAACACATGGATCTTAGGAGTTCCTGAAGGCATGGAGAGAGAGACTGGATTAGAAAGCCTTGTTCATGAAATAATTACAGAAAACTTGCCAAATTTGAAGAAAGAAAGGGATGTCCAAGTACATGATCCACATAGAGCTCCAAATAGACATGATCAGAAATGATCTTCACCATGACACATTGTAGTCAAACTCTCCCCAGTAAAACATAAAGAAAAATTCTAAAATTTTCATGAGATAAATGCCAGATTATTTTCAGAGCATCTCTAATTAAACTCACAGCTGACTTCTCATCAGAAACCCTACTGGCTAGGAAGAATGGCAAGATATAGTCCAAGTCTTAAGAGAAAAAAAAAAACTGCCAACACAGAATACTGTACACTGTAAAGCTCTCATTTATGAATGAAAGTGAAATAAAGACCTTATATAACAAACAGAAAATTAAAGATTTTATCATCACTCATCCAGCCATACAAAAGATGTTTAAGGATGTGCTACACACAGAAACACAGAAATGCAGTCATCACTATGAAAGAAGGTGAAGACAGAAAATCCTCCAGTAAAATTAGAGGAAATCCAAAGTAAACAACAGGAATATTTATGGGGAAATAGCAGGGCCAAGTCTTAATTTATCAATGAATGTAAATGGGATCAACTCTCCAGTTAAAAGATACAGAGTGGGCCAGCACCACGGCTCCCTTGGCTAATCCTCTGTCTGTGGCACCAGCACCCCAGGTTCTAGTCCCTGTTGGGGCGCCAGATTCTATCCCAGTTGCTCCTTTTCCAGTCCAGCTCTCTGCTGTGGCCCGGGAGGGCAGTGGAGCATGGCCCAAGTGCTTGGGCCCTGCACCTATATGGGAGACCAGGAGGAAGCACCTGGCTCCTGGCTTCGGATTGGCACAGCGTGCTGGCTGTAGTGGCCATTTGTGGGGTGAACCAGTGGAAGGATGAATGGATTGAAAAACAAGACCCATCTATTTGCTGCCTACAAGAAACACATCTCACCAAGAAAGGTACATGCAGACTGAAAGTGAAAGGATAGAAAAGATATTCCATGTTAACAGAACCCAAAAAAATATCTGATGTAGCCACTCTAATATCAGGCAAAATAGATTTTAACACAAAAACTGTTAAAATAGACAAACAAGAGAACTATGTAATGATTAAAGAATCAATTCAACAGGAAGATATGGCTATTATAAATGTATATGCACCTAATTACAGGTCATCTGGCTTTTTAAAAGAAACGTTAATGGATCTAAAGGGAGACATAGATTATAATACAATAGTGATTGGAGACTTCCATACTCTATTTTCAACAATGTACAGATCAACTAGACAAGAAATCAGCAAGGAAAAAACAGAGGTATTCATCACTTTAGACTAAAAGGACCTAATAGATATCTACAGAACTTCTCATCCTACAGACACAGAAAACAGATTCTGCTCAACAGTGAATGGAACTTTCTCTAGGATAGACCACATGCTAGACCATAAAGCAAGTCTCAGAAAATTTTAAAGAATTTAAATCATACCATGCATCTTCTTTGACCACATGGAACAAAGTTGGAAATCAACAACTCAAGAATCTCTAGAACATATGTAAATACATAGTGACTGAACAGCATGTTCCTGAGAGAACAGTGGGTCATTGCAAAAATCAAAAGAGAAATAAAAAAATTCTGGATACAGATGAAGATGACACTACAACATATCTTTTTATAGTGATTTTGTGAATGATGTTTCCTCTTATATTTTCTTTTTCTTTTTTTAAAATTTTTAAAATATTTATTTACTTATTTGAAAGTCAAAATTACACAGAGAGGAGAGACTGAGAGAGAGAGAGAGAGAGAGAGAGAAGGGTCTTCCATCTGATGGCTCACTCCCTATTGGTATTCAATTTAGTCCTGGAAGATTAAGCCAGACCATTAGACAAGAAAAAGAAATCAAAGGGATACAAATTGGAAGGAGGAAGTCAAAGTATGCGTTTTTTCAGATGACATAATTCTATAGATAGGGGATCCAAGACTCCATTGAGAGAGAATTCAAGCTCAAAGAAGAGTATGGTAAATAGCAGGATATAAAATCAGTAGCCTTTTAATACAGACAATGCCATGGCTGAGAAAGAAATTCTAAGATCAACCTCATTCATAATAGCTACAAAAAATAAATACTTAGATATCTACAGTGATAATTACAAAACATTAGAAAAAGAAATAAAACACACACACACACACAAAATCTTCCATATTCGTGGATTGGAAGAATCAATATCATCAAAAGGTCCATGCTCCTGAAAGTAATTTACATATTCAATGTGTTATCAATCAAAATACCAAGGACATTCTTCTCAGATATAAAAAATGATGCTAAGTCATATGGAAACACAGGAGAACCTGAATAGTTAAAGCAATCTTATACAACAGAAGCAAAACTGGAGACATCACAATATCAGGTTTCAAAACATACTGCAAGATAATTATAATAAAAACAGCCTGGTACTGGTACCAAAAACAGATGGCTAGATCAATGGAACAGAATAAAAATGCCAGAAGTCAACCTGTGCATCTACAACCAACTTATCTTTGACAAAGGAGCTATAATCAATTCCTGGAGCTTGGACAGTCTATTCAACAAATGGTCCTGGGAAAACTGGATCTGTGCATGCAGAAATGTAAAACAAGGTCCCTACATTACACTTTACACAAAAATCCACTCAAAATGGATTAAAGACCTAAATTATGAACCAATATCATCAAATTATTAGAGAACATTGTGGAAACCCTGCAAGATATTGCTATAGGCAAAGTGTCCTTGGGAAAAAAAAAAAAAAAAAAAAAACTCATAGGCACAGGAAATCAAGGCCAAAATTGACAAATGGGATGACATCAAATTGAGAAGCTTCTGCTCTGCAAGAGTAGCACTCAGCAAAGTGAAGAGGCAGCCAACAGAATGGGACAAGTTATTTGCAAGCTATGGAACTGATGAAGGATTAATAACCTACTTACATAAAGAGATCAAGAAACTCAACAAGACAACAAAATCAAAAAAAAACTAGTTAAAAAAGGGCAAATGACTAAAACTTGCATTTTTTCAAAAGAAGAACTTCAAATGGCCAATGGACACATGAAAAAATGCTCAAGATCACTAGCCAACAGGGAAATGCAAATCAAAACCACAATGAAGTTTCACCTCACCCCAGTTAGAATGGCTTTCATATGGAAATCAACAAACAGAAAATGCTGGTGAGTTTGTGGGGAAAAAGGTACTATAATCCACTGTTGGGTGTAAGGCCACTGTGGAAGACAGTTTTGGGAAACCTCAGAAACCTAAATATAGACTCAGCCATCTCCAATTCTGAGAATTTACCCAAGGGAAATTAAATCGGCATATGAAAGAGTTATCTGTGCACTCATGTTCATTGTAGCTCAATTCACAATTGCTAAGACATGAATCAACCCAAATGCCAGTCAACAGAAGACTGGATAAATAAATTATGGGATATATACACCATGGAATTCTACACAATGGTTAAAAAATGAAATCCAATCATTTTCAATAAAATGGATTAAACTTGAATACATCAAACTTAGTGAAATAAGCCAGTCTCAAAAGGACAAATACCATATGTTCTCTCTGATCTGTAATAACTAATAGACCACTTAAAATGTAATCTATAGAAGTGAAACTGACATTTTGAAATGCAATGACAAACAGTCCTTGTTTCAACTATTGAGGAACAGTATTTTTTAATGCTATTTGTTGAACTCCTACCTTAGTATGGAGTTAATCGTATGTGTTATAAATAAATCTAGTAAAAAATAAGAATGGGAATAGAGTGAGAGGAGGAAAAAGGGTCATAGTGTTGGTGGGCAGGAAGGTACAGTGGGAAGAATTACTATGTTCTTAAATTTATATTTATGAAATGTGTGAAGTTTGCATTTCTTAAATAAAAGGTTTCTAGGAAAAAAAAAAGAAAGAGAGCTGGGAGTGGGTGTGATGTTACAACAGGCATAGCCACTGCTTAGGGTGCTCCTGTATCAGAGTGTTGGTCCCAGCTACTCTGCTTCCAATCCAGCTTCCTGATGATGCATCATGGGAGGCAGCAGGTGATGGCTTAAGTGCTTGGGCCCCTGCCGCTCACATGGGAGACCTGGGCGGAGTTCCTGGCTTGTGGCTTCAGCCTGACCCAGCTCTAGCTGTTGAAGGCATCTGGGAAGTCTACCAGCAGAAGAAGGATCTCTCTCCCTCTCTCTTTCTTTCTGTCTCTCATTCTGCCTTTTGAGCAGATAAATATGAATAAGTGTGTATTTGAGAGCAAGCTCCAAAAAATACATTGGGAAATGTGCCATTAGGGTTAAACATATTTATCTTTTTGAACATTTAACATTCCTTTATGGTGGAACCATGCAACCACCTAACTCTAGTTTGTTTGCTTTTGTAAATAGAGAAATATACTTTGAATATGATATCCCCTCCCATTTTAAAAAATTCATCCTGCTATGCATTGTCAAAGTTTTACCTGGATATTGTGTTAACTGTCTGCTGTGAATTTCTCAATGTCCCTGGCACTATTACCTAAAATATTTCTGCTCTTGATTGTTTCTGCTATTCCAATAAAACACAGATTATACCTTTTGAAAATGTTTTTTGTTCTTGAATTTCTCATTTCATGTAGTTTGTTCATTTTTTTTTCTTTGATTTTAAGTTTGAGAATTTTCTATTTTCTTATATTCAAGCTCACTTATTCATTTCTGAGATGTGTATATTCTAATCATGAGTACTTCAATAACTTCTTCATTTCTCTTACAGTATTTTAATTTGTAGAATTTCCTTTTGATAGTTTCATGGATAGAAAATTACATCTTTCTACTCACATTAATCATCTAAAATGATATTTTCTCTACTTTTTACATGAGTGCTACTAAATATGAATTATAGTTTTATATTTTCTGTCTAGTAATTCCAACATCTGTGTCATATCTGAATCTGGTTTGAATTTTCTCTCCTGATTCCGCTTTTCCTCTGCTTTGCATACTTTGTCATTTTTTGCTTACAAATTGACCATCTATGGTATAACAACAAATGAGGGAAATAGTGTGAGTATGAGGATTTACATTAACTGACAAGAGAAAATATATCTGCACTGGTAGGTGGAAGCTCCATATTCCACTAACATCCTTGCTCTGTCTCCTTGGTTCCTTTCAGCTTTTCTTTCTTTTTTTAAAGATTTATTTTATTTATTTGAAAGGCAGGGTTAGAGAGATGGACAGAGATCTCACATCTGCTGGTTCATTCCTTATATGGGCTCAATAGCCAGGACTGTGCCCGGTGGAAGTCTAGAGCTACTTCCATGTCTTCCATGTGGGTTCAGGGTCCCAGGCACTTGGGTAATCTTCCACTGCTTTCCCAGGCACATTATCAGGGAGCTGGATCAGAAGAGGAGCAGCTGGGACTTGAAGAGGTGCCCATATGGATGCCAGCACTGCAGGTGGTAGGTTTACCCATTGTGCCACAGCACTGCTCCTCCTTTCAACTTTTCTAATGTCTATTCTTTGACCAGATTCTGTTCCTGTCATAACCTCATCTGTAATCCACAGTTAACTTTACTGGAGCTCTGTATATGTGCTGATCCAGGGTGAGTATGGGAAATGTCCAATCACCTGAGGAGTCAGTCTGCTAGAGGACCTGTGTCTTTGGTTGTGACCCTCACAAGTGCTCGTATGGTAATGTGTGGCTGGAGTCCTGGAAAGTCATCCACTTCCTGTCTGTGATAGGGCTCTCCTCCAGTCTGTCTCCCAGACCCAAGATGAATAGGTGCTTGCTATGGAGAACACTTCCTGTGGATTCCCCAGTGATTACTCTTCTCCTCCCCCCAGCCAGAGCCACGAGGAAATCTATTTGCGTCATTACTAAGAGAGGCTGGTGGGTTTCCCAGAAGTGTAATCCCTGAATGTGGGACAACTCTCTAAGGCTTCAACTCCAGCAGTTTCTTTCTCTCAAATTAGCCCACGGTCAACCTCAAGCAATTCATCCCAATGACTAAGTCATCATCCCTACTGCTTAATAGCTCAGTGTCTTCTGCCCCAGGTGTGGGGTTCTTCTCTGTGAATTGCTGGGTTCATTGTCTGTCCACAGGGTGAAGTGACAGTTTCCCTGTGACCACAGTCTCCTTCAGGATTGAAAAGCACCATCTGCTTTTAGGTTTTGAACTTCATTGTTATAAGAATGGGAGAGATGACTTCCAGTTTTTTTATGTATCTTCCTTGAAAATGAATGTCCTAAGTAATGAGTTTCTTAAGACTCACTAAGGGGCTTTCTCTGTGGGGTAGGCTGCTAAGATTTCACCTGGGGTGCTGGATTCCCATATAGTCCCTGGCTGTGTCCCAGCTGCTCTTCTTCTGATCCTTCTCTCTGCTTATGGCCTGGGAAGGCAGTGGAAGATGCCCCAAGTGTATGGGCCCCTGCACCCACAGAAAAAGCTCCTGGCTCCTGGCTTTGGATCAGCTCAGCTCCAGCCATTGCAGCCATGTGGGGAGTGAACCAGGGGATGGAAGACCTTTCTCTCTGTTTTTCCCTCTGTCTGTAATTCCACCTATCAAATAAATAAATAAATCTTGAAACAAAATAAATCTTTGTATTTTAGGAGATCAGTGTAAAGATTCATTTTGGGAAATATGAAAAGAATAAATGGAAGGCAGAATTCGATGAAATAATTATGAACTTTAATAACTATAGGAATGGAGTATAAAAAGTATGGCACAAACATTCTTAGCAAGATTTAAAAATCTATATAAGTGGATAATTTATAGAATTAATAAATCTACAAAGTATGTATAAGAAAAAACAGGATCATTCCAATAAGAATAAATTTTACAAAGTTGTAATTTTATCCATAAAAAGTCTCATATTTTGATAGTTTTACAAATGCTGACTACCAGAAATTCAAGAACTAGTTAATTTCTATGTAATTTAACTTTTCCAATTATAGTTCCAAATCAGATGAGAACACTACATGTGTCTATGAACACAGATCTTTACACATTATCATAATAAGATCTCCTCATCTCATACACTATAAGCTCACTTATGAAGATTAGTTCTTTTTTAGATTATTTATTTGAAATAGTTACAGAGAGGCAGAGGCAGAGAGACAGAGAAAGAGACAGAGAAAGAGAGAGAGAGGTCTTCCATCTAGCGGTTCACTCTCCAGAAGGCCACAATTGCCAGAGTTGGGCCTATCCGAAACCAGGAGCCAGCCAGGAGCTTCTTCCAGGTCTCCCACATGGGTGTAGGGGCCCAAGTACCTGGGCCATCTTCCACTGCTTTCCCAAGCCATAGCACAGAGCTGGATTGGAAGTGGAGCAGTTGGGAGTTGAACTGGTGCCCATACGGGATGCTGGCACTGCAAGCGGCAGCTTTACTGGCTATGCCACAGCACCAGCCCCTCAACATTAATTCTTAAAATCTTATATCTTGTTAAACTGTTTTTAATAATAAGCAATTTATTGGAGGTCCTAGTTTATGTAATCAAGTAAAATGTATATAAATATTAGGAGAGAAGATGAGATTGTCATTTGAATGTATTACAAAAAGCTAGAAAATGTTATTTAGCTATAACACATACAAATACATATTTTATTCTAAGTATCAACTGGCATAGAAACATTAATTCTTTTCTTTGGGGTCAGAAAAAATTAGGGGCCATCGCTGTGGCATAGCAGGTAAAGCTACCGTCTGAAGTGCTGTCATCCCATATGGGAACCTGTTCCACAATGGCCCTTAATTTATGCTGACCCAAAAGAAAAGAATTACGGACAGCTCCACTTCCAGTCCAGCTCTCTGCTAAGGCCTGGGAAAGCAGTAGAGGATGGCCCAAGTCCTTGGGACCTTGTACCCGAATGGGAGACCCGGAAGAAACTCCTGGCTCCTGGCTTCGGATTGGTGCAGCTCTGGCCATTCCAGCCATCTGGGGAGTGAACCATCAGATGGAAGACCTCTCTCTCTGTTTCTACCTCTTTCTGTAACTCTGTCTTTCAAATAAAAAAAAATCTTAAAAAAAGAAGAAAACTTAATTTCTAGAGCAGTTTAGACTAACCAATAACTAAGTGGATAGGATAGAGGGTTTTAAGTGTCCTCTTTACTCTGTTCTATTCTCCCAGTTACTCTGTTACTTACTAACATTTGACTTGGTGTTGTACCTTTGTCACAATTGATGGAGTAAGAGTGAGATACTATTATTAAATACTTTTCATAGCTTCCATTAACATTTACTCTTTATTTCAAACCAAGAGCATTTTGAGATGTTGCATCAAACTCTTTTTCTTCTATGATTTCCCAAACATTCTTCTTCCAAAGGCAATCTTGTTTATTGCTGCAGCAGGGAGAAATTTGCTTTTCCAGCTGCTCTATCTGTGCTCTTTCAGTTTTTGCTCTTGGAACCATTCCCCCTCCTCCCTTCTCCATTCTACAAACCATCTAGGAGCTCTCAACAAGTTGTATCCATTTGGCATGTCTGTTCCATGCCGGTTCTCCTTGATTTATGGATTCATTTTTCAAAATATTTATTAGAAAGGGAGAGTTACAGAGAGAGAAATGGAGACACACACACACATGCGTGCACACACACACAGAGAGACAAAGAGAGAGAGAGAGAGAGAGAGAGAGAGAGAGAGAGAGAGAAATTTTCTGTCTGCTAGTTCTAACCCCAAATGGTCACGGTGGCCAGAACTGGGCCAGGTGAAGGCAGGTTCTTGGGACTGCACCCAGAACTCACATGGATGGCAGGGGCACCAGCACTCGGGCCTCCTTGTGCTGCTTTCCTAGGCACATCAGAATTGATACTCCTGGGATGCCAATGTCAGAGGTAGCAACTGGCTACGACATCACCAGCTAGGATGTGCTGCATCAGCAGCTCAATTTATAGATTCTTACAGTAAGTGCTAGTTCTATATCATTCATCTCCTACTTAATCCTGGAACATCTTTGGCCTCCTGTTGCTCCTTCATTGTTATTATCATTTCATTGTTCTTATCCTGAGTATGTGAATCGTCGTGAAGGGAAAGGATTCTTATCTCAATCTATCATTGAATTTTAAATTTCCTCCAGAATTCAGCTTTCTGGTAGCCCAGAAGATCATATTCTTAGCACTCAGTAAGATCATAGAGGAAATCAGTCTGTGTGGGTTATTCTTTAGTAAGTGTGAAGCAACAGACAAGAACTAGAGGGGTGGAACTTTCAGAGAAGAAACACAAATGTGATAATAGCATGTGGGAAAGCAGAGTGATAATTTGGCTGTGGGCTATTAGTTATACTTTTCAGCTTCACTGTTGAAGTTAAAGGGACCCAAATAAGCATGTGTGGCCAGCTTGGCCAGGAGGATTGGGGAGAGCATGTTGAAGGAAACTTAGAGGGGGCTAGCGCCATGGCTCACTTGGTGAACTCTCTGCATGCGGCACCAGCTTCCTATATGGGCGCTGTTTCTAGTCCCGGTTGCTCCACTTCCAGTCCAGCTCTCTGCTGTGGCCTGGGAGGGCAGTGGAGGATGGCCCAAGTGCTTGGACCCCTGCACTCACATGGGAGACCAGGAGGAAGCACCTGGCTCCTGGCTTCAAATTGGCACAGTTCCAGCCATAGTGGCCATTTGAGAAGTGAACCAATGGAAAGACGGAAAGAAGACTTTTCTGTCTGCCTGTAAAATAAATTTAAAAAATAGAAAATATAACTACTCTTATGTAATGAATGAATAAATATGTATATGATATTCACATATTATATATAGATATAAAACATAAATTATATGATTTAGACACTCTGGGTTATGTTTTCTTACTCCCAATATTATTGTCTAAATGTCTGTTCCTCTTTCATTTCTGTCTATGTTGCTCTACATACCTATTCTTCCTAAATCAATACTTATATCAATATGTAATATATTTTCTTGAAGCACTTTTTTCTGAAAGCCTATTTATGTGATATTAATGTATCATGGCTGCATTTGCACACAGATCTTGTAGCTTTATTGATCAACCTTTAGAATCCCTGAGCTCCAACTTCTAGCTTATTGGGTCAGTGATTCTGACTTCCTGTCTGTGCTCCATTCTCCCCTTACATGTTGCTGTGCAGGTATTGATGCACCATCAGCTGAAAAGCTAGCAAACATAAATCATTCCAGGTGCATTCAAACAATTTCTTCCAAACAATAACTATTGTCAGATTACTCCTTAATTTGGTTCACTCCGCAGTGCCTTCAAGTATATTTCAAATGTTTAATGATTTTATATAGAGTTTATGGTGAATAACAGCAGGGGGGATTGTCTAGCAGTAGCTACTCTGGTTGGTTCTCTGTCACTTTAAGTTATACTCAAAAGCAACACCACTGTCTGTACTCCTTATTCTATTATTTATTTATCTCACTATGTCTATCAAGCACATATAGAGCTTCTCTGGCTAGGTTCTTTAGTAACATTCCGATAACCTGAAGCAGTGAGAACTCGTCTATGAAAAAGGACAATTCCTGACTATAGGACACTGATGGTATCTGCAGTGTTGCCACAGAACCATCCTGCATCACTCTCTGTTGCTTTATTTTCTGATGGTTTTGTGGTTTTTAAAAATGTACTTAGATAAACAAATTTCACATATTTCATATTCCTCCTCCTTTCTCTCTTTCCCCCTCTTAACTTTTACGATGATCGACTTTCAGTTTACTTTATATTCAAAGATTAACTATATACTGAGTAAAGAGTTCAACAAATAGTATGAAGAAAAAAGCACTGTTCCTCACAATAGGGACAAGGACTGTAAAATTCAATGAATCTTAAATTGTCAATTTTACTCCTCTGTATTACATTTTTCGTACTTGTTAATTACCACAGATCAGAGAAAACATATGGTATTTTCTTTTTAGGACTGGCTTATTTCACTAAATTTAATGGTTACTAGTTATATCCATTTTGTTGCAAAAGACAAGATTTCATTCTTTTTAATGGCTGAGTAGTATTCCTCTCTCTCTCTCTCTCTCTCTCTCTCTCTCTCTCTCAAATTTCTTTATACAATCATCGGTTGATGGACTGATGGACATGTGGGTTGCCTCCATATCTTAGCTATTTTGAAATGAGCTGCAATGAACATGGGGTACAGGTAACTTTCATATTCTGATTGCATTTCCTTGGGTAAATTCCAAGGAGTAGGATTACTGGATGATATGGTGTAAATATTTTCAGTTTCCTGAGATATCTTCATACTATCTTCCACAATGGCTATACTAGTTTATCTTCCTAACAACAGTGGATTAGGGTACCTTTTTCCCCACATCCTCACCAGCATTTGTTTGTTGATTTCTGTATGAGAATCATTATAACTGGGTTGAGATAAAACCTCATTGTGGATTTGAATTCCATTTCCCTGAGGGCTAGTGATCCTTGAGCATTTTTTCATGTGTCTATGGCCATTTGAATTTCCAGTTTTGAAAAACGTGTGGTCAAGACCTTTGCCCATTTCTTAGTTGGATTCTTTGTCTTGGTATGGTTGAGTTTCTTGAGCTCTTTATAGATTGTGGATATTAATCCTTTATCAGTTTCATAGTTTGCAAATATTTTTTCCCATTCAGTCATTTGCCTTTTCACTTTGATGGGTGTTTTCTTCTGCAGTGCAGAAGCACTGTGTGTTTCTTTCTTGGGTGGAGTCTTTCATCCTCCCCTGTCACAGAAGAAATCATTTTCTTCTCTTGGTGACTTTGTCCCATAGTTGGGCAACTACTTCCTAGAATAAGAAGAGCAGGCACAGTAAGTTGTGTGCTCGACCATTCAGTAGCCTGCCATTTCATCACTCATAAGCTCCTGGGATTCTAAATTCCATCCCCTGTTCCCAGGTGCTTTAGAGCTTTCTTTTGCAGTTCACTATGGATGTCATCCAGCCAGCAGGCTTAGATAGAATGTCATTGTGCAATTATTGTCCTATTGTAGTGCCAAAATCCATTATAATGTACTTTAAAAATTTAAGGTACTGAAGTTTTCAACCCAATAATATGAGCCACGTAACCTTGTAGAAATCTCTTCTTTGTAATAATTAGCAGAAATAACTCACACAAAGATAAATGAAGTAGAATATTATCTTCAACATAAGTGACTGTTGAGAAAACTGATGTGATAAAGTATGTATCTTACAGAAATAAATTTGAAGAATGCTTTGGGCCAGCGCTTTGGCATAACATGTTAAGCCACTGCCTCCAGTTCCAGAATCCCACATGGGTGCTGGTTTGAGTCCTGGCTGCTCCACTTCCAATCTGCTATGGCCAGGGAAAGCAGTGGAAGATAACCCAAGCTCTTGGACCCCTGCACCCGTGCAGGAGACCCAGAAGAAGCTCCTGGCTCCTGGCTTTGGATCAGTGCAGCTCTGGCCGTTGCAGCCAACTGGGGAGTGAACCAGCAGAGGGAAGACCTCTCTCTCTCTCTCTCTCTCTCTCTCTGCCTCTCCTTCTCTCTCTGTGTAACTCTGACTTTCAAATAAATAAATAAATATAAAAAAGAATGCTATGTGTGTGAATGTTATGTGTGAATAATATGAATGTTGTATTATTATTTATAACGTCATAAATACATTGATAGACTGAAGAGATTTTGAAATGATGACAACATATACACCTTTCTTTTGATAATTACAGACCTTGACAGCAATTTGGCAATACATGCCAAAGTATTTTAAGCCATTACTTTTTGTGATTGACCAATTAAACCTTTGGAATTTTTAACTGGTAATCCAAGATACAGGGATTAGGAATATCCCTTTAACCAATCAGCAACGAATGACTGCTGATGATCCAAATCTGGCCCAGAACAGTAAAGAAAATTAAGTGTTGTTGGAAGAGAGTATATCTCTTCATTTATGTGTTGTATATACTAGTATTTTGCTATAATTGTAGAATGAGGGCAGCTGGGACACAGACCACGTGGCCAACACATTTAAAATAATTACTATTTGTTCCTTGACTTAAAAAGATTTGTAGAAACCTGATTTTAAAACCACCATTTACTTGAGAAAAAAAAAATTGGAAAAAAGCTACACATCTGAAAACAAGAAGCCAATTAGGAAAATTTTAATGTGTTTTTGAGATATATAAGGAGGTTAAAACAAAATTTAGGTTTCTAATTGGTTCCATTTTAGAATGGAAAGTTGATGAGTCTTTAATGAGAAATTTCACTGGTGCTTTGGTGTTTTCTTTCAATATTATTTTGACCTCTGGTTTTGCATATTGAGGTCTGAAAATTGTTAAGTGTGTGCTCCACACCAGTCAGTGGATGAAATTCTGGGTTTCCAAGAGAAAAAAAAAAAACAGACTTTGGACTCTTATAAAAAAAGAAGAGTTACAGAAATAGAGAACATAATTTGCAGTGGCTGAGAGGAAACCCTAGACAAATTTAAAATGTTACATTAAAATGAATTTTACTGATAGTTAATTTTCATCAAAGACCGTTGACTCAGTCAACTTTGATTGGTTCTAAAAGACTTGCATTTGAAAAGGACTACATTTAGTCTTTTCTCTTTTGGAGCATCTCTCTGGAGTGAGTCAGTCTTAATATAAAGGCTGGAACAAGATGCTGCTTGTCTGATCATATCACCAAGTGCTTGTCTGTCACGTTGTGTGTGGAAGAGAATTGGATACAGCTATAAAGAAAACCGCAGCCCAGGCTTGAGGCAGAGAATTTACTTCCGTTGAGCTCTATTACCTCCAGCTTAATCCATTCTGGTGAGTAGATGGCACACGCAGCTGATGTCCCTTGTGGGAGAGGGTTCATTTTAGGGTCTAAAGTCATTTTATCTTTACTTTCTGTACCTGTGTTCACATATAAACATGGACAGGGCAGGGCATGGAATAAACAGAAAAGAGCTTCGAAGTAAATACAGCAACTAAAAGCAATTTCGACCCCTGTGTATTACATGTTTGTATTGCAGTTATTAACCATAAGCATGGCATTTGTAGACTTTGAACAATATTCATAGGTTGGTGCCCCCAGAAAGTTAAGGTATATTTTTTTTAACATAAGAATTGTGCTTCAGACCTCCTGGAGTCAAAGACTTCCACTCCCACATCTCTCAGCTCCCAAAATGAATCTTTTCTTTCTATCCTGATGTTGACTTTTTCTGTCCCAGTCAGTAAGATCTTTTTGTTGGTGAAATATGTAGTTATTCTCTCTCTTAGAAGCTTTGTACTTTATGACCTCTCAGCATGAAGTAAGCCCTCCCTGGATACTTTTCTGGTTCTTTTTTTATTTTTTGATTTTGTTCATTATTGGCATTCTCACATCAAATGCCCCTCTCTTAGGGGAAGAATCCTGACACTTGTATCTAAACCACTTATTACCACCTCCACCTTATTGCCAACATTTCCTAACACATCATCTTAAACTCAACAAATATTGCCACAAAAAATTATCTTATGTGCTCATGTGTACACTTCTGTGTTTTACTAAATCTTTATTTCTTCCTATGGTACTATCTGTTCCATGAAGGAAAGGACTTTGGCAATGTGATTCACCTGTGTCTTCAGCACCTCTCAGTGTGTCTGGCATTGAATAAAGGAACAAAGTCAATTTTTTCACCGAGGGAGGATTCTGAAGTTTGTTTCTGATAACACCCTTTTCTCTATTTTTTTCTCTGTGCACACACTGCATCTCTTGGACATTTTGCTATCTGCTGCCATTTGTACAGTCACTTCTAGAAATATAATTTCCAGATTTCTCTCTAATGCCAATCTTCCTGTCAAGGACTCGACTCAGCAACTTCACCTCATGATCCACTCCCAACTTCATAGTAACATGGTGTGTAATCACTGGATATCCGTGGTTTACTTGTATTTGTACAACAGCCATGGTGTTTCCCAATAGGACTTTTCCTTATATTCCCCATGTTATTATTTCCATATGTGCTTCCTGTTATGTTACTTTTTTCAGTGTAAGTTCTTTTAATGTACAGCTTGCCATTAAGCCGCTGATTTTGCCATTATAGTCCTCCCACTGTAACCAGAGTTACTTTTCTCAAGCATGCCAATAACCATTTAACTGCAGTATTTGTTTCATAAATGAGACAGTCTATGACTTCTTTAAGGAAAGATAATAACAGCTACGCACCTCTGTGGCACATAAAGCCATCCTTAAAGTTCCCAGGTCTCAATTTCCAGTGCATCCCTGCTCTGCCTCCCTCACACAGTGCATTGAGTGTGTTGTACACAGCCCTCTTTGCAAACAGGCAATGCTCCGGTTCCCCTCACATTCTCTATGCTCCTGCCTCATTCAGTGGCACCGTTTTCTCTGCATGGGGCCGACCCAGTTCAAATATAATAAGACACTAAAAGTGTCTTTTGAGAAGTAAGCAACTTCTTAATATCATTCAGAGGCAACCAGTTATATAAATAGTGTAAGGGAAGATCCCTTTGTCTAAATGAGGGATCCTCAAGCCAGAGCATTCCAGTAATTCTTGATTATCCCTCATCATTGGATGCAATCACTCCTTATATTGACACCGAGAGAATACCTCTTTTATGGTCTTCATCACATTGTCTTACCTAACTAATGCATTTCCTCTTACAAGATGGGAAGCTACTTTACAGACATGACAGTATTTCACATTTTATTTTCATTGCATTAGTTTATATATATATATATATACATATATTGAGCAACCTCTGTGTGTCAATCACTGATTCAGAAAGGTAATGAAGTGGTAGGTAAGCATATTGAACATAAAAATACAAAACAACAATATTAATCAGCATTTATGAATAGTTTTTGAGTAGTTTTTCATACAATATTCTCTTTTAAAGATTTATTTATTTATTTGAATGGCAGATTTACTGAAAGGTGCACAAATGGAGCGAGAGAGTAGGAATTTCCCATTTTGCTCATTCATGCCTTAAATGTCTGCAATGGCCAATCAGGTCTGGGCCGAGCCAAAGCCAGGAAACAAAATCTCCTTCCAGGTCTTCCACATGGGTAGCAGGGGCGCAAGTAATTGTGCCATCTCTCACTGGTTGGTCAAAAGCATTAACAGGGAGCTGGGTTGAAAGTGGAGCAATTAGGACTTCAATCTGGATCCATATGGTAAGGCAGCAGGAGGAGTTAACCCTATGCACCACAACACCAGCCCCTCATATAATATTCTTTTCTGTTATCTAAAGGTTTAGTTTTTTATTTAAAAGTAAGAGTTACAGAGAGAGAGGGAGAGACAGAGAGATAGAGAGCTCTCATCTGTTGGTTCACTCCCCAGATGGCCATGATGACAGGAGCTGGGATGATACAAAGCCAGGGGCTTTGTGAGAGGCCGGGGGCGCAGCACGCAGTTCTGGTGCCATTTCCTGGGGGACACTTCCCTCGTCCCGACTGGGGAGGGCCCCAGGTTCGACCTCCCTGTGTGTCACCATGTGGGCACTTAGTGCAGCTGCTGTGGATAATGTAATCCCACCATTGTGTCCCGTCTGCTTCTCCTGTGCTAACGGGGGCTCCCGTCCACCTCTGAGTGCCCGAGAGCCAGGACAGTGCTGGCCGGGGGGCGCCTCTCCACGCTTGTTCAATGGAAAAATACAAGAGGATGTGCCAACTTGACCTTGAATGAACAGAATTTTGGAGGAGGTCTGGTGGGCTGAGGCAGTGCGGTGCTGTGAGTGTGGGCAGTCGCAGGTGCCACAGCATCAGGGGGCCAAAGTGCCCAGCCCAGCCCAGCCCAGAGCAGCCCAGAGATGGGTGAGGTCATGCAGGGCACGCAGGCTTGACACTAGAGCTGGCCAGGAGAAGCCAGGAGCTTCTTCAGGTCTCCCACATGAATGCAGGAATCCAAGCACTTGGATCATCTACTGCTGCTTCCCAAGCACATTGGCAGGGAGCTGAATCAAAATGGGAGCTACCAGAATTCAAACCGGTGCCCATATGGGATGCTGCCTTTGTAGGTGGCAGCTTTACCTTCTACACCACAGCCCCAGCCCCTCATAATCATCCGTTCACTAACTTGAAAAGTGTTAGACACTTCTGTGATTGCATTGTTTATTTTTCTTCCATTTCATCTGAGCTGGTTTGTGAATATTTTGACACAAGATACTGCTGCTAGAGTGATGTTCAGCCATTTTCAGCATATTTGTACAGAACTGGTTCTTTCTATGTTACTCTTTGGGAACAGGAGTAATCAAGCAAGAAGCCAGAGAGATCACAAGGCGATGAGGAGACGCCCAGCTGAATCTGCATCTGCCCAGGCAACAGGTTGAGGGAAAGCCTATCCCAGATGCTTCAGATCTGCCCAGCTGCCGAGAACCACCAGCTCTGCTCGGTTGATGTCATTGTGGAAAAATCTCCCACCTGAGCTCTGCCCAAATTATTGACCCATAGATTCACGAGCTATAATAAAACCCAGAAACTATTATGTCACTTATTTTCTAGGTAGTGTGTTTAGATCAATTACCCAGAGCAATTCTCATTATATAGTAAACATGGTAGGCATTAAAACTAAGAGTGATTTCCTAAGGCTGTCCAGCCAGTGAGTTCCCAAGCAGACTTGCAGCTTTATAGTCTTGTCTCCATGTCCTGTGCACTGCTTACACTTTGTGATGTCTGCAATAAATCTTTTTCTTTTTTTAATTTGCCTCAAGGGGTTGGTGCTGTGGCGTAAGGGGTAAAGGTGCTTTCTTCACTGCCAGTATCCCATATGGTGCCGGTTCAAGTCCCGGCTGCTCCACTTCCAATCCAGCTCTCTGCTATGGCCTGGGAAAGCAGTGGAAGATGGCCCAAGTCCCTGGGCCCCTGCACCTGCATGCGAGACCAAGAAGAAGCCACTGGTTCCTGGCATTGGATTGGCGCAGCTCCTGCAGTTGCAGCCAATTGGGGAGTGAATCAGACCTCTCTCCCTCTCTCTCTCTCTCTTTCGCTTTGTCTGCCTCTCTCTGTGTGTGTAACTCTTTCAAATAAATAAATAAATCTTTAAAAAAAACTTATCTCGATTATATACAAATAATGGAAAAAGAGGAAGATTCTAGTTAAACGTTATGGGCAGAATACAATGAAGGTTTCAAGATTCAGCAAATATAAGTACAAGAGTTCCAGGTAAATTTCAATTTCATATGAAATGTCATTTCCAAAATAAGTATAATCCATTAATATTTCTTATTTTTTTAAAGATTTATTTATTTATTTGAAAGTCAGAGTTATACACAGAGAGAGGAAAGGCAGAGAGAGACAGAGAGAGGTCTTTCACCCGATGGTTCATTCCCCAGATGGCCACAATGGTCAGAGCTGCGCCGATCCGAACCCAGGAACGAGGTGCTTCTTCTGGGTTTCCCACATGGATGCAATGGCCCAAGGACTTGGACCACCTTTTACTGCTTTCCCAGGCCATAGCAGAGAGCTGGATTGGAAGAGGAGCAGCTGAGACTAGAACCGGCGCCCATATGGGATGCCAGCGCTTCAGGCCAGGGTGTTAACCTACTGAGCCACAGTGCTGCCCCCAGATATTTCTGATTTTTAAAGTTAATTTGTATTCTTTTGAGAGGCAGAGGAGCAGCAGGAGACAGACAAAGAAGGAGGCCTTCCACCTGCGGGTTCGCTCCACAAAATGCAATATTCAGGGTTGGGTGAGGATGAAGACAGGAACCAGGGACTCCTAAATGGTGGCAGAGACCCAAGACTTTGAGCCATAATCTATTGCCTCCCAGGAAGTACATTACTAGAAAATTGAATCTGAAGTAGAGGCAGGACCAATCCCAGACAAACTGGCATGGACCTTAAGCATCCTGAAAGGCTATTTAACCCACTGTGCCTCAACAACTTTTGAGTAGTTAACTATATTTAAAAACCCAAAACTATTTGATTCAAAGCTCTATGTATGTTCTTCATTTAGTCTGGCAATCCTAAGAATAGAGAAAACATACTCTGGATGACATTGCAAAAGTTTCTTGGGGTCTGAAACTCAGTGGACTAATTTCTAAAATGCATACAGCATAAATTACCACACCAGAAAATTGAGACAATAAAGTGAAATAACTGTCTGCCCTAAAACAAGTGCTCAGGAAATGTTTGTTCAATGTTAAATGCTCTCTTACTCTCATTCCATTTCTGTATTTGACATTATACACACATATATGTATAATCGTGTATAAAATCTAACTTACGTGTCTTAATCAAGATATTAAATATATAATTTAATATATACTTGCCAATAAAGATCTGATTTGATGGCTGGCGCTGTGGCTCACTAGGCTAATCCTCCGCCTGTGGCGCTGGCACCTGGTGTTCTAGTCCCAGTGGGGGTGCTGGATTCTGTCCCGGTTGCCCCTCTTCCAGGCCAGCTCTCTGCTGTGGCCAGGGAGTGCAGTGGAGGATGGCCCAAGTGCTTGGGCCCTGCACCCGCATGGGAGACCAGGAGGAAGCACCTGGCTCCTGGCTTCAGATCAGCGCAGCAGGCTGGCCATAGTAGCCATTTGGGGGGTGAATCAATGAAAGGAAGACCTTTCTCTCTGTCTTTCTCTCTCCCTGTCTAACTCTGCCTGCCTGTCAAAAAAAATAAAAAAAAAAAAGAGATCTGATTTGACTTATTTTTTAAATTTCATAATTGCCCAATATAGATATAAATAATTGTATTTTATTAAGTGCTTGCTATTGCTAATAGCATATTTGGAATGAATATATACATTGCTATGCATATATTCATATGTATGGGATTACTTCAAAAGATTTGTGGAAAATGTACCTTACCTTTTAATTCCATTTTTCATGATATTTTTGTAGTTCCCTCATATATGTATATTTGATTTTGTGCAGCATTATTTTATATTATATATGGAGCACATTTTGCAAGAGTTCTTGGCGTTGACTCCATTTTTTTTAAAGATGTATTTATTTGAAGGGGAGAGAGAGAGTGAGAGAGAGAGGAGAGAGAGATGTTGTACTCACTGATTTATTCCACAAATGGATATAACTGACCAGCCTATGCTGGTCCAGGTTGAAGCCCTGAACTAGGAACTCCCATCTGGGTGACAGGGGCTTGATAATTTGGATCATCTTCCACCACCTTCTCAGACACATTAGCAGGGACCTGAATCAGAAGTGGAGCAGCTGGCATATAGGCAGTGGCTTAGTTTACTGTGCCAGAGAGCAGGCTCCAACATTATTTCCATTTTCACATGGGGGAACCGAGGCTGTTTGAGGCTAGACTCTATGACAAAAATTTATATTTACTAGACGTACTTTAGGAAAACAAGGAAGAAAGAATAGAGCCCTTAAAATCTCTGCAAAACTCAAATAGATAGCATGTGCCCATCTTGATGTTGCTTCTGTCTATGAGGAAGAATCACCTTTTTCTCCTTATACAACTCCTCTGAGTGTATAACTTTCAAATATCTGGAACCAAAAGAAATATATTTCCATTGTATTCTCTTTTCTGAGATACAGTAGGTGAAAAGTCACACATTCATAACATCCACCTCAAAGAATTTGTCTCCTATGGATACAACAGAATGAATCATTTAATGCTATTTTTCAATAAGAAAACCAGCCTCAGAACCAAATATGTTTCCTCACCACATAGATGTTAGGACAATAAAACTATATTTAGGGCATAAGTCAGGCCCTCCTTTGCTCATAGAGAATGACACCAACACAGTTCACTTCATCTTGGGTGCTGGAAGATCCATCAGCAAGCATTTAATGAACAACCAACAAGAGATACATAGTTCAATTCAACAATCTATAAAATCAGAGCCTTAAACTTGTCAGGGATGGGAAACAGGTCTTAGCTCAGGCCATCGTTCTATAGATATAAAACTGAAGCCTTTAGAAGATGAGAGAGCCAAGGTAACAAGGCTTATTCGTATCAACGCAAATCAACACCACAAGCATTTATTGATAATCACTACATGCTTAGTCCCAGTGTGGGTAAACACATGGCTCACTAACCTTTTGTTAAAAGCTATTATTCTGCCTAGGCAGTCAAATCACACAGGCTGTCATGCTGTAAATTATTATGCAAAATGAGCATGGCAGCATTTGATTCTAAGCCCAACAGAATTTCACATATTATGTGTATACCAGTACTTTCTTATTCATAACTTCAAAGCCTCTTGATGTGTTCTAGACCCCAGAGCCCTACTGGAGTCTGACATCTCCATTTCAATGTCTTTCAAGGACTTAAAACTAAGCATGTCCAAAATTCACGCCCTGGGCTTATTATTACTTTGAGTATTTCCATTGCTAATACTGATGAGTTTTGTCTTCCTTTTCTAGGGCCACTTAGGGACAAAACATAAGAAACTGAGCTGTAGAACAATGTTTCATAATGGTATGGTTACTTGTTTGCTATTTTCCTTGAAGCAGCAGCTTATTAAGTAACCCAGCAATATTACTTTGTTTTCATTTATTTGAATGACACAGAGAAGGACACAGATAGATAGCTCTTCTCTGCTACTTCCCTTCCCAAATGCCTGCAACAATCAGAGGTGGGACAATAAATGCATAAAGAAAACTGGGTGGGGAGGCCCTCAGGGGTTCCTGAAGGTACAGAAAGAGACAATGGACTAGAAGGCCTTTTTTGTGAAATAATTACAGAAATCTTCCTCAATTTGGAGAAAGAAAGGGAGGCTCAAATAGAGGAAGCACATAGAACTCCTAGCAGACATGACCAGGAAAGGTCTTTACCTCGACACATTGTACTGAAACTCTTCACAGTAAAACATAAAGAAATGTGTGGGAGAGAAATGTCAGATTAGCTTCAGACAATCTCCAGTTAGACTCACAGCTGACTTCTCATCAGAGACTCTGTAGGCAAGGAGAGAATGATGAGATACAGTCCAAGCATAAAGAGAAAAAAACCTGTCAATCCAGAATATTGTACCCTGCAAAGCTCTATTTTATGAACGAAGGTAAAATAAAGACCTTCCACTACAAACAGAGATTGAAAGATTTTGTTACCACTCATCCAGCCTTACAAAAGGATATGCTAAAAACAGAAACATAGAAAGATAGCCATCATTATGAAAGTATACAAAGTCAGAAAATCCCCCAGTAAAAGTACAAAGGAAATCCTAAGTAAACAATAGGACTATGTATCAAAAAGTGGCATGGCATGACACGGTGGCAAAAAACAATCTAAATGAAAGATCCTGGTGAACAAGACTCCAGCAGAAGGATCAGGCCATCAAGGAGAGAGGCGCCTTTCTCTGAAGGGAGGAAGGAACCTCCACTGTGATACGGTCTTGACTAAACAAGTTCAGAGTTGGTGAACTCAAGGGGCTTCCATAGCCTAGACAGCTCATAGCAAGAATCTCGGGTGATTGCTGACATCATAAATAAGAGTGCCAATTGTTAAATCAACAATGGCAGTCACTGGGTTCATGCTCCCCACGTAGGATCTCTGTCCTTAATGTGTTTAACTATGAAACTCAAAAACAACACTACTAGTCGAACAATACCCTATACCTGGTTCAGTTGTGTGAGTGCAGCCTGTTGAAATCCCTGCTTAGTATATACTAAGTAGATCTTCAGTATATGAAGGTAATTGAAAATGACACTCGATGAAGGGCGGGATGGGAGAGGGACTGGGTGAGGGGAGGGCCACAGGAGGGAGGGAGGTTGGGGGGTGGGAAGCCACAACAATACAAAAGTTCCATTTTATATTCTACTTAAAACTATTGGTTGAACTCTGTAATTAATACACAATTACTCTTAGGTGTTTAATTAATGCTATAACTAGTACTCAAATAGTATTTTACACTTTGTGTTTCTGTGTGGGAGCAAAATGTGGAAATCTCTACTTAATATATGCTAAATTGATCTTCTGTATATAAAGATAATTGAAAATTAATCTTGATGTGAAGGGAAGGGGAGAGGGAGTGGGAGAGGGGAGCGTTGTGGGTGGGAGGGAAGTTATGGGGGGGAGGAAGCTATTGTAATCCATAAGCTGTACTTTGGAAATTTATGCTCATTAAATAAAAATAAAAATAAAAATAAAAAAATGGCATGGCCAAGTCATTTCTTATCAATAGTTACCTTGAATGTAAATGGCCTTAACTCTGCAGTTAAGATACAGACTGACTGAATAGATTAAAAAACAAGACCAATCTATTTGCTGCCTAGAAGAAACATATCTCACCAACAAAGATAGATGCAGACTGAAAGTAAAAGGATGGAAAAAAGATATTCCATGCTAATGGAAAGCAAAAAAGGGCAGGCATTGCCATCCTAATATCAGAGAAAATTGGCTAACACAAAAACTGTTAAGAGATGAAAAGGGCACTATGCAATGATTAAGGGATCAATTCAACAGGAAGATGTGACTATAATAGATGTATATTCACCAAATTACAGGGTGCCTGGCTATTTAAAAGAAATTTTAATGGACACTTAAAAAGGAGACACAGACTCAAATACAATAGTTACAAGGGACTTAAACACCCTATTTTCAACAATGGACAGATCAACTAGACAGAAAATCATCAATGAAACATTAGAGTTGATCAACAATAGGAACCAAATTAACCTAACTGATATGTACAGAACTTTTTATCCTATAGTTGCAGAATACACATTCTTCTCATCAGGGCTAGGAACTTTCTCTAGGATAGACTATATGCTAGCCCATAAAGCAAGTCACAGCAAATTAAAAAAATCATAATTATACCATGCATCTTCTCTGACCACAATGGAATGAAGCTGGTAATCAACAACTCAAGAATCTCTAAATCATACACACGGAGACTGACTGAACAATGTGTTCCTGAATGAACAGTGGGAGATAGAAGAAATCAAAAGAGAAATCAAAACATTTCTGGAAATGAATGAAGGTGACAATATTTCATATCAAAACATGAGATACAGCAAAAGCAGTGTTAAGAGGAAAGTTTATTGTAATAAATACTTACATGTTGAAATTGGAAAGGCACCACATAAATGGGCTGTCAATGCATCTCAAGGACCTAGAAAAACAACAACAACAAAAAAACCCAAATTAGTAGGAGGAAATAAATAATTAAAATTAGGGAAGAAATAAACAAAATTGAAACAAAATAACTGATACAAAAGATCAGATAAATTAAGAGATTTAAAAAAATAACAAAATTGATAGATTATTGGTCCAACTAACCAAAGTGAAAGAGAAGGAGGGAGGGAGGGAGAGAGAAAGAGAGAGGGGGAGAGAGAGAGAGAGAGATATGAAAAAGGAAATGTAACAACAGACACCATAAAAATAAAAAGAATCATCAGGAATTACTCCAAAGAGCTGAATGCCAACAACCTGGGAAACGTAGAAGAATTGGATAGATTCCTGGATATATAAAACCTACCAAAGTTGAGTCAGGAAGATATAGAAAACTGAAGTAGACCAATAACCGAAACAAAAATTGAATGAGTAATAAAGACCCTCCCAATAAAGAGAAGTCCAAGACTGGATGGTTTCACTGCTGAATTCTACCAGATATTTAAAGAAGAATTAATTCCAGTTCTTCTCATGCTATTCAAAACAATTGAAATGGAAGGAATCCTCTCAAACTCCTTCTAGGAAATCTGCATTGCCTTAATTCCTAAACCAGAAAAAAAATGCAACAGAAAGAGAGAAGTATAGAAGAATATTCCTGATGAATATAGAAGCAAAAATCTCAACAAAATATCAGCTAATCAAATCCAACAACACATCAAGAAGATCATTCACTTGGACCAAGAGGGATTTACCCCAGATATGCAGAGATATTTCAACATTTGCAAATCAATCAATGTGATGCATCATATTAACAAACTGAAGAACAAAATTATATGGTTATCTCAATAGATACAAAAAACCCATTTGATAAAACACAACATCCTTTCATTATGAAAAACTTCAGCAATTTTGTAGAAGGAATAGTCCTCAAAACTATGACAACCACACAGCCAGCATCCTACTGAATTTGAAAAGCTGGAAGCATCCCACACAAGATCCAGAACCAGACAAGGATTCACACTCTCACCATTGCTATTTAATATAATCCTGGAAGTATTAGCTGGAGCCATTAGCCAAGAAAAAGAAGCCAAAGGAAAACAAATTGGAAAGGAAGAAATCAAACAATCCGTGTTTGCAGTTGACATGATTCTATATACAAGAGATCCAAAGGCTCCACTGAGAGACTACTGGAACACATAAAAGAGTTTGTTAAAGTGGCTGGATATATCAATATCCAGGAAAAATCAATAGCCTTTGTGCACATACACAATGCCATAGCTGGAAAGAACTTTTAGAGTAAGTTCCATTCACAATAGGTTCAAAAGAATTAAATACCTCGGAATAAATTTAACCAAGAGTATAAAAGGTATCTAAAATGAAAATTACAAAACACTAAGGAAAGAAATAGAAAAAGACATTAAAAAATAGAAAACTCATGGATTTGAAGAATTGGCATAATAAAAATGTCCATAGTACAAAAAAACAGTTTACAGATTTAATGTGATTCAAATCAAAATACCAATGACATTATACTCAGATCTAGAAAACAATAATGCTGCAAGTCATATGGAAATACAAGAGACCCTGAATAGCTAAAGCAATCTTAAACAGCGCAGAGGCATCACAATAACTGCTTTTAAGATATACTATAGGGAAGTTATATTCAAAACAGCCTGTTACTGGCACATCAACAGACTTGTAGACCAATGGAACAGAATGGAAACTCCAGAAATCATTCCATGCATCTAAAACCAACTTATCTTTGACAAAGGAGCTGAAATCAATTCCTGGACCAAGGATAGTCTCTTTAACAAGCGGTTCTGGGGGAAACTGAATCTCAAAGTGCAGAAGTATGAAGCAAGACCCCTACCTTATACTTTACACAAAAATCCACTTAGAATGGAAAAGACCTAAATCTATAATTCAGTTTCATGAAATTACTACAGAACACTGGGAAAACTCTGAAAGACATCAGCACAGGCAAAACTTCTTGGAAAAGACTCAAGGAGCACAGGCAATCAAAGCCAAAACTGACAAATGGGATTACATCAAACTGAGAAGCTGCTGCATGCAAAAGAAGCACTCAGCAAAAAGGCTACCAACAGAATGGCAGAAAATATTTGTGACTTATGCAACTGATAAAGGGTTAACATTCAGAATCTACAAAGAGCTCAAGAAATTCAAAGTCAATAAAACAAGCAATCCAATTAAGAACGGGACAAAGGAGTGGTTGGGCATTGTGTTGCAGAAGGTTAATCCTCTCTCTGTGGTGCTGGCATCCCATATCTGTACTGGTTCTAGTCCTGGCTGTTCCACTTCCAATCCAGCTCTTTGCTGTGGCCCAGGAAAGCAGATGAAGATGGCCCAAGTGCTTGGGCCCATGCACCCATGTGGGAGACCCCAGAAGAAGCTCCTGGCTCCTGGTTTTGGATCGGCTTAGTTCTGGCTGTTGCAGCCATTTGGGGAGAGAACCAGTGGACGTAAGACCTTTCTGTCTGTCTCTCCCTCTCACTTTCTTTAACTCTGCCTCTCAATTAAATTGAAAAAAAAATCTTAAAAAAAAAGAGAAATGGGCAAAGGAAGTGAACTGGCATATGTTAAGACAGGAAATTCAAATGGCCAATAAACACTTGTGAAAATGCTCAGGATTTTTAGCCATCGGGGTAATGCAAATCAAAACTATGGTGAGGTTTCAACTCATTCCAGTTAGAATAGCTCTCATACAGAAATCAACAAAGAAATACTAGTAAGGACATGGGGGAAAAAGTACCCTGGTCCCCTGTTAGTGGGAATGTAAAGTAGTGCAACCATTGTGAAAGACAATATGCAGATACCTCAGAAATCTGAATATAGACCTACCTTATGATCCAGCCATCCCACTCCTAAGAATTTACCCAAACCAAAAGAAATCAGCATATGGAAGAGTTATCTGTGTCCACATGTTCATTGCAGCAAAATTCACAATAACTAAGATATGGAATCAACCCAGATGTCCATCAATTATTGACTGCTTAAAGAAATTATGGCATTTATACACTATGGAGTACTGTTGAGCTGTAAAAAAAAAAAAATCCTGTCTTTTCTATCAAGATGAATACAACTGTAAACCATTATACTTAGTGAAATATGGCAGTCCTAAAAAGACAGATAACATGTTTTCCCTGATATGAGGTAAGTAACATCATAACTAAAATGTAATATATTGGAGTCAAATGGACTTTTTTTGATTTGATTATTTTCTCTTCCATTGAGGAACAGTGTTTTTTTTCTTTTTTTCTCTTCATAATATTTGTTGAACTCTTTTACTTAATGTAAGGGTTAACTATACATTCATTAAAATGAAAATAGATCTTTGTAAAAATTAAGAGTAGGAATGTGAGAGGGAAGGAGGAAGTTTGGAGCATGGGCGGGAGGAAGTATCACGATGTTCCCAATATGTATGTGTGAAATGCATGAAACCTGTGTAACTTAAATAAAATTAAAAAAGAAAATTGGGTGCATATACATAATAAAATATTACTCAGCCCATAAGAAGGATGGAATTTTGTCATTTGTGACAACATTGAGGGAACTGTCATTATGTTACTTGAAACAAGTCAAACATAGACAAATACCATACAATCTCACATATGGGGAAACCATGCAATCTCCTAGAAATTAAAAATACAATGTTGGTTATCAGAGACTGGTGATAAAAATGGGGAGCAAAGAATGGGAAAGGTTTGATGGATGGATACTAGGTTGTAGTTAGATAGGAGTAAGAAGCTCTGGGGTACTATGACACAGTAAGGTGATCTTAGATGATATTAAAATATTATGTATTTCTTTATTAAAATAACTAAAAGGTAGGATTTGGAATGCTTTCACTAAATGAAATGTTAAATTCTCAAAAAAAATACATTTACCATCATTGGACATTGCACAATGTATACATGCAAAAAACATCATTTAGTACCCCATACATATCCACAAGTTTGAGTTTACTACACTTAAAAGTATATAGAAAAAACAGTCAGAAAATCAGGAAGAGAAAGGATCTTTTTCTGTGTGTGTAAGATACGGGTTTAACTCATGTTTGAAGAGGAAATTCCTTAGGAATTGCACTGAGACAAGGATACCTGCCTAGATTATGTATATTTGACCTTTTACTGCAGATCATTTACAGTGTTCTGGCCTAATAAGTGAGTGAAAATGTTTAAGAATCAGAAAGGAAAAATGAAATCATTATTTGTAGTAGTAGATTTTAGAATTGATGCAAAGCAAAAGAATATGACAACAAAGTATTTACATTGTTGAGTTAGTAAGATTTTAGGTTGAAAAATTATAAAACATCAGATCAATACTTCTTTACAAGCAACATTTTCCATAGCATCAGAAATGCTGCATAACTAGAGATATATCTAAACTAGAAATATTTTAAGTTCATCTATTTTCACAAACTGAAATATGGATTAAAAACAATGCTAATGAATAAAAAATCAATATAATTGATTGGTTCAAAGTTTAATTGAGAAATAAAACTTTGTTGCTTTTTCACTGTAATATATTTAATCTATTCTGATGATGCAATAGGGGATCACTGTTTTGTGGGGAAATCATGAATCTTCTCAGTTAATGTTTTTTAAATCTGTAACAAGTATCATGTGAATACAGGCTTCAGTGCTGATTGTTTGTATGATTCAGTACAAATTACTGAATTTCTTGGGAATTATGTTATTCTTTTAAAAATTAACTTGTGTGAGGGAAAACTCAAGTTATAGACAAGGCTACTGTTTAATCTATTGACAGCACACTTTTGAGACTGAGAGTAAATGCTACCATAAAATGCACTAGAAGAAGTGGCTTTTGTCCCAGCAGTTAAGAGAACAGCTAGGGCACCTACATCCCATGTAGCAGTGTGGGGTTGAGCTCTGGCTCCTGACTTCAGCTTCAAAATAGTTGCAGATGCGGGAAGGCTGCAGTGAAGGTTCAAATGGTTTTGTTCCCTGCCTCTCACAAAAGGAATCTGGATTGAGTTCCAAATTCCTGGCTTTGGTCCCTCAACCCCTGGGCTTTTGTCTACATTTGGGGAATGAATAGGAGTTTCTCTCTCTTTCTCTCAGTAAATAATGATTTTAAGTGTACTAGTATAAAAGGAAGAATTTATGTTCATAATTACAGAAGTGATCAGCACCAGAGTTGGTACTGGAACCACCACTATCCCTTCCATCTACATGACTTTTGAAACAGCAAGGGCTGTGATCCATAGTTCTTCCCTTAAGAATCTGCAGTGTGAGAAACTACAGAATTCACATCTTTGGGCTTATTCTTGTCATGCATATACCACTGGAAGGAACATTCAGAGATAATCTATTCAAATTTCATATGAATAAATGAATTAAAACATCACTGAGAAAAACCATGTAGAAATGAGGTAAAATAAAGAGGAATATGTGTTTTGTGCAAATCATTAAGAAAATTAGTAAGGATGAAGAATTAAGAGAGTGGGTGTGTAAGAGCCACCTTTATATTGCATACCTGTAGCAGGATGTGGGCAGTCTGAGAATTATCCATAGTTGGCGGTTGAGGATTTTTCAGATCCAAAAGTCTGTTGTAGAAAGAGGATTTGGCTGAACACTTTTAAGTTCACATTATACATTGTATAAATACTAGTTCTGACCTTGGTATTGGATACAGGCACATGGCATTTGAGGGCTTGTATTATGTAGTTAATAATGCATTGTTAAACCCTTCCCAGGTATGGTATAGTGCTTGGTGATTTAGATGCCATGTCTTAATTAATTACTCAAAATGACACTATTTGAATTTTCCTATTGAATAGCTGAAAAAATCAAGCTAAAGAAAGATCCTCTAAGATGTTCAAGATCCCAGTTTAATGCCTGTCAGTGTTGGAATTTATAACCAGGGCTTTCTGGTTGCAGAACTTGGGTTCATACTTCCACCAAACTTTATAGGAATGGGTGCATCTTCACATAGTCATGACTTCTAGTTTGCTAATTGATGCTAGTTAAGATTTCATATCTACATTTTCTCATTAATGATAATGGGGCCACAGTCCCCATCCCAACCTCTCTCTCTTTTACACAGAGCTATTAAGACTAATTAGATCACACCCATAAAACCCCTTTAGCTCCTTGGAGGTTTTTATATCAATCCCAGACATGATCATTCAAATAATATTGCAACTTAATGCAGTTGAAAGTAATTTTGAAGAACCACACAGAATACAGTTTGCCACCTAAATGGACAAAAACAACAGCGATATGTTTGCTTATCTTTTATTCTTATCCTAGTTCCTATCTTAATTATGTAAGACTGCAGGAAAGGCAAAATGCAGCCTCACTCCTGAATATTGCATTCATTTGCTTGCTTGAATTCTAGCACCTGCTTGGATAGCAAAGACTTCTTGAAAATTAAATAGCTAAATTACTTGAGGTTGGTAGAGATCAGCAGCTGCTACCTAAGGGGGAAAAGCTGTTAATCAGAAAAAATGTATTCTATCATTTTTTCCCCAGCCTATTCCTCAGTGAAATTTTTGTCCACTCCAAATTCTTTTCCATCAAAAAGTTTTGTATTTTTCATGTGTATCTTTGAATTTGTTTTTCTCTCCTGAATTCATGCACAGTGGATGAGTTCCTCAGACACTTGAGTGAGAGTAATTTCTGCACAAACATGAAAAATAGGTCCTAAAGAAACAGAAAATGGAAGGAACACTTTTGAATGATTCCCTTCTGCTGGGAGACATAGTCTGTGTCCACTCTACTCCCTGTTCACCATCATAGAATGAAATTCAGAGGATCTTAGAGCCCATGCTTTATTTTCTTCTCCAAATAAATTTGCCACTATCAATTACCATAAAACAATGAGTCCAATTTTACGTAGATTCTAGGCAAGGATGAAAGTATTTTATTTCAAAAGTTGTTTATTTTGAATGTCATTTTCTGAAGCCATCAAAACCTACACACACACACAAACATCCCTTTCTAGATCTGATATTGGTCTTTTTGAACCCAAATCTAGAGTATGTGTGTGTGCATATGCTTATTATTATTTGTTGTATTACCTGTTGGATTGTAAATTCCACAAGGAATCATCATTTTCTATCCTAATTTATAGTGAGAATTAATCCTGTTCAAAAATAAATAAACCCAATCTCTATGTTATTGTTCTATATAAATTCCTTTAATCTTAATGGTCTTAGTAGACTCTCAAAATTAATCTCTTTGACACACCTTTGAGTGTGGTCACAGAAGAGCAATAAGAAAACAATACTCAACAGTGAGAGGGGCGGCATTAGTCATATGATTAATTTTTAACTGTATGGCATTTTATTTTTTCCCAGAAAATTTTAACTACCTATCCAAGGAAGTAAGGACCTCTGTAGCTTAGCACCTGGTAGTTCTAAACAACCAGACCTTGGTTCTTGATGTGATGTTCTTATTGTTTGTTGTCATAATCCATGAGTAAAATTCATTTAATTGGTATAATTGTTTGCTAATGTTCAGTTATTTTATTTTATTTATAGAATCTTATTAATTTAGGAAGCATTTAAACCCTGCTATGTCTTTATATTGGTAACTCTGAACATGCAAGACTGGATATTGCAGGACTTGTTATAGATATAATTGCTTAGCAATCCATGCAGTAATAACAAATGTATTCAATGACTTAAGGGAGATTTATATACTTGAATAGAGATGATCTGGATGTACCAAAAATTTGAAGAATGACTGTGTTATTGGAAAGAATACATTTAAGCATCTAATAAAGAGAATTAGGCTGTTTATTTTTTGATTCTCCATTATTGGTAATTTACATTATATATGTGGTTTGTATGCACCTTAAAATAAAGCAAAGACACCAAGAATAATATGTTCCATGAGACTGGTGTTTTGGCACAGTAAATTGGGCTCTTGCTTACAATGCTAATATCCCATATAGGTACTGAATTGAGTTCTGGCTGCTCTACTTTTCATCCAGTACCCTGCTAATGTGCCTGGGAAAGCAGAGGAAGATGGCCCAAGTGTTTGGGCCCCTGCACCCAAGTAGGAAACCGAGATGAAATTCTAGGCTCCTGGCTTTGTCATGGCCCAACCTTGGTCCTTGCGGCCACTTGGAGAGTGGACCAACAAATGGAAAATTGCTCCTCTCTCTCTCTCATCTCACTGTGTGTGTGTGTATGTGTGTGTGTGTTGTGAGATCTGCCATTCAAATAAAAAAAAAACAAATAAATCATTTTTTTAAAAAAATAATTAGTCCCAAACTCCCATCTCACTATCAACTTTAACAACACAATATTACCAACTTAATAGTAATAGCTGATAACTCTCTTGATTCAAATGATCAATAGTATTTTAATTAAATTTTATTATTCACACCTATATGTGCATACTTTTAAAACGAAATATATATATATATGTATATATATATAAACATATATATATATATATGTATAAAACACAATTCTGGCTTTCTGTTGCCATTATCTTTGTTACCAGCATCCCAAATCAGAGTCTGAGTCCTTCCTGCTCTGCTCTGATCCACATTCCTGCCAATGCATCTGTGAAAGCAATAGAGGATGTCCCAAAAGCTCTGCTCTGCCTATCATGTAGGAAGCCAAAATGGAGTTCCTAGTTCCCAGTTTCAGCTCAGCCAACTCCAACCACTGTAGCCATTTGGGCAGCTAACTAGAAGCTGTTATCTATCTTGGCTTCTCCCTCTCTCTGTGTGCTGCCTTTCAAATAAATGAAAAATCTTATACACATATATATGAAAACATGTGTGAAAATTATAGGTTGTAGGATTTTTGTTTATCTAAATGGTGCATTACCAGTATATTTTTGTCACTCTTTTATTTCAATGAAATAATTTGTAAAATTCTCTCTGTTGACTTTTTCTAATCCAGTGTATCTCATTAAACTAACATATATTGATGTATTGTACACATAAATCACAATTAACTTACCTATTAACTTGTTGATGGATATGGTAGTGTGCATCATACAGAAATATTGTTGATAGTGCTTGTCTAAACTGTTGAGGAACAACGTTTCTTCTCCACACTATTTGTTGAACTCTTTACTTAGTGTAGGGTTAATCTTATGAGTATAAAGTAAGCTGAAAATAGATATTTGTAAAAATTAAGGGTGAGAATATGAGAGGGAGGAGGAAGAAGGGTGAGAGCATGGGTGGGTAGGACAGGAAGTATCACTATGTTCCTAAGTATGTAAATTTGCATACCTTAAATAAAATTTTAAAAAGTCAATTGTTTCTTCTATGACTTTTTAAATTAATTCAATAATTATTCCTTTTATTAAGATAAAAATTCTCATTTTCTCCAAAGAATATTTTGTCCAAAATTTATTTTATTTATTTGAAAGAGAGAAACTGAAAGAGAGAGAGAGAGAGAGAGAGAGAAATTAATTTTCTAACTGTTGGTTCACTATTGAACTGGCTACAGCAGCCAAGGCTGTGCTGGGCCAATTTCAGAGGTCCAGAACTCTATTTGGATTTCTCACATGGGTCATGGAGATCCAAGTGCTTGGGTCCTCATCCACTGATTTTTCCAGGCACATTAGGAGGCAGTTGGTTCACAAGGAGAACAGCAGGAAAACAAACCAGCCTCTGATAAGAGTGCTGCCATGGACAGGGGCAGCTTAACCCACTATACCACAATGCCCATACCTCTCTAAAACATTTTATTAAATGCTTGCTTCTCACTTTTGTTTTTAGTTTATCTTAATTCTTTTCATTTTTCGCATGATGTGAGTAACTCAATTATTTTTCTGAAGTAATTTGTTGGGCACACCATCTTTTTTCTCAATGATAATCAAGCCATTTTATAATTGTGTAACACATTTTTATGAAGGCATCTGTCCATTTGTAATCTCTATCATTTTTATTGCTTTTATTGGTAAGTCACAGTTGCATAGTAACATTGTAACATAATTATGATAGCTGGTATTGTCTTACATCTTTGTGGAATATTTTAGATAGGTTAAAATCATCCAAAGTGTATAACTCTATATTTTTAGTGTATTCAGAGTTTGCCAACCATCACCACAATCTAAAAACCTAAGTGTAGAAAATTTTTACCATCTCATGATGAAAACTTATTCTTATTAACCATCATTTCAACCCCCTACCACTTTTACAATTGTAGACAAACATTAAGTACCTTGTGTCTCTCTAGGCTTACATAATTCTAGATAAGTTGTATCTATGGTATCATACAGTAGACATCAGTTTATTGGTGGCTTCTTTTATTTCACATTTTTTCAAATTTATCCCCATTGCATCACATATCAATATTTCACTACTACTTCTGACAAAATAAATCTCATTTTATGAATATATCTTGTATTTAATTTGTTGGTGGGCATTTGTGTTTCTTCTATGTTTTGTCGGCATAACGCCACTCTCTTAGCTGATTTTCATGCTTTCTTTTTCATATCTAATTTAGACACCATGGATTCATCATTTATCCTGGCATAAGAGCCCACAACTCACACAGTAGAGTATGGGTTCAATTTCTCCAACTCCTGGTTCCCACTTCTTGCCAATGCAAATCATGGGAAGCAGTAGTGATGGCTCAAGTAATTGGATGTCTATCACCCAGGTGGGAGAACTGGATTGAGTTCCTAGCTATAGACTTTGGTCCTGGACCAGGCTTCAGAATGGGAGTTTCTCTCTCTCTCTCTCTCTCTCTCTCTCTTTCTCTCTCTTTTTTTTTTAATTATTTGACAGGTAGAGTTACAAACAGAGAAAGAGAGAGACACAGAGACAGGTCTTCCTTCCATTGATTCACTCCCCAAATGGCTGCTACGGCCAGCGCTGCGCTGATCTGAAGCCAAGAGCCAGGTGCTTCTTCCTGGTCTCCCATGCGGGTGCAGGGCCCAAGCACTTGGGCCATCCTCCACTGCACTCCCAGGCCACAGCAGAGAGCTGGACTGGAAGAGGAGAAACTGGGACTAGAACCTGGCGCCCATATTGGATGCCGGCACTGCAGGCAGAGGAGCAACCAAATGAGCCACGGTGCCAGCCGATAATTTACTTTACATTTATTTATTTATTTATTTATTTATTTTTTGACAGACAGAGTGGACAGTGAGAGAGAGAGAGACAGAGAGAAAGGTCTTCCTTTGCCATTGGTTCACCCTCCAATGGCTGTTGCGGCCGGCGTGCTGAAGCCAGTGCACCTCGGTGATCTGAAGCCAGGAGCCAGGTGCTTCTCCTGGTCTCCTATACTGGTGCAGGGCCCAAGCACCTGGGCCATCCTCCACTGCACTCCCAGGCCACAGCAGAGAGCTGGACTGGACGAGGGGCAACCGGGACAGAATCTGGTGCCCTGAAGGGGACTAGAACCCGGTGTGCCAGCACCGCAGGCAGAGGATTAGCCTATGAGCTGCGGCACTGGCCTGATAATTTACTTTTACATATAGCTTCTCTGTCTAGGAATTCTGCTTATCTTCATCCTGTGTACTCAGATGTACAGTGGAAAGTCATGTTGCATTCATTTCATGACAGATTCATTTCTTCTACCCAAATTCTCTTCCTGTTAGATATTTCTTGGTACCATTTGCTTCCACTCTTATAATTTCTTTTCTAAAGTTTATTTATTTGTTTATTTTAAAGTCAGAATGACAGAGAGAGAGGGAGAGAGGAGAGCATAGGAGAAAGGGAGAGAGAGAGAGAGAGAGAGAGAGAGAGAGATTATTTATTTTCTTTTAGAAATCTGTTTTTTTTTTTAAGATTTATATATTCATTTGAACATAAGAGTTACACAGAGAGAGGAGAAACAGAGAGAGAGAGAGCAGTCTTCTATACGCTGGTTCACTCCCCAATTGGCCACAACTGTCAGAGTTACACTGATCCAAAGGCAGGTGTCAGGAGCTTCTTCTGGGTCTCCCAGGTGGGTGCAGGGACCCACGGACTTGGGCCATCTTCT
This sequence comes from Oryctolagus cuniculus, assembly GCF_051225735.1. NCBI lineage: Eukaryota > Metazoa > Chordata > Mammalia > Lagomorpha > Leporidae > Oryctolagus > Oryctolagus cuniculus. Next base: position 124,465,972 of record NC_142869.1, on the reverse strand, counting down.
ATTGCTTTCCCAGGCATTAGCAGAGAGCTGGATCGGAAGTGGAGCTGCTGGGACTTGAACCAGTGTCATATGGGATTTGGCACTGCAGGCAGTGACTTTACCTGCTATGACAATTATTTATTTTCCAACCACTGGTTCACTCCCCAGATGGCTGCATTGGCTAGCAATGGGCCAGGCCAAAACCAGGTTCCAGGAGCTTATCTGGGTCTCCCATGAGGTTGCAGGGACCCAAACACTTGAACCAACTTCCATTGATTTTCCTAAGCCATTAGCAGAGAGCCAGATTGGAACTGGAGCAGCTGGGTCACAAACCAGCATGCCCACAACATCCTGTTGTCTCAGGCAGCAGCTTCTACTCACTATGCCACAATGCCAGCTCCCTACTTTTCTCATTTCTGAATTTAAAAGTAGTAGCATATCATGTGATTTACAATCTTATCAAGTAAAGGAAATTTTCCACCATTCCAGATTTCCTAAGATTTTAAAACAAATGGGTGTTGAAATACAACAAATACATTTTCTATGTTTATTCAGAAAATTTTACAACTCTCCTGTAATGCCTAATGTACTGAAGAACATCAATAGACTATATTGTTACACGATCATTGCAAACCTGGGAATTTTGAGTTTGCTATATGATATGATTATACACATTATTGGATCTTGTGTGCTGATAATTTAAATACCTTTGCATCTATATTCATGATGGATAATGGCAGTGGACAGGTTTGATGTAAAGATTATGTCATATATTTTAGGAATTTTAGGAAAATTTCCTCTGATTTAGTTATCTTGTAGCACTGTGAATCTTATGATATAGGCATTTTCTGATTTTGGAAGTTTAATGATAAAATACCAAGGACTTATTGAGGGATGATTTTTTAATAGAGATTTATTCAAATCATTAATATACCCATGAGTCAGCCTTCATGATAGTGTGTTTTTAGGGAATGGTACCCTTTAGAACTTTTCACATGAATCAATGTATTTTTGCATTTAGAAGTGCATGATTATTTTAACTTTTAGTAATGTTAAACTTAGGCAATATCATGAGTGTGTGGCTTCTGCATTTTTCCTTTTTTTTTTTACTATTATTTTGCCTAATTTTTCTCTTCTGTTGTTCATCTTTAATATTTGATCAGTCTCAGAATATAGAAACTTACAGCATGTTTCATCATTTCAGTTTTGTAATTATCCTCCAAACATTGAGATTTTTTGTGAGAAAGCGTCCTGTGAATTTCCCTGAGATTATTCCATCTACACTTGATCTTAGCCAAAAGGATGAGAAGCAATGGAGATTATTCCATCTAAATAAAATAGTAAATCAATACTGCAAAGTTTCATCCCAGGAAAAATAAAAAATAGCATCACCATGAAAGAAATTATAAATTTAGGATGTGGCATATATACACAATGGAATATTATTTAGCCATAAAGGAGAGTGAAACCCTCTGGTGCCGTGGCTCAATAGGCTAATCCAGTTGGGGCGCGGGATTCTGTTCCGGTTGCCCCTCTTCCAGTCCAGCTCTCTGCTGTGGCCCGGGAGGGCAGTGGAGGATGGCCCAAGTCCTTGGGCCCTGCAGCAGTATAGGAGACCAGGACAAGCACCTGGCTCCTGGCTTTGGATTAGCACGGTACGCCGGCTGCAGCGCGCCGGCTGCAGCGGCCATTGGAGGGTGAACCAATGGTAGAGGAATAGAGGAAGACCTTTCTCTCTGTCTCTCTCTCTCACTGTCCACTCTGCCTGTCAAAAAACAAAAAAAAAAGTGAAACCCTAGAATGCACAGCAGAACAGATGGAGTTAGATAACATGGTGTTAGATGAAATTAGTCAGATATGGACGGGAAAATATTGCATATTCTCTTTCATATGTGTAAATTCAAAATATCAGCTGATCTGAACTTGGACTAGTGATGACTGACGCCAGGAAAGGCTGAGGGAATAGAGAGCTGGTATCATGGTTCCCAAAGCACAGTCATATAGAAGTAGTACGTTCCCAGCAGGGGAACTACAGTTCACAATATATGCTGTATAAAGAAATGAAAGAACTGGTAGGCTCCACACACAAAGAACAGACAAGGAAGCCGAAAGCCTGGTTGCCTGGTTTGATTCATTTACATTGTATACATATGTTTAGACATAGTGCTCCATCACTTTACAACAGGTAATCATTACACACTAAACAACATTTTAAAAACACTACAAAAATTATAAGTGTAGTGGTTCCATTCTAATTATATTGAGTTCTGCTTTCATGTCTTTAAAAAATCCGGTGTCAAAATACAAAAACTTATTACCATAAAAATTACAACCAGTAACCCTAATAGCATGGGATAAGAGGTTTTAGCAATATGTCACTGTAAAATCTAGTGTTTGGTGTGAAACTAATGATAGGGTAATTGCACTTTATTTTCAGCCTCTATCAGCAAAAGGTGTGAAGAAGAGTTTGCATTTATGTGTGGGACGACAATACACCTTCTGTGTCTTGCTCCAGTGTGAGGTGAACTCTCACATTCTCTCAGAATCTTGTCTGCAAATATGATAGACAATTTATTACTGAGGGTACCAAAATAACCAATAAAGAGAGTTAATGTCAGCATTATTGATTGTAAATCAAATTAAACTTATCATTTAATCTCACTTTAACCCATCCAATCAGTTAAAGTTTAAACAGACCATAGACCTCTTGATAATGTTCTTACTCTCAACCGTTTCTTATGAAAATGATAATTGACACAGTGTTGTGGGGACAATTAAACAGTATATGTAAAAATAAAAAAGTCAGGCTTTGATAGGACAACCTTGTACAAATATGTAAGAATTCTAATGCATGAAAAAAAACACACCCCGGAGTGAGTGTTTGGCCTCGTGGTTATATCACCTGTATGATAGTCTCATCACTTATCAGAATATCTGGGTTGGACTACTGGGTTCCAGTTACTCACTCCAGGTTTCTGCTTTGCAGACACTGGGAGGCAGAAGTACTCACTCAAGTGACTGTGTTCCTGTCACCCATGTGGGAGGCTGAGATTGCATTCCCAGCTCTGGGCTTTAGACAAGTCCAGTCCTTTGGGGCCCTTTGGGGCCCTTTGAGTGTGAACCAGCAAATCAGAGTTCTGTGTTTATCTCTCTTTGGTTGATTGTCTGCCTAATTGTCTCTCTCTTTGGCTTTGCGCCTTTCAAATAAAGATTAAACTACATTGTTTTCAAAGCCACTATGCTATATAAAAATAAATGTGCTGTTATTTTTATCTCACTGTGGAGTAGGCAAAAACAACATAAAATCTGAAAATCTTCTGACTTTCCAATAATATAATATATTGTGGCAAATGAATTTGAGATCTGTCTATAGCTATTACCTTGCAGTAATTATTCCTATTGTATCATTAGATCAAATATTGAAGATTATTAGGAATGGAATTCTAGGCCAACAAAATTAAAAACAAACAGCAACACAAAATTTCATTTATATCAGTTTAGATGTTTGCATAAAATTAGAAGAAGATGTCAAAGAATGTAACCCAAATTGTTTATTGTTAGTTTAAAGAAGATAAGATTGATGGTAGTATTTATATATATGCATATCTAATTTTTTAAATGTTGGATTTATTTTTATTTAAAATAATTTTAAAACCATGGGTTTCAAAATCATATTATACATAATTCTCATTCAGACTGATTAAAAATTGAGCCAAGATCTCATAACTGTTAATTCATTTGCATTTTCCTATATATTTATTCTTCCTGTCCTAAAATATTGCTATAAAAATTAAATGCTAAGGATTTCTACCTCAAAGAGAATATTTCATGATGAGTTCTTTAAATTTCTGATAATTTCTTTCAATTGTTGTTGTTCTTCTTAAGGTCTACAGGTTAGTGTTCATTTGGTAGTCAGTAATTTATCATCCATCAATATATGTACATCATTTATCTGTAAGCTACCTTGAACAGAATTTGGAGAATGCAAGTAGATAAGAAAAGTCTCAGTGCACCTAAAAGGCATCTCTTAGAGCCTGTAGTGTCAGTCTTACATATTCTATTCCTGAGAGAATCCATCCTTTCACTGCTGCCTTTAGCTCCTGTGTTTATGACTGGATCATGGCATTATTAAATTATACTGGGCTTAGGAAGAGAGAAGGCTGCTGTGGCAGAGTAGTGATGTCTAGCGACAAAGCAAACCGTCTTGGAGTAAGCAGAGAACACCAAAAAGGAATTGAAATAACTGACTATTCCAAAAGTTGGAAGAGTCAACTGAATAAATCATAACACTTGGCACGGTTCACGGAGATGTGGGCAGGTGCCAGCAGAAAGGCAACATGACTCTCTGTTACCCATAACTGGCCAGGATACTTGCTCCAGATAACAAAGCAAATTATGATGTGGTGCAATAGAGTTATCACACACACACACACATACATGTGCACCAGCAACCTGTGTGAGCTAAAGCGACCAAATGTCAAATAGAGCTAGATATCTGCACGCCACAGACATCTCCTTGATGCCGTCCAGGAGACAGTGACCTCTTTTGTCCAGGGAAATGGCAATACAGTAGAAGCAGCATAAGCTCCGAGTACATGACAGACATCAATAAATTTTAAAAGTAGAAGGAAACAAAAACAGGAAAGATGACATCCTTAGAGTGACGTTGGAATGACTTCAAAAGTCAAAAATACATTTATAGAATTTACTAAGCATAAAAACAAAGAGATCAAATTAACTTAAGAGTGAAGAATGCTCAGGATCAGACATCATAATGCTAGACACCGCATTCACACAGTTAAAGAGCACATCTTTAATATCATCTTAATAGGAGAAGAAAAACCTTTTTATAAGATTAAACAATCATCAGCATTAAAAATTTTCAAGCGATAATGAATAAATAATAGGACTTCTTAGGTTGATCAAATATCTCTTGCAGAAACCCGTGGAAGTCATCATACTTAGCAATGAGACTTTAAAAGCATTTCCTATAAAGTCAGGAACATGACTAGAATTGCAACTAACACCTTCTACTCAGTATGACTCAAAAGGAACTGAATAATACAATAACAGAGAAAAATAAAGAGGAAGAAAATGAAATTAAAAGAAAGCAAGAGCTACAAATTAACAATGCATTAACAATACTTACTGGGAGGCAATATAATTCCACCAAAGACCCAATCAAGACAGCAATGAAAGTGATGAAAATTAGGGTGAGAAGTCTGACAGAAATCACTATTGTCTCACAGCAGTAATTCAGGCCATGATGTTCTGAACAGAATCCTGGTAAGTTATAATTTTTAAATTGTTTTTTCAGGTAGCTATAAAGATGTGCTATTCAAGATGGGGATATAAAGCATATTTTATGGGATAGTTTACTTTACAATAGTGTATAACTTTCAATATGTAGATAGAAGATACATGGGCCTTGATTTGCACAACGGTCCAGCGGCTCCTAGCAGGAGTCCATCAGCTTTTTCCTAGATTAAATTAATTAAAGAAAAGACAATTATTTTTAAAGCACCAGATAAATTATTTAATGATTCCAAAAAAAGAAATTAATGATTAAAAGGATAAAATTGGTGAAATAAATTATTTTCATTTATTGATCATGTAATATTTGATTAATAAAACCTCACATATTCTAATGAAATATTGACAAAATAATTTGGTAAATGTGCTGGATTTTAGAAAAATATAAAAAATATAGCTTTTCTCTGACATTACAACAGTCATAAATATATCCATATAATCAGGAAATTACTAAAACTCTCAGAAAAGTACACTGTCTGTATGAAGAATTTTAACCATCCCTGAACAGGTATATACTTTTGATGCAAATTCTGTTAAAATTCCAACAATTTTTAATTTGAAGCTGGAACTGAGCAAACAAATAAATAAACAAACAAAATTCTTATGTGCACAAAGGGCTACTGAAGAGCAGGAAACGAAGAGCAGGTAATTCCCTTAGTGATTAAGATGCTCACATCCTGCATTAAATGTCTGGGTTCAGTCCTGGCTCCGGCTCCCAACTCCAGTTCCTGGCAGTGCAGATGCTGAGAGGCAGCAGAGGATGGCTGAAGCATTTGGCTCCTGGCCACAACACACAGAAAATCTGAATTTAATCCCTGGCTCTTGCCATTCACTGACCCTAGCCACTGTGGACATTTGGGGAGTGAACTGAACACAGGATCTTTGTCCTTCTCTCCTCTCTCTCTCTCTCTCTGTGTGTGTGCGTGTGTGTATTTGTGTGTATCTTAGATTAATAAGATGAATAGCAAATTACTTTGAAGAGGCCATTTTTGAGCACAACAGTTTTCTAAATACATAAATCACTACATAACTGAGAAACAGACATGATCTTAAAACAGAAATAGGACAGAATTTAGAACACTAAAGGGAAGGGTAGTTGGGGAAAGTAATATATTTTCCAGTGGGAAATGATGATCATTTAATAAATGATTGTGCATATTTTCATTATCCATTTTGATCAAAGTAAAACCCAAAATTTGTGTTCTTAAATCATAACATCAGAAAAAAATAAATGTCAAAATTGAAAAATATTAATATAAAATATTACATTAAAACTTTTCATAAAAGTTAGACAGTTACATATGCTTTGTAAGGATGAGACTAACTTACTATGCAAAAAACTCAGAATGTACAGAAAAAATAACATTTGTTTATATGAAAATGTAAAACTCACATATGGATGTATGACAAAACAAAAAGCTACAGGTGAAAAAATTGTCAGAGTTGGTAAGCATGTAATCCAGGAAAGAGAAAAATCCAAATTACCAATGCTCAGTTTATCTCTGGCATAGATGCAAAGAAATGTCTGTTTTCCTGTGTATCTTATGTAGTGGAATGGTTGATTTCCACAGTTGTTTTATTAAAGGACTCTGTCAATATCTATTAAAATTTAAAATAAAAAATAGATTTTGACTTAGTAACCTCTCTTTTGGGACTCTATTTAGACAGTTGAGAAGTTCAAATGAACTTTTATATACAAGAAAGTTTAGTACAGAATTATTTGTATTCTACAAAGCAAGCCAGTAAACAAACAAAACCAACAGGTTGGAACCAACTTTGAATGCTTATCATTAAAGGGATATATCTGTTGAATTCATAGTATGAAATGGCAGGTATTTAAAAGGTTAGATTTGGTCATCTTCAATTTATACAAGAAAGAGTGAGTGGAATAAAAAACAAGGCATGAGGAAGTGTGCAAACACATATTCTTCTCCATGAAATTTATGCTTTCTTGTGCATGTATCTACACAGGTTGCTAATACTGTTTGTCTTGAATTTGGCAGGAAGGAATGAGGCCTCAATGTTGTTAATAGAAATCTAGGCCATTTGTGGGGTGAACCAATGGAAGGAAGACCTTTCTCTCTGTCTCTCTCTCTCACTGTCTAACTCTGCTTGTCAAAAAAAAAAAAAAAAATAGAAATATAAACTTGTAGGGATATTTTAAGAAGACATTTTTAAAGCATTAGGAAACTGTCGACATCTTCTCCTCTATTTCTGGAAATTAATCCAAAATAAATAAAAATTAATCCAAAATAAAGAAAAAGAAAAAGAAAGTTGATCTGCATAATAGGTTGTTTATCACAGGATAATTTACAGTAATGGAGTAAGAAAAACAAGACCTGACAAGAGGGGAAACTTGGATATGAAGTCTCAGAGAGGCAATTTAGGGCCCTGCTATGGTGCCATAATCCAGTGATACTATAAAGCTATAAAATGAAAAAAACATAATGATTTCAGTTGTGTGGAAAATACTCCAGTAGAAATGATAAGGTCTCAATTCAGGTGGAATACAGATTTACATTTATATTGTGATTAAAGATTAATTTAAAAAAACTGATCAGTGATTGGAAGAATGAAACCAATTCTGCTTTGAGTGGGTATCTAGATTTTCACTAATTTCCCCTTTTCTTTTGGCTTTCACTGATTAAACTTTCTGGAACAATGATCAATTGTAAACACTCACAAACTTTGTTGATTACCTGCTTTGCATCCCTCATTTTAATCTGCTGAGAGATTAGGAGGTATCTGGCCTCTGAGACTAGATAATTGCCACCTTCTTTCTGAATGAGGTTGTTTTGAGCTTTGAAGGAGGCCTCAAGGAAGAGCAAGCTGGGCTGGTAAAATGGTGAAGGAGCTCAGGTCAGGTGCCACGGCTTTTACATTCCTTCCCTGTTTTGTGCAAGTGGTGAGCTCAGACCTAGCCTGACCAAACTGTAAGCTAAGGATCAAGGTAATATGCAGGTGGGAGGATGGTTATGGGGGAAAAAACTGCTATTCCAAAAGTTGTACTTTTAAAATTTATATTTATTAAATAAAAGTCTAAAAATAAATAAATAAAATGCACTGTAGAACATGGGCAAGCGGGAGGCCAGCGGTCAGCCCTGAAGCATCCACAAGACACTCTAGCAGTTGCCTGCACAACGTCACACGGTTAGTCTGATTGACAAGTGGGCTTCTGTCAGCCAGAGGGCTACAGGCAAGTGGTGATTACTTTCTGCCCGGGCCCTGGAATTCTCCTAAACAAAATCCCTTCAGATAACACTGACCGTCAAAGTGTTATATTTTTGAGAAGCGAATGACTTCATGAGTCTGGTGATTGGAACTTCCAGGGCTGGCTGTACCACTCCTTGGATTCAGGGAGTTAAGATATGGGAGGGTTGGGGCCCAGCGCTTTGGCATAGCAGGTAAAGCCACCGCCTAAAGTGCCAGCATCCCATGTGGGCACCAGTTCGAGTCCCAGCTGCTCCTCTTCCAATCCAGCTCTCTGTTATGGCCTGGGAAAGAAATAGAAGATGGCCCAAGTCCTTGGGCCCCTGCATCCACGTGGGAGACTGGAAGAAGCTCCTGGCTCCTGGCTTCGGATTGGCGCAGCTCCAGCCACTGTGGCCACTTGGGGAGTCAACCAGCAAATAGAAGGCCTCTCTCTCTCTCCCTCTTTCTCTCTCTCCTTCTCTCTGTGTAACTCTGACCTTCAAATAAAAGTAAATAAAAATAAATAAAAAAGATAAGGGAGGGCGGATAGGGGTCTTGGGGGCTTGATGCTATCTAGCATCAGCATCATGGTACTTTTTGTGTTATTTCATACTTGCTATTGAAGATGTGCTATTACAGAAAATCACAGTACCCTGGAAAATGATTACGGGATTAGGGTCACATCCTCAAAGAAGTGACAAAATCTGAAGGACCAGCCCATAGTCTAGGTGCTGGGCCAGAGCTGGTGGTGGGTAGTGATAACCGTAACACAACAAGTACTTTCCAGTCACGTTACACAAATGCAATACAACACACACACACATACACACACACACACAATCAGGCAAGCAGACAGAGGCAGAGAATGTGACGTTAATAAACAATGTGGCTCAGGGCTGGCACTGTGGAGCAGTAAGTTAATCTTCTGCCTGTGGTGCCAGCATCCATATGGGTGCTGGTTCTAGTCCTGGCTGCTCCACTCCCTATCCAACTCTCTGCTATGGCCCGGCAAAGAAAGCAGTAGAAGATAGCCCAAGTCCTTGGGTGCCTGCACCCACATGGGTGACCTGGAAGAAGCTCCTGGCTCCTAGCTTCAGATTATCTCCGCTCTGGCGATTGCAGCCGTTTGGGGAGTGAACTAGCAGATAGAAGACCTTTCTCTCTGTCTCTCCCTCACATTGTCTGTAACTCTACCTCTCAAATAAATAAATAAAATCTTCAAAAAAAAAAAAGAATAAACAATGTAGCTCAATCATGAAACAAGTCTAATACATTGTCTCATTTCTGTTTAAGAGCAGACTTAACAATTTATCTCATTTTAGCAAGAGCTTTGTCTAATTAGGTAGCAGTCTTTCAGGAAAGTCAGGAAGATATAGTAAAATTCTTTGATATTGGTTAAATTTAGATCCTGGTTTTTTTTTTTAAATAGTTAATTTGAAAGAGAGAGAGAGAGAGAGAGAGGGAGAGAGATGGAGATCTGCCACCTGTGGTTCACTTATCAAAATGGCCACAACAGCTGGGGTTTGGCCAGGACAAAGCTAAGACCAGGGACTCCATCCTGGACTGCCACTTGGGTGGCAGGGCCCCAAGTGCTTGGGCCGTCATCCACTACCTTCCCAGGCACTCTAATGGAAGTTGGATCAAAGTCAATTAAAGATCCTCTACTAGAACCGACACTTTGATATTGAATGCAGAATTACAAACCATGACTTAACACACTGATCCTCATATCCACCCCTAGATCCTATTTTGCTCTAGGATCTGCATCAGCTCTTTGGGTGCGAAATCATCTTGAAATGTGAAGATTCTAGAAAAACACACACATGAGACAGATTTTGCATTCTCATGTGAATATTGCAAACACAGGCTATGCCATCAGAAGGACAACATGAGAAAAACTCTCAGTGTTCCTTACTGGATACATTTCAAATTTACTAAGTGCATGAGTATCTGATTTGGGAATTATCACACTCACATGGATGCCCTACCCATCGTTCTTGATGTACTTCCAAGTGAACTGTCCCTCTCGTGCAAGCCATGGCTCCCACTAGGTCTGAACCAGCAGAATTTTCTTGGCCTGCAAGGATGGAATTCTGGAGAATTAAATCTCCAGAGATAAAGAAGTGTCTCTACTGGTTCTATACACCTGTTGAGTGTTGCTCCATTTGCTACCAAAGAGGCTACTTAACCCTTCTCAGAATCATTGGTCTTGAAGCTCAAAAGGAATTTGCCAGTTAAGAAAAATTGAAAGATAACAATTATATTAGGTTGCCATTTTCAATTTTTCTTTTTCTATAGCAATAGAGCACCCAAGTGTTAACTGAAAATGTAACTGCCAAATATTAATATTGCATTCCCTGGCTTCATCTCTGCCAAATGTACCATATGTTTGCTGACAAGAAATGCGGACACCAGGTATGTAGCTTCTTGCATTCTTTAATAAGCAGAAGTGTGGCCTCCTTTCTGTCTTGCTCTTCCCTCTGAGAAGAATATGGAAGCAATGGGGAAATGATTTAGACCACGCAGAAAAAAAACCCCTGCCAGAATGTAGAAGTAAAACGAGAGTACGAATATGGTTCACTGGCATTGAGGAGCTGCCACCGGAGTCCTGGGCAGCAATGCTAAGATCCTTAAGCCTCTGTTATTTGTGTCTCAAACAGCTGATCCCATAACCCAACTGATATTCTTCAAAAGCTAAGACGACACGCATTTGGAATGTCCAAGCTAACACCTGGGAGCACTCTAAAATATAAAGAATAGATGGGCTAAACCACATGAAAGAGCAAAGCTACAACAATATCTGTCTTTGAGGATTTCTTGCATAATATAGGGACCGTTAAGTAAGTCTTGACCTTTTCCTACAAAGCAATGGATCACTTTTACAGAACCTAGGCTTTCAAATCACATTGTAATCACCAGCACAGTTTTTGTTGATTTCTGTTAAAGCTTATATTTCAAGTGAAATATTCTCAAAAGAAAAATATTTAGTCTATAGTTTCCATTTCTGATTATGTCGTGGGAACCAGTCATCAAGGAAACTTCAAACTCAATCCACCTCCCCACATCAACACTCTCCCCCAACATACACAAATACAAACCAAAAGCTACATTCTGTATATCCAAGATATTTTTAAAGCACTGTTGTTAAAGAGGTTCTCTATGTGTCCTCATCCACAGATAGAAAGAAACAAATCATAAAAACCTGAAACTGAGTTACTTTCCTATTTCTTGAAATATTTATTCGAAAGGTAGTATGACAGGGAGAAGGGAGTAAAATAGAGAGAGAATTAGAGAGAGAGAGAGAGAGAGAGAGAGAAAATATCTTCTACTTATTAGTTTACTCTCCAAATAGCAGAACTGGACCAGGATGTAGCCTGGAACCAGGAACTCCATTCAGGTCTCCCACGTTGGTGGCAAGGACCATCTTCCACTTCCTTCTCAGGTGTATTAGCAGGAAGCTGGATCAGAATCAGAGCAGCCAGGACTTGAACCAGGGCTCCAAAATGGGATGCTGGCATAGTAAGCACCACCTCAATCAACTAAGCTGCAATGTTGAGCCCTGAAACTGACTTTGTAAAATTTCCACATGTGAGAGAGGATATTTAGTATGTTTCTTTTTGTGCCTGGCTTATTTCACTTAGTGAAAGTGAAATCCAGTTCTATTTGCTTTGCTACCAATGTCAGGATTTCATTATTTCTTATGGTTGAAGAATACTCCATTGTGTATACATACTGTGATTTCTTTATCCACTCGTCCTTGGATGGACACTTAGGTTAATTCCATATCTTGGCTATTGAGTGCACCCCTGCAGTGAACGTGGAAGTACAAGGGTCTCTTAACATACTGATTTATTTTCCTTTAGTTATATACCAAAAGTGGGACACCTTGGTTAAAGGTAGATTTAATTTTAGCTTTTGACAAAACTTTATATTGTTTTCTGTAATGGTTGGAGTAATTTACATTCCTTCTGAAGTATGTAACTGCTCTCTTTTCACTATATCCACCCTAGTTTTTTGATGATTGGTACCAAAATTTTAAAACCCCCCAAACTGGAGCAGTAGCAGCAATGCAGAATGCAACACACAAAGTAACTCAGACGCCAAATGTTCACCTCAGCACTGTGCTCTGATAAATAAGCTTTGGCCAGGGGGAAGGAGATTACACTGTGAAGGGTAGGGTTCAATGAAGGAGACACAGTGCCCTCAGATCAGATGCCTTTATTGATTGACAAGTGTTGAAGCCTGTCCAGAATGACCCACTAACCTCTCAGGTTTCTTGTGGACGAATATTAAGCAAATATGAGCTCAAAAACTGAAACCACCAGTTCTAAAGGAAACAAATCACACTAAATACCTGTAAGCAGCGAAAGTGGAAATAGAGGTCTTACCACACAAAGCATTTGAGATACTGAATCTACTACATAATTTTTATTAAAAATTAGTTCATATAAGTGAACACAGTAATAAGCAACCCATCCTTCAAATAGTGATAGAAATCTCAAAATGGACTAGAGAAAATAAAAATAAAAAAAAGACATATTGGCCGGCACTGCGGCTCGTAAGGCTAATCCTCCGCTGCGGCACCAGCACACCAGGTTCTAGTTCTGGTCGGGGTGCCGGATTCTGTCTCTGTTACTCCTCTTCCAGTCCAGCTCTCTGCTGTGGCCCGGGAAGGCAGTGGAGGATGGTCCAAATCATCCACATGGGAGACCAGGAGAAGCTCCTGGCTCCTGCCTTCGGATCAGTGCAGCGTGCCAGCCGTAGTGGCCATTTGGGGGGTGAACCAATAGAAAAGGAAGACCTTTCTCTCTGTCTCTCTCTCTCACTGTCTAGCTCTGCCTGTCAAAAAAAAAAAAAAAAAGAAAGAAAGAAAGAAAGAAAGAAAGAAAGAAAGAAAGAAAGAAAGAAAAGACATATGCAGTCCAAAATAATATAGATTGGGTAAACAAATTATTTCTTTATAAAACATAAAATATGCAAAAATCTCAAAATTTGAAATTATGCAAACTTATATTTTTTTTCTTGATTTTATTTGAAAGGTAGAGTGATAGAGGGAGAGACCCGAGAGAGAGAGAAAGATATACCATCTACTGATTTACTCTCCAAATGTACAAAAGAGCAGGACTGGGCCAGGTAGAAACCAGGAGCAGGGAACTCCACCCAGGTCTCCCACATGGGTGGCAGGGGCCCGAGCATTTGGGTCTTCTTTGGTTGCTCTCCCATGCTCATTAACAGGGAGCGAATTGAAAGCATAGCAGCTGGAACTTGAACTTGTATGGAATGCTTGCCTTGCAGGCAGCAGCTTAACCTGATGCACACACCACTGGTGGAATGATATATTTGTTTATTTGGTTAAGTCAGAATAAATTATTAAAAATTTAGCCAGGTAAGTACAGATAAGATCAACATAAAAAGAAACTGTATTTTTATAGACAATAAGTAAGAATTGGTGAAGATAACTTATAAGATATTATTTATAGTATCAGCAAAACTATAAAGGAAGAGATACATTTAGTAAAATATGTGGCAAAATAAAAGGTAACTATATAATGTATTGAAGAAAATTAATGAGTCCTCAAATAAGTGACTGTACCCTGTCCTTAAATAATTCAATGTAACTTTGTCAACTATCTTATATCTAATGAATATCCAAAGCACTGTTTTTTATAAGCAAAATGGTGATCACATCCTAAATTTTGTGTGGAAAAGTCCAAGAATGAGTTAGTGATATTTATAATCTTAAAGTAATTAAGACACTGGATGTTGGCACAGAGATTAATAAATCAAGACAGAAACACCACATGAAGGCAGGCAAATTATAGGAAAACTTTTGATGTTGGGCAGGGATGTGTTGATCAGTGAGAGAAAAAATGGTGTTCCGTAAGAAGGTCCCAGCTATTCATGTAGACAAATTAATTGGATCATAATATTGTACTACACACCAAATTAATTCCAATGGATTAAAGATTTACATTTGAAAGACCAATTTCAACATTTTTTAACGTCAGCATTGAAAACCATTTTCTCAAGGTTGAGAAGAATATCTTATAAAAGATACAGATAATAAAAGGAAATCTTGGGATTTAGGATATTGATTAAGCAAAAGTACCATAAGGAAATTAAAAATGCAAGCCCTCTATCAGTGTTAATAGAGTTCAAAAAATGCAATGCATATGAATAAAACTGACATTCTGAGATTTGGTTATTGTTTACAGCCTTTGTCTCTACTGTTGAAGAACAGCATTTTATTTTGTTTTTCTTCATACTATTGGTTGAATTCTTTACTTAGTGGAAGGTTAATTTTATGATTTTAAAATAAACTGAAAGTATGTCATTATAAGAATTAAAAGAAAGAATAAGAAGGAAGGAGGATGCAGGGTGGTAATGTGCGGGGGAGGGAGGGTAGGGTGGGAAGTCTCACTATGCTCCTAAATATGTACATATACAACACATGAAATTTTTTCACCTTATATCAATTGATATACTTGATTGATCAATTGATACCTTGATCAATGAGCAAATTAAAAAAAAGTTCAAATGCTGAATTGGCAGAAGACATGTAATAAAATTCCATAAAAATAATTCAATTAAAAAATAGGTGAGGCTGGGCATTTGGCTTAGCAGTCAAGACACTGGTTAAGATGTCCATGTCCAGTATCTGAGTGCCTAGGTTCACACTCTGCTCCTCTCTGACACCTGCTTCCTGCTCAGGAGGACCCTGGAGACACTGGTGATGGCTCAAGTGATTGACTTCAAACCACCTGAGCTCCTGGCTCCTCATTTTGGCTTCCAGCCAGAGGCCATTGTGGACATTCGAGGATTAACTGGCAGATGGAAGTTTGTCTCTCTCTCTCTCTCTCTCTCTCTCTCTCTCTCTCTCTCTCCTTCTCTGTTTCTTTGACTTTCAAATCAAAAAAATTTTAAATATAGAAAAACTGAGCAGATATTTCACAGAAGGAATAAAAGTTGTCCACAGAGATGTGAATATATGGTTATTCTGATTAATGATCAGGGACATGGAAATTAATGTTATAGTTAGATACAATTTCATAGTCCTTAGTTTGCTAACAATTATAAAAGTCTGGTCACATCAACTATTTAAAGATTGTCTGACAAAACAGATTTACATGGGTAATAGGTTTGTGTCAAACCATTTTAGAAAATACTTGGATTTTTCTAGGCACACTGAATAATCACATGTATATTAACCTATTATTTATACACTGTTTTATGCATGTTAGAGTGGAAGTCATACATAGACACAAAAACAAAAATGTTCCTGGCAAACTTTGTGTGTTTTTGTGCATTTATGATTGTGCATTGGTGTTATGTGTGCATGTATTATTTTTATAAAAACAAAAATAAAAAAATACACAGGTTAAAAGTAAATATAAATAAAAATTTGAGTGTTTTTTTAAGATATATTTTATTTATTTGAAAGGCAGAGTTACAGAGAGAGGTCTTGCATCAGCTGGTTCACTCCACAAATGGCTGCAACAACCTGTCTGGGCCAGGCTGAAGCCAGGAGCCAGGAACTTCTGAATCTCCTACGTGGGTGCAGGTGCATGAGCACTTGGGCCATCTTCCTCTGCTTTCTCAGGCACATTAGTAGGGGGCTGGATTGGAAGTGAAGCACCTGGGACTCAAGTTAGCACCAGTATGCATTGCTGGCACTGCAGGCACTGGCTTAACCTTATATGCCAGAGGACAGGCCCCTGAAGTTCTTCTTTAAGCTCTTTATTGAATATTTCCAAATTGTTTTCCAGAAATTATATAGATATTTATGATATATAATGTCAAAAACAATGTATACCAATTTCACTGCAACCTATCCATAAGAAATTGTATTATTTAAGAAATATTATTATATTACTAGATACAATTTATTACTTTAAGAATAGCTTTATTTTCATTTCTTTAATTATTCATGCTGTTTATTAGTTGTGATTTCTTTTCTGTAGTAATTTGTTTATAGTTTGCTCTTAACCATTTATTGTCAATTGAAATGACTTTTTAAGTAATTTTTACAGTAAGTTGTTTTGTAAGTTTTTTTTTGTATGATTAGGACTTTCTAAAAATATTTCTTTGTCATAGTTTAAAACCTCTTACATTTTGAAATTAATAAATACAAAATAATCTACAACTATAAGCAATGCCATATAATGTTTAAAAAGAAAGCTAAATGATGTCATTATTATAAAATTAACAAACAACATTACGCAATATATTCCTTGGCTAACATACATTTTAAATAGGAAAGAACACAATCTTTTATTCTAGAAAGATGAACACAGGGGAAGAGGCCAAGGTGGAATGCCTGCTTACGGCTCCTTTGACACTCTTCCTCATACTAGATGTACGGTGCACTCATGGGTTCATTATGCACTTCCTTCATTACCTATGCATTACCTACCTCTTTCAGTATATATGCAGTATTAGAAAACGCACTAAGGGGGCCGTTGCTGTGGCATAACGGGTAAAGCGCTGCCTGTGGTGCTGGCATCCCATATGGGTGCCAGTTTGTGTCCCCGCTGCTCCACTTCTGATCCTGCTCTCTGCTATGGCCTGGGAAAGCAGTAGAAGATGGCCGAACTCCTTAGGCCCCTACACCCACATGGGAGACCCAGAAGAAGCTCCTGGCTCCTGGCTGCAGACTAGCGCAGCTCTGGCTGTTGCAGCCAATTGGGGAGTGAACCAGCAGATGGAAGACCTCTCTGCCTCTCCTTCTTTCTCTGTGTAACTATGACTTTCAAATAAATAAAAAAAAAAAATCTTAAATTAAAAAAAAAAAAAAGAAAATACACGTAGAACCTATTTACTTGAGATTTCTACAGTATTAACCTTACTAAGGCATCTGGAAGAAGAAACTGCTTAAGTCTGACTTAAGTCCTAATCCTGCTTGTCTGCCGGGTAGCAGAATGACCACAGAATCAACCCCAAATTCTCTGAATTTCACTTCATTGCATAAGGTTCCTGACTCGGAAGTGCTTGACTTACAGTTTTTGTTTTGACTTAATGATGATGGTAAAGTAATATTCATTCAGTAGAAACTGTACTTCAGATTCTGAAGTCTTTCCCCGGGCCAGTGACATGCTTTTCCATCCTGTCTTGTGAAGTTAACCAGTGGCACCACAGCTGCCCGTTAGTCTCTGAGATCAGCAGTGGACCCTAGAGTGTGCTATGCTGTTGAGCAAGGCTGCTCATTAGGTCAGACGTATTCAACACATCTTCTGCTTACAATATTTTAAATTTATGATAGACAGGGCTCAAGGAGCATTTGTATTTGAATGAGACAATAATAACATAATTATCAGGAGGACAAAATGTATTTACCCTCTAGCCCAGTGCATGGTACTTAGATAAAATGTCCTTGATGGAGGTTACTATTTGGTTATTTCATTACAAATGTTCTTCTACCAGTGAGGTTCCATCTGAAACACCATCTTTCCATGGGCTAACATGAGGCATCGTTGCCTAGAAGCCACAGCTAAAATAGCAAAGAATATATCACAAATGTGGATTTTCTGTTCTTTTTAAATTATTTTTATTTTAATTGAAAAAAATCAAATTGTATGTATTTATGAGGTAGAACATGATGGTTTGAAATGTATATACATCATAGAATGGATAAATAAAGCAAATTAGCATGCACATTACCTTATATACCCGTGTGTTAAGAACACTTAAAATTTATTTTCTTAAAAATTTTCAAAGATGTACTTTGTTGCTGGTAATTATAATCACCAGATACAATAAGTCTTCTGAACTGATTAGCCCTAAGTGATATGTCATCTTCCTTCACCAACATCCCCACTGCCTCTATCCCCTGTCCTATGTAACCACTCTTCCGACTTCTGCTTCTGTTGATTCAACCTGTTTTAGAGTCTATATATAAGTGAGATTATGTGGTATAGTTTCCTTTCTATTATCTATAAAACATGATGATATTCTCCAAAGTCAATCAATGTTATCAATGATATCTGACCCTTTAGTTCCCTGAGCTGCCAGAATACATTTGTCAATCATCCCAGTAATCTTGTTCCTAGGAATCATCCTGTCACTTTTTTATTGCCTTCCCAGACCATTAGCAGAGAGCTGGATTGGAAGAAGGGCAGCTGGGACTTGAACTGGTGCCCATATGGGATGCTGGCACTACAGGTGCCAATGCCACAGTGCCAGCCTCACAGTGTGTGGTTTCTATGTGAACTTGTAATTATGCTAAAATTCTACTCATTTAAATTTTAGAAAATAGAGGCAATAAATTAAAACCAAAATCAAGAAAAAATCATTTACTTTCTCACACCTAGAAAGAATCCTTGTTAATATTTAAATATTTTTCTAGTCATCTTTTATGCATAATGTGATTCATGGTTATCTACGTGATATAAAACAATCTTTCACCCTTGAGATTTAATACCTCCATCTGGTATTTTTTTGGAATGCATGTTTTATTTTTAAAAGAATTATTTATTCATTTACATATTTATTTGAAAGGTAGTACAATAAAGAGAGTAAGCTATGTGCACTAACATACACAAACACAGAGGGAGGGAGGGAGAGGGAGAGAGCGAGAGAGCGAGCGAGAGAGAGGTATCTTCCACCCACTGGTCTACTCCCCAAATGACCACAACAGCCAGATTTGTGTTAGTCCGAAACTCAGAACTTTATCCTGATCTTACATGTTGGTGGCAGGGCCCAAACACATGGGCCGCCTCCTGCTGCTTTCCTAGTGCAATTAACAGGGAGTTGGATCAGAAGTGGAGCAACGGGGACTTGAACTCAGGTTCTAATATCACAAGCAGTTGGTTTAACCTACTCTGCTGCAATGCCAACCCCTGGAAAGTATATTTTTCTGCAAAATGAAGGGAAATTCTGCCATGTATAGTCAATTGTGCTTAGGCTTTAAAACTAACAATAGAGCACACTAAATATACCTTATATGTTCCAAACTGTTAGTGAAAAAAAGATTTCCGTCTCTTGTTCTAGGTTTGAGTTCAGACCAATTTTGTATCAGGAAAATGAACTGATCAACTCATAATGTCCCTGTCAGTCTACAGATTTTATAATCTCCAGGGCTCAAGTGTTTGTTTCATTAATTGTTAAAAGCCTGCTGAGTACATAAATGCATTACGATCTTCGACACATTTGGCAAATTCAAGTTTGCAGTGAGTTTGTGGAGGATTTACGAGCTTGGGTTTCGGGACTTGTCAATCTTGCAGTGAACACTCTCTCAAGCCAAACATCAGCGCGTTCACCGGAAGGAAGAAGAACGGGAATAGATGCTGAACACCCTTTTATTGTTTTCTCTGGCAGGAATAAGAGCACAAGGAAATCAGGGAAGCTATAACCATGAGAACTGGCTTGAAAGGGGGACAGTTTTTAAATGAAGAGGAAAAATACAGTGTAACGGCTCATCTCATAAAAAAGAAGGTTTGGGATTCTTTCTACGGTAGACTTTTTTTTTATTTTATTTTTTGACAGGCAGAGTGGACAGTGAGAGAGAGAGACAAGGAGAAAGGTCTTCCTTTGCCGTTGGTTCACCCTCCAATGGCCGCTGTGGCCAAAGTGCTGCAGCCGGCGCACCGCGCTGATCCGATGGCAGGAGCCAGGTGCTTCTCCTGGTCTCCCTCTATGGTAGATTTTTTAAAAAAAATTTCCAAATCGCTTTGGGGTCTATTCTCTTCCCCAACATTCTTCTAGTGCCTGTTGTTATACTCAAAGTGCTGAATATACAAAGAAAGAAAGAAAACAGTCACAATTCACATAATACACCAAACTAATTTCATTTCGAGGGTGAACTGAATTGGAAAAAGCTCATTTTCTTAAGAAAACTTTTTATCTCATAAAGTCTTTATGTGCTTTGGGGAAACATGGCTCTTCCCTGAGGAGGCGCGTGCACCTTGTTGGGGGAGGTGGTGTGAGACAAAGGCAGAGAAGGAGGGAGAAAGCATCCTCTCTTTTGACAAAGAGCAAAGACCTAGACATTCTAATCCCATTATTTCCCCTTTATTTCTTGGTTGACCAACCATTTCTCCCCAAGCAAAGCCTCACTTCTCTGCTTTTCTCCTGCTTCTACCTATTCTAATCACTACCTGCTTTTAATTACACCTTGCCTACTCTCCCCACCTGATGATATTGGAGTGAAAATAGAAAAGTGCATTAGCAGCTGCAGTGGGATTTTCTATGCACTGTAATGACCTTTGAATATGAATTCTTAGGCAGAAAGGAGGACTGATATTTTTCCAACCCTATAGGAAGTTGTTCTTTGTTATAAGATGTCACTTGCAATCCAGGCTGACATTTGACTAAAGGTGTAAAAATATCGTGTTTTCCCATTGACAGATCCAGTCTGCTCTCTCTTGTCATGGTATAAGGGGCTTTTGCATGTATGTGTGTGACAGCTCAAGATGTCCTGACAATTGAGTTTTCCTTCCTTCTATTATTAAATATTCAGGATATTCATTATGCTCCAGAGCCTGAATAATACAAGATTAGTGGGAAACCTTTGTGGGAGCTTATATTATCATTATTAATATTAATCATGTGTACTGCACCATTTTTCTACTTTACAAACTCAAATGCCAACAGAATAAGTAAACCATACCTTGTTTTCCTCCAATAAGTTTAAGGGAAAAATAAACACATCAGAGTGGAAAATGGGAAAATTTTTCTCGTAGTTTTTCAAATAGTAAAAAGCAGACAGTGGAAGCCCATTTTCCCAATGTTTCCTGCTTAAGAGAAGCATTTGTCAGGTGGAAAAAATCAAACTTGGAAAATTAAAAAAAAATTCTCAATGTAAAAAAGGTCTGACGTGGAAGCCGTGAAGTGAAAACCAAGATTCCTCTGATGCCCGGCTGGCACCTGCCACTCCACCGCAGGGCCATAAGAAAGAGGAAGAGATGCCATGCTCTTTTTTGAACCCAATTCCAATTCAGTTCAGCAATTCCAGGAAGTATATCCAAACATTATTTTACTCAGAATCCAGACCTTCAGAATGTTGTATAATTGAAAAACACTACCTATTACTTATATAGAAATTTTAGTTATATATAAAGTAATCCTCTTGAGTAAAAATCAAGACTTCTACAGTGTGTGTGTGTGTGTGTGTGTGCGTGCCAGAAAGAGGAGACAGGCAAACCTTAGAACAATACTCAACAAAATGCTTGTAGCTTTGTCCCGAAACAGAAACTAAAGATTTAGGGTGGTAGAAACACTTTGCAATTTGTTTCATTTTTTGCAAATTGTGTACCTTAAATTTATAATTTAAATTTTTTTTTTGGTAAACTGTATGTTATTTTTTTTATTTTTATTTATTTAATGAATATAAGTTTCCAAAGTACGAATAATAGATTACAATGGCTTCCCCCACATACCGTCCCTCCCACCCACAACCCTCCCCTTTCCCACTCCCTCTCCCCTTCCATTCACATCAAGATTCATTTTCGATTATCTTAATATACAGAAGATCAGCTTAGTATACATTAAGTAAGGATTTCAACAGTTTGCTCCCACACAGAAACATAAAGTGAAAAATAATAGATGATTTTTTTTAATGATGATGAAATCAGATCAGACCTATTGTCATGTTTAATCCCAGTGAGAGTTAAGTTGGGAGTTGATAGTTTCTTTTCTTTTCTTTTTTTTTTTTTTTACAGAGGATCAGTTTAGTATGCATTAAGTAAAGATTTCAACAGTTTGCACCCCCATAGAAACACAAAGTGAAATATATTGTTTGAGTACTCGTTATAGCATTAAATCTCAATGCACAGCACATTAAGGACAGAGATCCTACATGAGGAGTAAGTGCACAGTGACTCCTGTTGTTGACTTTACCAATTGACACTCCTGTCTATGGCATCAGTAATCTCCCTATGATCCAGTCATGAGTTTCCAAGGCTATGGAAGCCCACTGAGTTCTCCGATTCTTATCTTGTTTAGACAAGGTCATAGTCAAAGTGGAGGTTCTCTCCTCCCTTCAGAGAAAGGTACCTCCTTCTTTGAAGACCTGTTCTTTCCACTGAGATCTCACTCACAGAGATCTTTTGCCAGAGTGTCTTGGCTTTCCATGCCTGAAATACTCTCATGGGCTTTTCAGCCAGCTCCGAATGCCTTTAGGGCTTATTCTGAGGCCAGAGTGCTATTTAGGACATCTGCCATTCTATGAGTCTGCTGAGTATCTCACTTCCCATGTTGGATCACTCTCCCCTTTATTTATTCTATCGGTTAGTGTTAGCAGGTACTAGACTTGCTTATGTGCTCCCTTTGACTCTTAGTCCTTTCATTATGATCAATTGTGAACTGAAATTGATCACTTGGACTAGTGAGATGGCATTGGTACATTCCACCTTGATGGGATTAAATTGGAGTCCCCTGGTATGTTTCTAACTCTACCATTTGGAGCAAGTCAGCTTGAGCATGTCCCAAATTATACATCTCTTCCCTCTCTTATTCCTACTCTTATGATTAACAGGGATCACATTTCAGTTAAATTTCAACACTTAAGAATAACTGTGTATTAATTACAGAATTAAACCAGTCATATTAAGTAGAACAGACAAAAAAACTACTAAGAGGGATAATGTATTAAGTTGTTCATTAACAGTCAGGGCTATGCTGATCAAGTCACTGTTTCCCATAGTGTCCATTCCACTTCAGTTCAGTCAGTTGTCACCGATCAGTGAGAACATATGGTATTTGTCCCTTTGGGACTGGCTTATTTCACTCAGCATGATGTGTTCCAGATTCCTCCATTTTGTTGCAAATGACTGGATTTCGTTGTTTCTTACTGTGGTATAGTATTCTAAAGAGTACATATCCCATAATTTCTTTATCCAGTCTACTGTTGATGGGCATTTAGGTTGGTTCCAGGTCTTAGCTATTGTGAATTGAGCTGCAATAAACATTAGGGTGCAGACCTCTTTTTTGTTTGCCAATTTAAATTCCTTTGGGTAAATTCCAAGGAGTGGGATGGCTGGGTCGAACGGTAGGGTTATCTTCAGGTTTCTGAGGAATCTCCAGACTGACTTCCATAGTGGCTTGACCAGTTTGCATTCCCACCAACAGTGGGTTAGTGTCCATTTTTCCCCACATCCTCGCCAGCATCTGTTGTTGGTAGATTTCTGAATGTGAGCCATTCTAACCGGGGTGAGGTGGAACCTCATTGTGGTTTTGATTTGCATTTCCCTGATTGCTAATGACCTTGAACATTTTTTCATGTGCCTGTTGGCCATTTGGATTTCCTCTTTTGAAAAATGTCTATTGAGGTCCTTGGCCCATCTCCTAATTGGGTTGTTGGTTTTGTTTTTGTGGAGTTTCTTGATCTCCTTGTAGATTCTGGTTATTAACCCGTTATCTGTTGCATAGTTTGCAAATATTTTTTCCCATTCTGACGGTTGTCTCTTCACTCTCCTGACTGTTTCTTTTGCAGTACAGAAACTTCTCAATTTGATGCAATCCCAATAGTTAATTTTGGCTTTGACTGCCTGTGCCTCCTTGGTCTTTTCCAGAAACTCTTTGCCTGTGCCAATATCTTGAAGGGTTTCTCCAATGTTCTCTAGTAACTTGATGGTATCAGGTCGTAGATTTAGGTCTTTAATCCATGTTGAGTGGATTTTTGTGTAAGGTGTAAGGTAGGGGTCTTGCTTCATGATTCTGCACGTGGAAATCCAATTTTCCCAGCACCATTTATTGAATAGACTGTCCTTGCTCCAGGAATTAGTTTTAGATCCTTGATCAAATATAAGTTGGCTGTAGATGTTTGGGTTGATTTCTGGTATTTCAATTCTGTTCCATTGGTCTATCCATCTGTTTCTGTACCAGTACCATGCTGTTTTGATTACAACTGCCCTGTAGTATGTCCTGAAATCTGGTATTGTGATGCCTCCGGCTTTGTTTTTGTTGTACAAGATTGCTTTAGCTATTCGTGGTCTCTTGTGTCTCCATATGAATTTCAGCACCAATTTTTCCAGATCTGAGAAGAAGGTCTTCGGTATCTTGATTGGTATTGCATTGAATTTATAAATTGCTTTTGGGAGAATGGACATTTTGATGATATTGATTCTTCCAATCCATGAGCATGGAAAATTTTTCCATTTCTTGGTATCCTCTTCTATTTCTTTCTTTAAGGTTTTGTAATTTTCATCGTAGAGATCTTTAACGTCCTTGGTTAAGTTTATTCCAAGGTATTTGATTGTTTTTGTAGCTATTGTGAATGGGATTGATCTTAGAAGTTCTTCCTCAGCCATGGCATTGTCAGTGTATACAAAGGCTGTTGATTTTTGTGCATTGATTTTATACCCTGCTACTTTGCCAAACTCTTCTATGAGTTCCAATAGTCTCTTACTAGAGTTCTTTGGGTCCGCTAAATAAAGAATCATGTCATCTGCAAAGAGGGATAGTTTGAGTTCTTCCTTCCCAATTTGTATCCCTTTAATTTCTTTTTCTTGCCTAATAGCTCTGGCTAGAACCTCCAGAACTATATTGAATAGCAGTGGTGAGAGTGGACATCCCTGTCTGGTCCCAGATCTCAGTGGAAATGCTTCCAACTTTTCCCCATTCAATAGGATGTTGGCTGTGGGTTTTTCATAGATTGCTTTGATTGTATTGAGGAATGTTCCTTCCAAACCCAGTTTGCTTAGAGTTTTCATCATGAACGGGTGTTGTATTTTATCAAATGCTTTCTCAGCATCTATTGAGAGAATCATATGGTTTTTCTTCTGCAGTCTGTTAATGTGGTGTATCACATTGATTGTCTTGCGCACATTAAACCATCCCTGCATACCAGGGATAAATCCCACTTGGTCTGGGTGGATGATCTTTCTGATGTGTTGTTGCATTCTATTGGCGAGAATTTTATTGAGGATTTTTGCATCTATGTTCATCAGGGATATTGGTCTGTAATTCTCTTTCAGTGCTGCATCTTTTTCTGGCTTAGGAATTAAGGTGATGCTGGCTTCATAGAAAGAATTTGGGAGGATTCCCTCTTCTTCGATTGTTCTGAAGAGTTTGAGAAGAATTGGAGTTAGTTCTTCTTTAAATGTCTGGTAGAATTCAGCAGTGAATCCATCTGGTCCTGGGCTTTTCTTTGTTGGGAGGGCCTTTATTACTGTTTCAATTTCTGCCTCAGTTATGGGTCTGTTTAGGTTTTTGATGTCTTCCTGGTTCAATTTAGGTAGGTTGCATGTGTCCAGAAATCTATCCATTTCTGATAGGTTTCCCTGTTTGCTGGCATACAAGTCCTTGTAGTAATTTCTGATGATTCTTTTTATTTCTGTGGTGTCTGTTGTTACATTTCCTTTTTCATCTCTGATTTTATTGATTTGGGTCTTTTCTCTTCTTTTTTTAGTTAGTTGGGCCAATGGGGTGTCAATTTTGTTTATTTTTTCAAAAAACCAGCTCCTCGTTTGGCTGATTTTTTGGAATGTTTTTCTTGATTCAATCCTGTTGATTTCTTCTCTGATTTTAATTATTTCTCTTCTCCTACTAGATTTGGGTCTGGTTTGCTGTAGGTTTTCTAGATCCTTGAGGTGAATAGAAAGCTCATCTATTTGGTGCCTTTCCAATTTCTTGATGTAGGCACCTATTGATATAAACTTTCCTCTTAACACTGCTTTTGCTGCGTCCCATAAGTTTTGGTATGTTGTGCTGTTATCCTCATTTACTTCCAGAAAGTTTTTGATTTCTCTTTTGATTTCTTCTATGACCCATTGTTCATTCAGGAGCATGTTGTTCAATCTCCATGTGTTTGCATATGCTCTAGGGATTCCTGAGTTGTTCATTTCCAACTTCATTCCTTTATGGTCTGAGAAGCTGCATGGTATGATTCTAATTCTTTTGAATTTGCTGAGACTTGCTTTATGGCCTAGTATGTGGTCAATCCTAGAGAAGGTTCCATGTACTGCTGAGAAGAATGTAAAATCTTTAGCTGTAGGATTGAAAGTTCTGTATATATCTGTTAGATCCATTTGGGCTATAGTGTCGTTTAAATCTACTGTATCCTTGTTGATCTTCTGTCCTATTGATCTGTCTATTTCTGAGAGTGGAGTATTGAAGTCCCCCAGTACTATTGTATTGGGGTCTAAGTCTCCCTTTAAGTCCGTTAACAAATCTTTTAGATAAACCGGTGCCCTGTAGTTAGGTGCATATACATTGATAATTGTTTTATCTTCCTGTTGAATTGATCCCTTAATCATTATGTAGTGTCCCTCTTTGTCTCTCTTAATGGTTTTTGTAGTAAAGTTTATGGTGTCTGATATTAAGATGGCTATGCCTGCTCTTTTTTCATTTCTGTTGGCATGGTATATCTTTTTCCAGCCTTTCACTTTCAGTCTGTATGGATCTTTGTTGGAAAGATGTGTTTCTTGTAAGCAGCAAATAGATGGGTTTTGTTCCTTAACCCAATCAGCCAAACGGTGTCTTTTAACTGGACAGTTCAGGCCATTCACGTTCAATGTGACTAATGATAAGTGGTAACTATGCCCTGCCATTTGCCAAAGATAAGTTCTAATATATGCTTTGAATTCCCTGTTATCTTTTGTTGTGAGCTTTCCTTCCTTTACCTTCTTTCATATTGATGACCGTGTTTCTTTTTTTCTGTGTGTAACACATCTTTAAGCATCTTTTGCAGGGCTGGACGAGTGGCAACAAATTCTTTCAATTTCTGTTTGTTATGAAAAGTCTTTATTTCACCTTCATTCACAAATGATAGCTTTGCAGGATATAATATTCTGGGCTGGCAGTTGTTCTCTCTTAGTACCTGGGCTATATCTCGCCATTCCCTCCTAGCTTGTAGAGTTTCTGATGAGAAGTCAGCTGTGAGTCTGATTGGAGTTCCTCTGAGAGTAATCTGACGTTTCTCTCTTGCACATTTTAGGATCTTTTCTTTATGTTTCACTGTGGAGAGTTTAATTACAACGTGTCGTGGTGAGGATCTCTTTTGGTCGTGTTTATTAGGGGTTCTGTGGGCTTCCTGTACTAGGATTTCTCTGTCCTTCTCCAAACCTGGGAAATTTTCTGCTAATATCTCACTAAAAAGGCCTTCTAATCCTTTCTCCCTCTCCATGCCTTCAGGAACTCCTAGAACCCGAATGTTGTGTTTTTTAATAGTATCCTGAAGATTCCCGACAATATGTTTTAGATTTCTAATTTCCTCATCTTTTCTTTGGTCTGACTGTATCCTTTCCTGTTCTCTGTCTTCTAAGTCTGATATTCTCTCTTCTGCTTCTCCCATTCTGTTTGTAAGGCTCTCTATTGTGTTTTTCATTTGATCTATTGAATTCTTCACTTCAGTCACTATCCCAGTTTCCTGTTGTACTAGTTGTTTCGTTTCATTTTGATTCCTCCTTAATATTTCATTTTCACGAGAGAGATTTTCTATCTTGTCCATTAAGGATTTCTGTAGTTCAAGAATTTGTTTTTGAGAACTTCTTAATGTTCTTATCAATTTTTTGAGATCTGCTTCTTGCATTTCTTCTATGTCATCATCCTCATAATCTTGAATTGGGGTGTCTTTTTCATTTGAGGGCTTCATGGTGACTTCCTTGTTTTTATTACCTTGGTTTTTGCATTTGTTATTTGGCATATTGGAGATATTTGGTTTCTTCACTGTGGTGCTTTTTCTTGTTATACTATGACTCTAGATTAAGTGGACTATCTGTTTTTGATGGAGCCTTAGGGCTTGAGATGGGTGTGGCCTGAGAGCTCTGTTTGGTGTGCCAAAGGTGACACTCCCAGGTTGGGCGTGGTAAACCTCTCTCTCTCTCTCTTTTTTTTTTTTTTTTGATTCAAAAGGGTAGTAATTCCGCACAGCTGAACGAAGTTGGAGGTAGTCAGCAGGCAAATGATATACCCACAGGAGCCAGAGATCGGAAGCTCTTTCCCAAGGACCACACAGGGAATCTGTTCGGCCCTCAGAGTGGGCTCAAATTCTCCTTCAGTCTCCCACTGGGTTGCCAAAGTTACGGAACTGTAGCGTCTCTGGAGAGTACTCACGTGAATTCCGTGAGTTCTCTCCCCCACCGTCTCTTTTTTCACAGTCTCAGTTCAGTAGCACCACAAATTTACTAGGTCCTAATCTCCTGTTAATTCGCCCCGCCCAGAGTCAGGTTTTTCTGCTAGGCTCAGGGCCGGTGCAGACCTGAGGTCGCTCTGCTTATGACGTATGTCCAAGATGGCGCCTGCTCTTTGTCTTGCTAGCCCTTGAGAGGTGAGCGGAGAGAGAGAAACCCGTGTCCGTACCAGTCACCTTCCCCCCCCCCTCTCTTCCAGTTAGCTTGGTGAAGTCCCCCCCCCGGGGGTCGTTCCCTCTAGTCTCCTCTCTCCGCTTGCCTGCCGGTGTCTCGGGTTATTGAGGTTCGGCTCACCTCGCGTTCCAGCGCTGGTGTGTTGAGTCTGCCGCTGGTGTCCCGAACTGTGGGCTCCCACGCTCTCCACGCAGGTCTGCTCCCCTTCCAGCACCGATGTGTGGACTCGGAGCCCTGGACGTCCCAAGTCTCCCCGCTGTTGCACTCCCCTTCGAGCACTTGCGCGCAGACCCTGCAGCTTGCGCAGCTCAGTCCCGCGGCCCGCAGCTCGGTCCTGCGGCTCGGCTTTTGCGCGCGGTGGGCGACCTTGTTCTCCCAGTAGGTCCTCCGATTTACGCCCACTGGATCCAGAAGAGTTTCGTCTGCAATATTTTCCTGGTTCTTTTTTCTGAGGCTACCGTAACTCCCCTTTTATTAAACTAAATTTTCCCGGACTATGGGTGCGTGCCCTCACTATTCCGCCATCTTGGCTCCGCCCCTGTTTTTTTTTTAAATATTTATTTATTTATTTTATATGAAAGGCAGTGTTACATAAAGGAGGAGGCAAAGACAGAGAGGCCTTCCATCGCTGGTTCACTCCCCAGATGACTGCAACAGCTGGAGCTGTGCTGATCCGAAGCCAGGAACCGGGAGCTTCTTCGGGGTTTCCCATGTGAGTGCTGGGGCCCAAGGACTTGGGCCATCTTCTACTGCTCTCCCAGGCCAAGCAGAGAGTTGGATCAGAAGTGGAGCAGCCAGGACTTGAACCAGCACCCATATGGGATGCAACACTGCAGGTGGTGGCTTTACTTGCTATACCAGCGCCTGCAAAGGTTTTTTAAATTATGACTGTAATGCGGCCTGAATTTTGAGATGGGAGCGTTGACGGGTAAAGACGAACATGGAAGTAAAACATAAAAATGCCTAGGGGGATTTATTTATTGATCTAATGGTGGAGGTTGTTACAGACTTTAGCTTTTACAAACAAAAGATTTGTTGAAATCCTTTGATAAAATCTTTGAGGATAAGTGAAAAGATAGCTATAAAATAATTTTCTGGAAGTGAAATTTTGGCTTCAAAGGATAACACACAATTAAAATTTTGATTTACATTTCTAAGCTGTATTCCAAATGTATTATAATAATTTGTTCAGGGACTGGCATTGTGGCATAGACTATAAAGCTGCTGCCTGCAGTGCCAGCATCCTATAGGGGCACCAGTTCGAGTCCTGACTGCTCCACCTCCAATCCAGAACCCTGCTAATGTGCCTTTGGAAGATGGTCCAGGTACCTGGGCCACAGGCACCCACTTGGGAAATCTAGAATAAGCTCTTAACTCCTAGCATCTATCTGGCCTGGCCCTGGCCATTGCAGCTATTTGGGGAATGAATCAGTGAAATGGAAAATCTCTCTCTCTATCTCTTCCTGTCTCTGAAACCCTGCTTTTCAAATAAATAAATAAACAAACATTTTTTAAAAAATCTCTCTATTCCTATCAATTTCCATGTAAAGTTTCCTCATTTTAGGTTTTAATGCCTTTATAATGCTTTAAAAATTAAATTATTTATCTATCTGCAATTTATTATCTGAACATTTGATTTCATTTTGTAAAAATATCCTGGATATTGTTGTATGTTTAATTGTTATATGGGCTTTTAAAAGTGTTTATTCATATTTTTACTTTTTGATAAATTTTGTTCATGTATTTAGTCAAATGCCATGAATTCTCAAGATAATTTGGAAATAACTACAATCTTTATAAGAGAGATTAAAAAAGGATATTGTTTTCATAGTCAAAACTCATTTATGTTAAACTCATTTTTTCATGTTTTATTGTCAATGAAAATGTATCTTTGGCCACAATTTGCAGAAGCACTTATTTGTATGTAAGGATGTTATCAGATGATATATTTTGCAATGAGCTGAGTCAAAATTATTTTCACTGTCTCTATGTTTGACTCTATCATCTTTTTCTTTTAAGATTTATTTTTACTCATTTGAAAGGCAGAGCGACAGAGACAGAGAGAGAAACACATTTTCCATCTACGGATTCACTCCACAGAGTGTCCCAAAGGCCTGTTCTGGGCTAAGCGGAAACCAGGAGCCCTGAACTTCATTCGAGCCTCCCATGTGAATAGCTGGGGCCAAGGCTCTTGGTCCATTTTCTGCTTCCTTCCCAGGTATATTGGCAAGGAGACAGACTGGAAGTAGGGCTGCAGAAGCTTGAACCAGTGGTTGGCTATGGGATGCCTAACCTGCTGTGCCGGTTCCTCCATCCTCTTTTTTCCATTCTCAATCCTGATGTCCTGGATTAAGTGGCTGTACTAAGAGTTAATGCTGCTTTTAAGTCAGAAGTGCTTTCCAGGACAAAATGCAAGTTGGTAGGAAAAGAATGGTGACATACCTATGCATCTAGATATTTATCTTGGTAAAATAAAATGTACCATTACACCCAATACACAGTGACTATTTTTTTTAAAAAAATATTTATTTATTACTTATTTGAGAGAGAGAGAAATACAGACAGAGAGAGGGAGAGACAGAGAGAAAGGTCTTCCATCCACTGGTTCACTCCCCAGATGGCTGCAATGACCAGAGCTGGGTAGATCTGAACCCAGGAGCCATGAGCTTCACTGAGGTCTCCCATGTGGGTGCAGGGGCCCAAGGATTTGGGTCATCTTCTACCACTTTCACAGGCCATAGCAGAGAGTTGGATTGTAAGAACAGCAGCCAGGACTTGAACCAGTGCCCTCATGGGATACTGGTGATCTAGCCACTACGCCACAGCACCTACCTAGTGACTTTTATGGAATAATCCCACTGCTTCCCCCATATTCTAATGTCCTGTGAGGGTCACAGGTTCCTCCCTTAAACTCTTCCCTGGTCCTCTTTCCAAGAAGTCATTACTAGATCACATCTTCCTCTGCTTCAATCAGGATTGTTTGTTATAGAAACATGATCACAAGGTGAGAGCCCTATTGTCACTGCAATAAGAAAGGCCTACACAATTTAGCCTTAATTTAAATAAGATACTTAGTTTTTCAAAATGATGTTTCAAAGTAGAGTCTCTCATTCCTGAACTTAAAAAATGTAAATATTCTGCAGTTCCTCTGGGCTCTGCTGTCTATACTATGTATCTTGATATATTTGCATTCTGCACACAGTCCTAATATATTAACATCTATCAGTTTATTTTTTTCATTGCCGTTGCTGACAAACCTGCAACACAATTTATATTTCCTTTAATCATTATTGTTCAATTAACACTTTTTATGGACAGACTCAAAACTTTCATAAGTGTGATTATATCATTTTTATTTGTTTGAATTAGGGCTATTTTTCACTAAATCTTTTAATATAAAATGCAAGCTTGTTGAATATTACTACTACCTCTATGATGTTATTTATGTATTATGTATTTTCTCATTATTTTTGCTTTTGTGATTCAGAGAACCTTCCTGAATTTTTGTTGAAATTCATCATTTTAATCCTAAGTCTCAGTGCTTTCTTTCTACCTCTTGTGTATTTTCATTTATGTAAAGAACATTTGATCATTACATATTTGAATTTTTTTCCTTTTTGCCTCTGTCATCCTATCTTCTGGATTTACTCATTTAAGATTTCATATATTTTGCCATTTTTTCCTCTACCATTACTTACCCTAAGCTACACAGTGAATTAAGAGTAATCTTTTTTAATATATAAATATGTAAGTCATAAATGAGGAACAGAGACCATTCAATTTAAATGAAGCTAAATAGGTATACTGGGAGCTAGGAAAGGTGGGAAAAAAAAAAAAAAAAAAAAAAAAAAAAAAAAAAACAACTCTAAAGCCCTTGAATTCTAGATCACGATATTCTGAATCTGTGTAGCAGTGAAAGAAACAGATGGATGGTACTTACTGGACAGAACACTTAGAGCAACAGCCTTGCAGGAGCATAAAGGAGGGATGGAGAACCCCCCCCCCCACACACACACACACGCACATGATAGGGGAAACAGTCAAGCTGTTAAAAGATGGAGAGAAATAAATGGTAATTGGAAAGATTCAAATCAATAGTGAGGGCCGGAGTTGTCGTACATCAGGTTAAGATGCTGCTTTTGATGCAAACGTCCCATATCAGAGCACTGAATCAGTGCCCTGGCTGCTCCACTTCCAGTCCAGCACCATGCTAATATGCCTGGGAAGGCAGTGGAGGATGACCCAAGTATTTGGGCCCCTACCACCCACATGGAGTGGAGTTCCTGGCTCCTGGCTTCAGCCTGAAGCCATTGGGGGTGAATAAGTGAACAGTAGAGAGAAGGTTTCTCTCTCTCTCTCTCTCTCTCAACTCTTTGTCAAACAAAGACATCTTTAAAACATAATGAATGTCCGGCCGGCGCCGTGGCTCACTAGGCTAACCCTCCGCCTAGCGGCGCCGGCACACCGGGTTCTAGTCCCGGTCGGGGCGCCGGATTCTGTCCCGGTTGCCCCTCTTCCAGGCCAGCCCTCTGCTGTGGCCAGGGAGTGCAGTGGAGGATGGCCCAGGTGCTTGGGCCCTGCACCCCATGGGGAGACCAGGAAAAGCACCTGGCTCCTGGCTCCTGCCATCGGATCAGCGCGGTGCGCCGGCCGCAGCGCGCCGGCCGCGGCGGCCATTGGAGGGTGAACCAACGGCAAAGGAAGACCTTTCTCTCTGTCTCTCTCTCTCTCACTATCCACTCTGCCTGTCAAAAAAAAAAAAAAAAAAAAAAAAAAAAAAAAACCATAATGAATGTCTTCATTTGAGGACTTTTGTTAAGAAACATTGAGAATGAGACAAAGAAAAATCTAAGCTAATTTGAATAAATATCTCATTAGTTGTTGCTTCACCTACTTTATTTTTGTGAGAAAATAAAAGAAAAAGTTTTTAAATCCCATTTTGACTAACATGTTCTTTAGGAATTTGTAAGTGAAAGAAAATTATTCACTTCATTAATTACAAGGTTTTGTAACCCCAAACGTTAAGATTTTTCATCTTCACAGAAAATTTAGATAACAGAAGAAAGGAGAATGAAGTGAAGAGAAGGTTTTCCCTTTAATTATTATGACAGCCCTAGATACTGACTGTGAATTATTGCAATTTATTTTCTAGAGCATTTGTTTCTTCCTTTCTTCTTTGGGGAGCTATGTTTTTTCAGTGTACATATATATATTTAACAAGTTACTAAATAAATACATTATACATAAATGTAACATATATGTTTATAAAATATAATCTTGTGAATTCAGTAAGACATTTAAATGAAGACTTAATTGTGATTTGGGGACTGAAAAATATGTGTTTGAGTCCTGACTCTCTATGTCTCATTCTCAAGTCATTTGGAAAATTTTTGAAAACTTCTAAAATAATAGTTAATAGTGGGAGCTTGGTGCTGTGGCTCAGCAATTAAAGTGGTGGCCTGCAGTGAAGGCATCCCATATGGACACTGGTTCAAATACTGGCTTTCCCACTTCCTATCCAGCTCCCTGTCAATGTGCCTGGGAAAGCAGCAGAGGGTGGCCCCAGTGCTTGGGCACCTGCATCCATGTAGGAGACATGAAGAATCTCCTGGATTCTGGTTTCTGGCTTCAGTCTGGCCCAGCTGAGCTGTTGAGGCCATCTCTCTCTCTCTCTCTCTCTCTCTCTCTCTCTCTCCTTCTTTCTCTCTGTAACTCTGATTTGTTGAAAGTGTACCCTGGGTACAATATAGTATTTTTTTATATAAGTTGCTTCAATTAAGTTCAATTTAGCATAATTTAATCAAATTATTGTTATGCACACTTATTGATAACCTAATGATTATATGGGACATAAATTCAAATAAAAAGTACTGCATATTTACACCATAGCCATGAGTCTCATATCTTCTGAACCAAGTAAAACAACACAGGCTTAGTCATTTAGCTGTTTTGATTAGCCTACCATGTCACGTGGCCCTCCCACTCCTAGAACTATAGGTAAGTATGAATACTAACTTTTACTTAGAAAAGTCACATTAAGGATGCCCAGAAGAGAATGCAATACAAATATGCATCTCTTTTATCCCATTTACTCTGAGTAACATAACTGCCAAGAGAGCTAGAATGTTACGTCAGCCTTATAAGGGATTTTTCTTCCTATAGGCAAACAGTTTAGCAAAGTAAATAATGTGAAGACACTAGATAAAAATGAAATCACAGAAGAGAATTACACAAGTGTCTCATGTATTTAAAGACATTTTAAAGCCTTTAGTTTTTGCCAGGAAAACTAGAATACAAATGGTAATTGGCCATCTGATAATTCCTATAAAGATCTACAGCATGCAGTGATTAGGCATTTCTCAGAGCCTTGTTGCTTCATCTCTGGCTCTGACAAATAGATATGCTTTGATAATGACTTAATGGAAGAGCACATCACGTAGTCATTGAACACATAAGCTTTGATGTCAGACATACTAATTGGAATCCTGCATCTGCACGTTGTTAACCAAAAGATTTAGGATAAATCTCCTCACCTCTCTGAGATTTACTTTTCTTATTTATAAAATGGAAAAAAATACAAAATTGCATCTGGTTCATCATTGAAACCTCTAAGATTTTAGCAGAGAGTTTAGTAATAGTAACTGCAACCATGTTTACTGATTGAATGGTTGCCTGTGTGTCAGAGCAATGAGGGGACCTGAGCACAAGTGGGTGTTTGAGAGAATAAGGACAGATGGTCAGGGATGAACCAGATCTGGAGCTCTATTTAAGTACGTTACACACATAGACGCTGAGGTCTGGAAATTGGAAATGACTTGCAACTTAATAGTAAGCAATAAATCAAGTGAGCTATGGATTCCAGAATTGTTCTCTTCACTTATGCTGCTATTGCGCATCTTCAGTGTATAAATCTCACCTTTCTCGTTTCCCTTAGGAATGAACTGTGAAGTCACTCAATTCAACTCACAAAGCTTCAGCCACCCTGTTATCTCTCATGATGGCTACAAAAGTGAATGAGACAAAATCTCTGTGGGAACTTAAAAATTACAATCATTTAGAGGCTGGCTTTGTGGTATAATGGGTAGAGCCACCACCTAAGACGCTGGCATCCCGTATTGGCCCTAGTTCAAGTCCCGGTTGCCCCACTTCCAATCCAGTTCCCTGCTGATGTTTCTAGGAAAGCAATGGAGAATGGCTCAGGAGCCTGGACCTTATGCCCACGTGAAAGACCCAGAAGCTATTGGCGCTTGGCTTTTGCCTGGCCCAGCAAAATGGTCATTGTGGCCATTCGAGGAGTGAATCAGCGATGGAAGAACTCCTTCTGTATCTCCGTCTCTCTGTGTAACTCTGCATTTCAAATAAATAAATATACCCTTAAAAATTATGATCATTTCAAATGGCAGTGAAAAAAATGCAAGAGGTAATTATTGTCATCAAAACACATTGAAGGAGTCACAAAAACAAAAATATTTGTCTTTGTGGAGCAGAGCAATCAGGAACTGGAGAGCTCTTGGAGTTATATCAGCAGATAACAATGAACAACAGGGTCTAGCACTGTGCACAGCAGGTAAGCTGCCAATTGTGATGTCGGCATCCCATCCCATATCCCAGTTCATATTCCGGCTGCTCCACTTCTGATCCAGCTTCCTGGTAGTGGCCTAGGAAAAAACAGCGGAAGACGCCTCAAGTACTTGGGCCTCTGCCACCCACCTGGAAGACCTGGATAAAGCTCCTGGGTCCTATCCTCAGCCTGGCCCAGCACTGGCTGTTGCGGCCATCTCGGGAGTGAAAAAATGAACTGGAAAATGAAATCAAGCATTTAAATGGGTTATTTGATTTTCCAAAACTACGGGAAGAAAAGGCAAATGATGCTCCCAATTACACCATTTCTAAGCGTTCTCAGGTAGGATCAGTCTGCATATGCCTTATGGCTTTCCAGCATCTGTGTATACAAGGTCTGATGGACATTACTGACACCCAAATCGGACAGCTTTCACTGAACCTAATCAGACCCACAGAGTGACTTCAGATGATCCTGAGTAAATCCTATCACTCTGCTAAGTCACTGAATTTCTCATCCATAAAAGTGGACCATCACAGTTGTGAGTATTAAGTGAGGCAGTGTGTATATAATATTTAATTCAGGGCCTGGTATACACCTGATTAGCAATATATACAGGTGGCATTTACTATGGTTTTGATAGGGATTCTGTGTGTTCCCTAAAAGTGCATGTGCTGGTGATTTTGTCCTCAGTGTGGTGGTCTTGAGGTGGTGGAATCTCTAATAGGTGGGATTCGGCCAAACATGATTAGGTCACTGAGGGAATCTCCCTTGGAAAATGTTTATGCAGTTCTCATGCAATCAGGCTAATTCCCACTAGAATGGGTTGTCATGAAGTCTGAACTCTCCCCTGAATCCAATGTCTGTATGTGGTTGATCCCCGTTCTGTTTCTTCAACATAGCGTGACACCACCAGGCTGCCTGGACCCTCCAGTCACCAGAATCATAAATGAGATACACCTTTCTCCTTCATAAAGTTATCTAGTTGCAGGTATTTTGTTTCTGCAAAATGAAACAGATGAATAAGTTATTCTTACTGTAATTAGTTTCATGCTATTTAGTTATCAAACATCACATGACAGATAAAAGGACTTGAGCTCAGAAAGGCCAAATGGTTTGTTCAAACTTTCAGGGCAGTGCTAAGAGTATAAAACAGTGCTCTGACTCAGGAAGTGGGCAATCCGACTCCAGTTGGTCCTCCCTAAGGACGCAAATGTGCTAAAGCAGAAGACATGCAATTTGTAAGATTGCATCTCACTGATCCAATCGGTGGTCAGTATTTCTTAGTTTGATAATGCCAAACATCTTGGCTTTTCTTGTTTCATTTTACCTGACTCTAAAACTCAAACTACATTCCAAAACCAATTTTCTCTAGTCCTGTGTGAGGAAGGTACATAAACTTTACAAAGAAAATACAAACGCAAGTGCAGTGAAAAATGTCATGCTTTCACTTACTCATTTTAGGTGGCAAAAATTACTAAATTCTAACATTATAAAGTAAAGATGATATCATCATTGGGTGCACATGTGTGCATATATAAAAATCTTTTCTTACGTTTTTTAAACAGAAATAAAATGTGCTGGACAATTCTCACTTTCTCCCACTGTGTAATCTGACGTTGTTTGGGAATTAGAGCTGGAAATGATATAGACAGTAAGATAACAAGAAATCCCATTCATCATTCTGACAGGTGTTTCGCTTTATCTGTGTGTAAATTTCCAGTGATAGAGTAGGCTGTCTCCTCCTCAGTCAGTATCCAATGTCCAATGCTTGAACTGAAGTTAAGCTCTCTTTTCATTTTTTTTTTTTTGTAGTCAAGTTTCAGGAAGCCACACTGCTGTTCATGCTTTCTAGAAGAGATAAGGTTTGCAACTTTGCAACTCAGCAATGCGAACCTATATTAACTGAAAGTATGTGGGCATAGCAACACAGTGGACTAATGGTCTTACAATTCATTGTTAGTCATCTAGGATTTCTTTAATAGCATATAAAATATGTTAGTACATAGATATCTGTGACTGCATTTAATAACACTGGATATTTGATTATTTAAGGGAATTGCAAACAATAAAATTTTGAGTTTAATTAAAATATTCTACCCAATACAGTAGCCACTAGACATATATAGCTATAGAGCACTGAAATGGAGCAACTGTGACACGGGAACTTCATTTTAGAGCTTATTTAAACCAAATAATGTAAATTTAAGTGCCTACATGGGTGAGTAGATACCATATTACTCAGTTTCTACAGAAAGCATTCATTCATTTGACCTCAAATTAAACTTATTCTCCCACAGAATTGGAACTATCTTTGGATTTCCTTAAAAACTAAAAAAATGCAGGACTTGTCTGTTGGGTTTCTCCCAATAAACCCTTTCCTTAAAAAAAAAATGCAAGACTTGGCCGGCGCCGCGGCTCACTAGGCTAATCCTCCGCCTAGTGGCGCCGGCACACCGGGTTCTAGTCCCGGTCGGTTGGGGCGCCAGATTCTGGTCCCGGTTGCCCCTCTTCCAGGCCAGCTCTCTGCTGTGGCCAGGGAGTGCAGTGGAGGATGGCCCAGGTGCTTGGGCCCTGCACCCCATGGGAGACCAGGAAAAGCACCTGGCTCCTGGCTCCTGCCATCGGATCAGTGGGATGCGCCGGCCACAGTGCACCAGCCACGGCGGCCATTGGAGGGTGAACCAACGGCAAAGGAAGACCTTTCTCTCTGTCTCTCTCTCTCACTGTCCACTCTGCCTGTCAAAAAAAAAAAAATGCAAGACTTAATATTCAGCACATATTTTACTAGTGATTGTGCTTGTGCTTGAGGATCATTTCAGATTGATGATAATTGTGCTAATTGTTGTTCTCTTTCATTACTAATTCTCATTTTTTTTTTAAATAAAGAACAAGGAAAATTTAAAAACAAAAAAACAGCAGAAGTAAAATTCTTGACCCTTAACTGAATGTGTTTGAATCTTTCTGGAGAACTCATAAAACTTTTAGAAAATTTCAACTTTTTAGGTAAAGAGCAGCATAGTGGATTTTTAAAAGAATTTTTTTTTCTTACTTGTTTAAATGTCATGCAGAAACTGTAATAGCCCTGGGGTTTTTAGACAATTTCTTTTCTTTTAACTTACAAATTTTTTCTTTATTCATTTCTTTGAGAGAGAGGGAGAGAGGGAGAGCACTCCTAAGCACTGGTCCACACCCTAAATGTCTACCCCAGCTTGAGGTGTTTGGGCTGAAGACAGGAGTCAAGATCCATTTCAGGTCTCTACATGAGTAGCAGGGTCCCAACTATTTGAGGCTTTCTGCCTCTCATGGTACACTGTAGTAAGAAGCTGGAATTGGAAGCATAGCTGGAACTAGAACACAGGCATTTCAATATGGGATCCAGATGTCTTAACTGCTGGGCCAAGTGCCTGCCCCAGATACTTCCAGTATTTTTATGAAAACTCTGAAGTGTCTGTTGTCTGACATTTGCTGCTTAGGTTTTCCTGTTTTCTGACCTGTTGGAGGCTGATCCAATTGCTGCATGCTCACTAATGATGTCATTTTAATTATGTAGGATACCATCATCACTAAAATTTTAACAGTGTTAGTGATACCCTCAAGGTTTGCCTTTCCTTTTTGTGCAGTTTTAGCAGTTAAATATTCATTTTCAAATGTAAGTGAACTTGAACGTGAGTATTGACTGCTGGCAACTGACAAAAACTGGAAGAGAGGAATGGGATAGCATCTGCCCCAGAGTTTTCAGGAGGAACTAATACTTCTGATAGCTTGATGTTGGACTCATAAATGTGAGAAAATACATTTTAGTTATTTTTAAGTTTCCAGCAGTACATTGTGGTATACCCAAGGAATTTACAGACATTTTGGATTTGTATGTGGGGTAGTTCTTTAACAAATACTTAAAAATGTGGACATGACTTCAGGATTAGGTAGTGGTCAGGGGCTGAGACAATTTTTATAAGCATGACAGAAAAAAATTTTAAAAAGCCTTGACAACATTGTGAATGGAAAAATGGATGTTAAAGATGACTTCAGTAAGTTTTAAAAGGAAATAAAGGGGAAAGAAGAGCAAGGACATTCAGGAACAGGATGCTGAGAAATATGAATATTGAAAGTGTTTTTCTTGGGTTTGGCGCTGAGTCATAGCAGGTAAAGGTGCTTCTTGCAATGCTGACATCCCATATGGACTCCGTTTCAAGTCTTGGCTCCTCCACTTCCAATCCAACTCTCTTCTTTGGCCTGGGAAAGCAGTAGAAGATAGCCTAAGAGCTTGGGACCCTGCACCCACCAGGGAGACTTGGAAGAAGCTCCAGGCTCCTGGCTTTGGATCAGTTCAGATGCAGCCACTGTGGCCATTTGGGGAGTGAGCAGATAGAATACCTCTCTCTCACTCTTGCTCTCCTCTGCAATTCTGCCTTTCAAATTAATAAATATTTTTGTAAATTGCATTTCTTGTGAAGCCCAAATGAAATGAATATAATACCAATGTTGGAAGGAAGGTGATTCCTTCTCTAAAGTGGCAGAAAACATGGCTAGGTTGTCTACTAATGTTGAGTGGGAAGTAGAGCTTGTCAGTGATAGACTTGGATATTCAGCTGAGCAATTTCCAACTGTGATTGAAGCCTCAGCCTTGCTGCTTAATGTAAGATGTGAAAGGAAAGAGATACACTGAAGAGGGAGCTATGCAACAAAATGAAACAGTGTTTGGCGATTGGAAAACTATAAACTTATACTGATTGCAAAAGATATTGAGTGTACTCAACAGAAAGGAACAAATGTGTGGCTGGATAATTTTGCTGCAGAACTGAGTTAGGTGGATAGCAAGTCCATCTCCACAGAAGTCAGGAATATAGATGAGATGGTTCTTAAAGGATCTGCAGAGGACTCACTTTCCTGATGCTACAGATTCTTTGACATAGGAGGAAGACCCACAAGATCTTTTAAAATATGCACTTGGCATTAAAGTTGCAGGCAACATGCAAAACAAGCAAAGTTGTCAAACTCTTAATATTGTTGAGATAAGAAATGGGATAACGATTCTACTATGTGAGAAAAAGATGAATGACCCTAAAACAGTTATGGATGCAGTGGCATGGGCCGGAGAAGGTAGTTCTGATAGATTGGGTTCAAGGAAATGAGAATCAAGCCACAGATGATTGCCCTTAGGACTCAAAACTTCATGGAATTTGCCCTGATGGATCTCATGCTTGCTCAGAAATGGTGGCTTCTTTATATCTTCTGATTTCTATCTGTAGCAATAGGAGTATCTATCCTATGATTATCTATTCTTATATATTGGAAGAAAATAATTAACACTCTTCATTTCACAGGCTCACAAATGGAGAATTTTAACCCAGGGTGAATCATCCACCAAGTCCTATCTGTGTCTGATGCAGATGATGTGATTGGAACTTTTTGCATGAGTTGTATTTACATGAAGGTTTGATTCAGAGTTGTTGGATTAAGGATATTGGAGATATAATGATGAGGCGAACGTATTTTGCATATGGAACAGGCATGAACTTGGGAGAGTGATTAAAGTCCAATGACTATAATGAGTTGAATAGTTTTCTCCCACAATTAGCATCTGTGGGGCAATTCAGCTTGTGATCTTATCTGGAATCCTGATTCTTGCAGAGGTTATTATAGTAAGAATCAAATGAGATCGTGTTAGATGATGGAGGGCTCCAAATCTCATGAGAGTGTGTTTGTGATGGAAAGAAGATATACAGAGACAATGATAATGACTGGATAAAAGCAAATATTTGAATACTGCAAGTCATGGGTTGAGAGGACCCAACCCTGATCATAGCTTGACTTT
The DNA here is from genome assembly GCF_051225735.1 of Oryctolagus cuniculus. Lineage (NCBI taxonomy): Eukaryota > Metazoa > Chordata > Mammalia > Lagomorpha > Leporidae > Oryctolagus > Oryctolagus cuniculus. The sequence continues at coordinate 124,423,869 of NC_142869.1, read as the reverse complement.
AACCTATTGGCTTCCAGGACTGTAAATAAATTAGATTTCTGTGTCTTTAAGTCATCACATTTGTGAGTACTTGCTATGGAAGCCCAAAGAAACAAATACATAGAGTGAAACAGGAAAGTGAATTGAGAATTAATTTCAATAGCTTAAGTTATGTAATGCACATTGGGACTACCATTATATAAACCTTGAGAAGAAAATGTTTATAAATTAAACAATAATGCAAAGCTTAAAATGGAAATTTGATATATTATATTTACAATTCATGTAGAATTGACCTATATACTAATTAGTCTTTGAAGACTTAAAGACAAAATTTTAAAATATGTTTATTACATATTTAATTTTACTTAGGCTATGAGTTTTTTAAAAATATTTATTTGGTTATTTGAAATGCACAGTTTTATAGTTAGAGGGAGAGACAGAGAGAGAGGGAGAGCTGCCATCTGCTGGTTCACTCCCCAAATTCCTTAATTAGCTGAGGCTAAGCAAGATGAAGCCAGGAGCCAGGAGATTTATTTGGGTCTCCCATATTCAGTGACAAGGACCCAACACTTGGGCCATCTTTTACTGTTTTCCCTGGTACTTTAGCAGAAAACTGGATCAGAAGTGGAGCAGCCAGAGCTGGGATATGAACCAGTGCCCTTTGGGGACACTAGCATTTCAGGAGGTGGCTTAATCTGCTAAACCATAATGTAGCCTGGCTATGAGTCTATCAGGTGCATACGTTGTAAGAACTAATAAAAAGCAAATCATCAACTTTAACCCTTAAAGTATCATTTTAATTAAAACTTTAGGATAAACATGTTTCATGTCCAATCATATAATAACATGTGAGTATTAAAAAGGAATCAAAAGATATTACAAAGTAATGTGATTTCCCCAAAATTGCCCATGGCCTTATAACTCCATGTTTAATGATAGCAGTAGCTACCCAGTAACAGAAAGTCCCAAGATATTGGATTCTTGGACACAATAAAACTTTTCAAACATAGTGGGATTCCAAGATGGCAAAATAGAGAAAGAGCATACTGCTCTGGCTATAGGCAAATAGTAGGAAAAAAAAGTGGAGGAAGTACATTCTCAGGGGTGTGTTAGAAAATCACACTAGAAATTGGAAGTATGGAAGTAAGAAGGATGGTGTGGATCTGTGTGGAAGGTGTAGATACACAGCATGAGCATGGACACAACACACTACCCCAGCAGCTGAGAATCAGAGAAAGCACCAGCTTTGGAGAGTATGGTGAGATCAGACTATAGCAGCCCATGCCCCTGGTGATTTAGCCAGAGAGCTTGGTATGAGTCTGACCTGGAGCCCCAAGGGAAATAGGGAACCTGCTAACCCACTGGAAAAAAGGGAGGGGGAGCACATTTCTCTGTCCCCACCCCACCTTCCCCACAACGATGGCACCCGCAACTGACTGCAAGAGGGAAGGCCCAATTTTGGACATAGGCAAATAGCAGCTGCAGAGGCTCTCACGCTCTTAGGTGTGCACCCAGCAACTGGCTGAGACAAGATACCATCTTGTCAGTTGTAGTGGCAGCAGCAGCTTGCGTGGTGCGTGTACCTGGCAACTAGTGGGGGAAGGCACCATTGTGAATTGAGTAGGGGCAGAGGCCAGTGGAATTGTGCATGCATGTGACCCAGGGATTCTACCAGAGGGAAACATCTGCATTCCCCACCGGCTTTGAGTCTGGTTGGAAGGATTGACAGGGATCTGGGCACTCAGTAGGACTGTGAGGTGCCCTCAGCTTCTCAACATATCATAGGCTTCGGGGCTCAAACTGCCTAGGCAGAACACTCACAGGTACTGGTTCTGGAACCATCTCTGTTTGTGGACAGTACAGGCTAGTGGGGTGGCACAGATCCTCTGAAACCTATGACTTTAGGAGCTCTGTGACTACACAAGAGGATACAGAATGTATCTTTGTCTCTGGGCAATAAATATGAGCAGCTCTGCACACTCAGAACTCCCTGATTGCCTGGGGGAGGGGGAAGATCATTGCAGCAGGATCTGTGCTCACACAAAGGACTGCACAGATCCTTTATGTGGTTCACACAACAGAGTGAATGAGTTTTGCACCTGCTGTGGGCTAACATTTGGGCACTGATCACATTGAAAGAGAGGCAGTGAGTGTGTGATTGCAACAGCGGAAGTGATCATACCTTCCTTTCTGCTAAAAAGAGATCCACCAAAACCAATTTGGTGTCACACTGGATACTCACCCCATCCTGGAACACTGACCAGAGCTCCTTGGCCACACAGAGGTCACACATCTGAGTATTCACTGAAAGAGCAGATACTCCATTAACCACAGAGGTGTAGTTCAAAAATAGAAGCCATCAGAGGAAACAACCAAAAGTATCTACACAAATGCCTAAAGATAAATGCAGAAATTCAAGAAACAAGAATGAGGAAGACAGCATGACCACCCACCCCAAAGCAACAAAACAGAACTTCAGTATTAAAATGTGAAGACGAAGATTGATGGAATTCCTAAACACAATTCAAAAGATTAATTATAAGTTTACTGAATAGTAATGAGAAAAAAAAATAAACAATTAAAAAAAATATTCATGACATCAATGAAAAATTTTTCCATGAAATTGAGATTTGAAGAGAAATCAAAATTAAATATTAGAAATGAAGAATTCAGCCAGTGCCGCGGCTCACTAGGCTAATCCTCCGCCTTGCGGCACCAGCACACGGGGTTCTAGTCCTGGTCGGGGCGCCGGATTCTGTCCTGGTCGCCCCTCTTCCAGGCCAGCTCTCTGCTGTGGCCAGGGAGTACAGTGGAGGATGGCCCAAGTACTTGGGCCCTGCACCCCATGGGAGACCAGGATAAGTACCTGGCTCCTGCCATAGGATCTGCGCGGTGCGTCGGCCACGGTGGCCATTAGAGGGTGAACCAACGGCAAGGAAGACCTTTCTCTCTGTCTCTCTCACTGTCCACTCTGCCTGTCAAAAAGAAAAAAAAAAAAAAAGAAAGAAAGAAAAAAAAGAAATGAAGAATTCAATATGTCAAATAAAAAATACACTGGAAACCATCAATAAGTGACTTGGAGAGGCAGAAGAAAGAATACCTGAGCAGGAGGACAAATCTTTGGAAAAAAATAATATTAAGAAGAAATTAGAAAAATTAAAAACAGTTTTTGAGGGGCTGATGCTGTGGCATAGTGGGTAAAGCTGCTGCCTGCATTCAATATGGGGGCCGGTTCAAATCCCGGCTGCTCCACTTCTGATCCCACTCTCTGTTATGGCCTGGGAAAGCCTCTGCATCCCCACGGGAGACCCAGAAGAAGCTTTGGCTCTTGGCTTCGAATCAGAGCAGTTGTGGCTGTTGCTGCCAATTGGGGAGTGAATCTGCGGATGGAGGACCTCTCTCTCTCTCTCTGCCTCTCCTTCTCTCTCTTTGTAACTGACTTTCAAAGAGATAAATAAATCTAAAAAAAAAAAAGTGGAGATTTATTGGATACTATCATACAACTGAACATATGGTTCTTAGGAGTTCCTAAATATGTGGAAATAGAAGGCCTATTCAATGAAATAATTACAGAAAACTTCATTAATTTGGAGAAACTAAGGTACATTCAAGTACATGAATCACATAGAACTCCTAATAGACAAGACAAGATTTTCATCATGACACATTGCAGTCAAAGTTTCAGCAGTAAAACATAAGGAAACAATAAGACACAAAGAAAAGAAAACATATGCATGAGAGAAATGCCAGATTGTTTTCAGAGGATTTTCTATTAGACTCACAGCTCATTTACATTAGAAACCCTACAGGCTTGGAGAGAATGGAGAGGAATAGTCTAAGCCATAAGAGAAAAAAAAAATCAAACTGTCAACCCAGATTACTGTATCTTGCAAAACTCTCATTCATGAATGAAGGTGAAATAAAGACCTTCCATAACAAACATAAATTGAAAGAATTTGTCACCACACGTCCAACCTTACAATAGATATTAGATGTGTTACAATCAGAAATATAGTCATCAGTTTGAAAGAATCTGAAGTCAGAAAATTTCCCAGTAAGGCTGGCGCCGCGGCTCACTAGGCTAATCCTCCGCCTAGCGGCGCCGGCACACCGGGTTCTAGTCCCGGTCGGGGCGCCGGATTCTGTCCCAGTTGCCCCTCTTCCAGGCCAGCTCTCTGCTGTGGCCAGGGAGTGCAGTGGAGGATGGCCCAGGTGCTTGGGCCCTGCACCCCATGGGAGACCAGGAAAAGCACCTGGCTCCTGGCTCCTGCCATCGGATCAGCGCAGTGCGCCGGCCGCAGCACCGGCCGCGGCGGCCATTGGAGGGTGAACCAACGGCAAAGGAAGACCTTTCTCTGTCTCTCTCTCTCTCACTGTCCACTCTGCCTGTCAAAAAAATAAAAAAAAAAAAAAGAAAGAAAATTTCCCAGTAAAAGTACAAAGTAAATCCAAAGCAAGCAATAGGAATATTTACGGAAAAATGACAGGGCCTAGTCATTAATTATCAAAAGTAATCTTAAATGCAAATAACCTAATTCTCCAATTAAAACAAAAAAAAAAACAGACTGGCAAATGGATTGAAAAACAAGACCCATCTATTTGCTGCCAACAAGAAGCACCTCATCAGTGAAGACGCACAGACTGAAAGTAAAAGTATGGAAAAAGCTATCCCATGCTAATGAAAATCAGATTCCAGATATTTATGCAAGAACAATGGTGGAGATTTCTTGTTCAACATTTGTAAATTATGATCCAATTTTGTCATGTTCCCACCATCAAACCAAAAAATACTAATAGTCATGTGTCCTAAAGTGAAACTCATGTTTATGCCTCTCATACTGGAAAACTAAAAGTGAGTTTTACATATCTCCTCAAAAAATAAAAGGTTTCATTCACAAGGAACAAATGACAACAGAATTAGACAATTGTATCATTAGATGAAAACTCCAGTCTTCTTGGGATCTAGAGAATATCTGTGGGGAGTCCACCACATGACCTGCAACATGCCAAGTGCTGTGGCAGCCCACGTATGTTGCAATTGAAAGACTGAAACAGCACTGTTTAGAAACAATGCTTCGGGAGCGATGTTTGATGGAGCTTCTCAGAAATTTTCAGGTGATTCACATTTTGCTTAAAGGGGAAGCCATGTTTTAATTTGTGCAGCAAGAAGGAAGAACTTTGTCTTCTCAAAGCATCTCTTTACAAATATAATTACTAGGGCAGGCAGAGAAGGGGAAATTTTACATGGGGGAGAGAGAGGCAGCACAGAGGGAAAGGCACACAAGTAGTGTTTAAGAACATGCCACAGGGAAGGCAAAGCTTTATAGCAGTCCTTTAAAAGAGGTGCAGTTTGCAAGTCTGCCATCAAGCAGACCTTGGGATATATGAGGAATCAGTAGATAAAGTTATATATATGTGAAGCCTACCTATGCCTTCAATATTTTGTTTTTATTAGAAGTGTATAAATTACAATCTGCGACCCGTGCCGTGGCTCAATAGGCTAATCCTCTGCCTTATGGCGCCGGCACACCGGGTTCTAGTCCCGGTCGGGGCGCCGGGTTCTGTACTGGTTGCCCCTCTTCCAGGCCAGCTCTCTGCTATGGCCTGGGAGTGCAGTGGAGGATGACCCACGTCCTTGGGCCCTGCACCCGCATGGTAGACCAGGAAAAGCACCTGGCTCCTGGCTTCGGATCAGTGGGATGCGCTGGCCACAGCGCACCAGCTGTGGCGGCCATTGGAGGGTGAACCAACGGCAAAGGAAGACCTTTCTCTCTGTCTCTCTCTCTCACTGTCCATTCTGCCTGTCAAAAAAAAAATGCAATCTGTTCATAAAAAGGCCAGGATTTTTTTTTTAATAATTGACCTAGATTTAAGTTCCAAGTTTGTTTTTCACAAAAACTAGATCTACATCAGAGCTTTCACTATTTCTACTTTTTTTCCCAAAATAAAAGAATAGGGACTGGAGTTTGGTACAGTGGTTAAATCACTGTGTGGAATGCCTCATTCCATATTCAAGTGCCTGTTTTGAGTCTCTGCTACTCTACTTCCAATCTAGAATCCTGCTAATGTGCTCCCTTGGAGACAGCAGATGGTGGCTCAAGCATCTGGGCCCCTGCTGCTGAAATAGCAGAATCAAATGGATTCCCAAGGGCCGGCGCCGCGGCTCACTAGGCTAATCCTCCGCCTAGCGGCGCCGGCACACCGGGTTCTAGTCCCGGTCGGGGCGCCGGATTCTGTCCCGGTTGACCCTCTTCCAGGCCAGCCCTCTGCTGTGGCCAGGGAGTGCAGTGGAGGGTGGCCCAGGTGCTTGGGCCCTGCACCCCATGGGAGACCAGGAAAAGCACCTGGCTCCTGGCTCCTGCCATCGGATCAGCGCGGTGCGCCGGCCGCAGCGCGCCGGCCGCGGCGGCCATTGGAGGGTGAACCAACGGCAAAGGAAGACCTTTCTCTCTGTCTCTCTCTCTCACTGTCCACTCTGCCTGTCAAAATAATAAAAAAAAATGGATTCCCAAGCTTTTTCTGGTCCTGGCTATTGTGGGCATTTTAGGAGTGAAACAGTGGCGGTTAAGATTTCTGTGTGTCTGTTCTCTCTGACTATCTTCCAAATAAAATGAAAATAAATCATTTAAACTTAAAAAAAAGTATAAACCTGAAGCAAAGTCTGCAGAATTTTCCATATCTAAATCATCTTACCTATTATTTTTATCTAAACCATACTTCACTGTATGCATATTTTATTAATTCTTTGCAAAATATCTAGCTTATGTTTATGGAAGAAATTCATTTTACATAGTCACACTAATTGGCTTACGTAATAATTATGGTGTTATTGCACTAACACATAACAATGGAATAAATAGGTTTCAGAATGAACTAAAGTGACTATTGATAAACATAAAAGTAATGAAGATTTCAGCTAGAGAGTATCCAATACTCTATGCCATGAACATGTATTCAGAGATTTGTAGAAATAGCAAAACAATCATTCTTTTGCACCAGTGGGTAAAATGAATAAAATTTAAGAGCACTTACATTACACCGACTTGGAAATGGTGAAGCCAAAGCTAAGAATTCCATGGATCCGTAAGTTACAGACTATTGAGCGTATACCAGCAGCACCAGGAATCCACAAGTTTCTGTTTCTCAGTTCAGAGGGAACTTCCTTACTCTTAATGTTTCCTTAAAAAGTGTAAGAGTCATTACATTATGGATTCTCAAAAGAGAAATCAATATTCCTGCCCCAAAAAAGAGGGCTTAGATACAAGTATAAAATGAGAACACATAAGGAGAATAACACACAACTGTAATGTTAAGTCACGTAAAAAGAAACTTCAGGGAATTGTGTTTTATTCTCAACACCATAAAAACTTTTATTCTAATCAAATTAATTCACAAATTGCATGCATTTCCAATGAAAACTTAAAAGAGTGTTTTATTTTGGGAATCCACAAGTTGACCTGAATATTCATATGTATGAATTAAAGTTAAGTATAATAAAGTGAATGTAAACAATTCGAGATGCTGCACCAGACTTCAAGATTTCTTTTTTTTTTTTTTTTTTGGACAGGCAGAGTTAGACAGTGAGAGAGAGAGACAGAGAGAAAGGTCTTCCTTTTTCCGTTGGTTCACCCCCCAAGTGGCCGCTATGGCCAGCACGTTGCGGCTGGTGCGCTGCATCGTTCCAAAGCCAGGAGCCAGGTGCTTCCTCCTGGTCTCCCATGCGGGTGCAGGGCCCAAGCACCTGGGCCATCCTCCACTGCTCTCCTGGGCCACAGCAGAGAGCTGGCCTGGAAGAGGGGCAACTGGGACATAATCCAGCACTCCAACCGGGACTAGAACTCTGGGTGCCGGCGCCGCAAGGCGGAGGATTAGCCTAGTGAGCCACAGCGTTGGCCTCAAGACTTATTTCAAACCTGAACAAATTAAAACAATGTGGTATTAGATTTGGGCCTGAGGAATAGGCCAATAGATTAGAATAAGTCAGTTAAAAAGAGCTTTTATGTGAAATTATCATGTATAAATGATGTAACACTCTTGATCTGGAGAAAAATAGTTCATTAACTATGATGGAGCAAAAAGTAATATGCCAAAGTAGAAAATATTTTAATCTCAAATATTCTAGTCTCTACCCCATGCCTCAGATTGGAACATGTAAACACACACACACACACACACGCACACACTCCTTGAGTCCAAGAGAATAAAACATTCAAATGAAAAGACAAACTTAAAAATGTTCTACAGAAAATGTAAGAGTAAATGCTTATGACTTCCTGCTGGGAAATATTTCTACAAAGCAGAAAATGAAAACACATAGTTTTGACTCCATTAAAATTTAAAACTTTGGATCAATAGAAGTCACTATAAAGAAAAGCTAAATGACAAGTCACAGCTTGGGAGAGCATATTTGCAATGCATATTACTCTTAGTTGTTCAATACCAAAATATATAAAGAAGTCTTAAAAATCAGGAAAGACAAGCAATCTAATAGAAAAATTGGCAATGATGTTATAGGGGCTGTTCAGAAAGAAGGGAACTGAAATAGTCAATAAACATTTGAAAAGATGTTCAACATCAGTAGCATTGAGGTAAATACCTAATAAAACCATAAGGAGATGCCTTTCCATATCCATTATATTGGTAAGATTTCAGGAGTCTAAAAACACAAACAATGAGAAGGTAGAACAATTGGCATTATTATGAGAAAATGAATGCATGCAACCACTGTAGAGAGCAATTTGGCAATGCAAAGCAAATGAATACATCTATCCCCTTTGAACCAACTATTTATTCTTCAGATGCAAACTACAGAGACTTGCTCCCATGCCTAGGGTCATAGATCAAGAATGTTCCTGGCTGCTTGAGTGTCAGAGAGAAAGAAATGTAGGTGCTCATCCAGGAAAGAATGTAAAGTTACATATGATATGTTTTACACATGTGGAATATTGTAGAGTAATTATCATTAATGAAACAGAAGATTAGATGCCAACATAAATAGTTTTTTTATTTAAAGATTTACTTGCTTATTTGAAACACAGAGTTGAGGGAGAGAGACAGAGAGAGAGAATGCCAGGAATTTCATCTAGGTCTCCCTGTAGCAGGTGTATAGGTCCTTGGGCCATCTTCTACTGATTTCTCAGGCACTTAGCAGAGAGCTGGATAAAAAGTGGAGCAGCTGGAACTCAACTTAAAATACATTAATTCCAAGAAAATAAATAAAAGCAAATTAATTTCTTAAAATAAATAGCATTTATTAAGAATTTATTTATTTATTTATTTGAGAGGTAGAGTTACAGAGAGAGAGAGGGAGAGACAGAGAGAAAGGTCTTCCCTCAGTTGGTTCACTCTCCAAATGGCCGCAATAGCCGGAACTATTCCGATCTGAAGCCAGGAGCCAAGTGCTTATTCTGGGTCTCCCATGTGGGTGCAGGGGCCCAAGGACATCTTCCACTGCTTTCCCAGGCCATAGCAGAGAGCTGGATTGGAAGAGGAGCAGCTGGTACTAGAGCCGGCACCCATATGGGAAGCCGGCGCCGCAGGTGGAGAATTAACGTACTGAGCCACTGCACTGGCCCCTATTAAGAATATTTAAAAGTCTCATATAATTTATTTAGAGGATATAGATTTAGAGACATGTTTTAAAATGCATAGTAATAATAATAATCAAATTTTATATACAGGTTATTTGAAAAAAAATCAAAGATGAATGGAGTCACTGTTGGGGAAATATGGGAGTTTTCAATAAATTTTTGTTTTACTATCAAATTTAATTTTTAAAATGGAAAAAAAGGAACAAATCTATCTCTCACTCTCAGAGTTGGATATCTCAAGCAAAATAAAGCCATTTTAATTAGCCCTTAGGTACTTGTCTCATCTCAATTTATGTAAATATAAAGTGTGTGTGTATACTTATTTATATATACTTATGTGTGTGCACTCGTGTGTGTGTGCATGAGAGAGAGAGAGAGAGTAACACTGAGACGGAAACCTTACACACAGGGAACTCCTGTGTACCATCTCAGTTGTTCGGTAACTCATTTGTCTTTTGTCCCAACTATTGAGGTATGCACATAACCAACTCCATGCAGACTACAACTCCAGCTCCATTCTAAAGCCATCATTTTCAAACTCTTGTTTTGTGTCCTCTACCTTTTTTGTGAAATTCTGTGCTTAAAGAACTCAATCAGTTAATGAGTTAAGCCCTGGGATGAAATCTTGACAAAATGGCATCTTGCATGATTGACTATCTGTCCCCAGTGGGTAGAGTAACCAGTGGCATGTAGTAGTGGTGAATTTCACTATGTATCGTTGAATTAATTCTCACCTTTTCTTTACTCTTCTAATCTCTCAACTCCAGCTCCTTGAAATACTTACCAATGCAATTAGCTGATATTTTAGGTTCTCCTTTCTGGGGAACCCAGAGTGAGAAAAAGATGGATTAGATGAAATGGGTTTGATATTTCATACACTGATACAGAATTTCCAAAAAACATTCCAGAAGCATCTTCAACTCTTTTCTTATCAAGCATATTATCATGGGCTCTAAGATAACTTTTATTCATGAGCATTCTTCAAATGAGTGGGCATAGTGAAAACTCTTGCTCCTTAATGCTTTCATTTAAATATACAGATTAAATGTATAGAGAGTAGGCTTTTAGTCTAGCCTGTTAAACACTGGTTAGGAAATCCACATCCCATTGCAGAGTCCCTGAGTTTGTTCTGTGGCTTTGGTTCCTGATTTCATCTTACTGGTGCAGACCCTGCAAGGCAATGGTGACAGTGCCGGTGATTGTGACTCTGCCACTTGGGAGAACTGGATTCAGCTTCGGGCTTGTGGCTCCTCCCTAACCCACTTACCTCTCCCCTGTCACTGTGAGCCTGTGAGGTAAGCTTGCAGATGGGGGCTCTGTCTGTCTCCTTACCTCTCAAATATGCATATACTATATGTGTGTATATCTAAGCATACATATACATGCATGTGCATATCTATTTCCAGTTTTAGAACATTTACATCTATCTCATTTTTTATTTTATATAACTATTATATAACAAGTATATCACTTCATAACCATTGTGAAACTGTCTCAACCAGAATGGATTAAAAATAAAGTCACCCTTGATAGTCTATAAGATTGTTTCCTACCTCAGAAATATGTTATTAGTCTGGCATGTATCCTAGTAAAGAAAATATAGCTTTTCTTCATTTTCAGCCAATTCATCATATTTATTTATTATTAGAGAAATTACATTCTTCTTAAATAAAAATGTGTCTAAGGATTATGCTAAGCCAGTAATTACATAATTATTGAGCTGCCTTCTTGTTCCCATCTGTAATAATTTATTGTATAATGTGAATATTCCTTGATTAGATGATTTATAGAACTATTCATTTTACTACAAAATGCTAATGTTAGATCATAGTACCACAAAGGTATCTACCAAAGTTCAGACAAATGTTCAGTACATTTATTGCTTTGATTGACAACTTTGGCTAAGTGAAGTTTTGATATCGTATTACTTTTCAGTTTCCAATTTTGGTGATTATTCAGTCTCACAAACTAAATTTTGACTTGTATCCCAAACTCCAAGCTACAGACAGAAATTTTAAGAGCTTTTTTTTTTTTTTTTTTTTTTTTTTGACAGGCAGAGCGGACAGTGAGAGAGAGAGACAGAGAGAAAGGTCTTCCTTGCCGTTGGTTCACCCTCCAATGGCCACCATGGCTGACGCACCGCGCTGATCCTATGGCAGGAGCCAGGTACTTATCCTGGTCTCCCATGGAGTGCAGGGCCCAAGTACTTGGGCCATCCTGCACTTCCTGGCCATAGCAGAGAGCTGGCCTGGAAGAGGGGCAACTGGGACAGAATCCGGCGCCCCAACCGACAGGGACTAGAACCCAGTGTGCCGGCGCCGCAAGGCGGAGGATTAGCCTAGTGAGCCGCGGCGCCGGCCAAGAGCTTCTTTTTTCTTGTCATCAAAGATTTAATATAAGATGGCTTTAGTGAGGGCTCATGTTCCTAAGAATTCATCACAACAAGAAAATATATTGAGCGAAACAATCACTGGTAATGAAAATCAAAAGATGATAAGATTATGGAGCAAGGAGTTCTTGGGGGAGTAGGATTTTTTTGCATTTAATTAAATCCAACATCTTGCTTACTCTTCCATATTCTACTATTGATGTCTATTTATTGGTCGGTTGGCAGGTTAGGTTATATTATTTTTACTTCTATATATCTCACTGTAATTATATCATTTGTGCCACTTTCCCTGCTAAATGACCACCTCGGACATTTGTAGCTCATGAGAGTTCAAATGCGACTTTAACATCAGTGCCTTACATTATTCCTAGTAAATTCAGGGACAGAGTGGAACATCAATTTCAAAAAAAAAAAAAAAAAAAAAAAAACCAAGTGATATACTTGTTTAGGACTAGGAAAATCTCTGATATTGTCAAGTTTAAACTTTTCATTTTATCAAAATGATAGGAAAACAGGGAAGTGGCCATGTAGAAGGTGACAGGACTTAGAAGACAAAGAACCTGGGTTTCACACCTGGTGAATTCTCTCATTTAGCCGCTCACTCGGTAAGTAGGACTTGAAGGTAGGAAACACCCATCTCAATGCAGACTCATCTGCCTCATGTGAAATTTATGCACAAAATTTTGCTACTTATTTGATTCTATTGAGTTTGTTCTTGATATATTTTACATTAACTCAAGGCTTTGTAGGCCACTTGTACATTCTATTTCAGTTGTACTTTTTTTCCTCTTCCTTTCAAAATCTCTCCCTTTTTTGCAATGTAAGCTACAATATTCTACCACTCTCCAATTCTCCATTTGCCACTTATTGATCTCCATTTCATTTTCATTAATCAGAGAAGCTAAGAACTATGGTTTTATTCTTCACCCAAATATCTGCCATTGGGAATACCTATGTCTTCATGATCAACTCAGCTTAACATAATACATACACAACCTCTATTCCCATATCACTTTATTCCCTTACTCTTGGACCATACCATGATTCAAGCTATCTTCCAGAACTACTGAACCTTGAGAGTTTTAAATGTGGGCATCTTCCAGTTCTTCATGACCAATTCATTTCCCACAGAAGCATTAAAATCTTGGAATCATATCCCAGTGTGTATAACAATTTTCTAGCTACTTCCTTTATTATCAACCTCAGGCTTGATACAATATCTGAATCACTCTCTTGTCAGAACTCTTAATATCCTTGTGTTTTTACCTTTTCCCACTTGGCCTAAAATATATAGGCATGAGTCAGTTCTGAAAGCTTCTTTAGTCCTTTTAGGGACCATTAAAAATTCCGATAAATTACTATATTCCAAAATAATGTATAATCGTCTTATGGTACATAAACAAAGTAAAAAAGGTATATTTCAAGTTCCAAGAAGATGTTTATGAACCAGATAACCAACAAACGATAATCATTAAATTACATAAGAAATTATGAAAATCATAGCAAATAAGCATAAAACATTTTATAGCAAATAAAATATAATTATTCAGTCAGTAAATGTATAACAATATCTATCTAAATTCACTAGTAGGGGTCTTGCTTCATGCTTCTGCATGTGGAAATCCAATTTTCCCAGCACCATTTGTTGATTAGACTGTCCTTATACCAGGGATTGGTTTTGGATCCGTGATCAAATATAAGTTGGCTGTCGATGTTTGGACTGATTTCTGGTGTTTCTATTCTGTTCCGTTAGTCTATCCATCTGTTTCTGTACCAGTACCATGCTGTTTTGATTACAACTGCCCTGTAGTATGTCCTGAAATCTGGTATTGTGATGCCTCCAGCTTTGTTTTTGTTGTACAAGATTGCTTTAGCTATTCGAGGTTTCCTGTGTCTCCATATGAATTTCAGCATCATTTTTTCCAGATCTGAGAGGAATGTCTTTGGTATTTTGATTGGTATCACATTGAATCTATAAATTGCTTTTGGGAGAATGGACATTTTGATGATGTTGATTCTTCCAATCCATGAGCATGGAAGATTTTTCCATTTCTTGGTATCCTCTTCTATTTCTTTCTTTAAGATTTTGTAATTCTCATCATAGAGATCGTTAACGTCCTTGGTTAAGTTTATTCCAAGGTATTTGTTTGTTTTTGTAGCTATTGTGAATGGGATTGATCTTAGCAGTTCTTCCTCAGCTGTGGCATTGCCTGTGTATACAAAGGCTGTTGATTTTTGTGCATTGATTTTATATCCTGCTACTTTGCCAAACTCTTCTATGAGTTCCAATAGTCTCCTTGTATTGTTGTGGCTTCCCCCCTTCCAACCTCCCTCCCTCCCGCGGCCCTCCCCTCTCCCACTCCCTCTCCCCTCTGCCCTTTATCAAGTTTCATTTTCAATTACCTTCATATACAGAAGATCAACTTAGTATACACTAAGCAAGGATTTCAACAGGCTGCACTCACACAACCGCACAAGGTATAGGGCATTGTTCGACTAGTAGTGTTGTTTTTAAGTTTCATAGTAAAACACATTAAGGACAGAGATCCTATGTGGGGAGCCTGTACTCAGTGACTCCCATTGTTGATTTAACAATTGGCACTCTTATTTATGACATCAGCAATCACCCGAGACTCTTGCCATGAGCTGTCTAGGCTATGGAAGCCCCTTGAGTTCACCAACTCTGAACTTGTTTAGTCAAGGCCATATCACAGTGGAGGTTCCTTCCTCCCTTCAGAGAAAGGCGCCTCCCTCTTTGATATATCCACATGCATTTCTAAAGCATAATTCTCGAGTTGTCTTAGCATATGTACAGTCTGTGTATCCCAACTTAGCAAAGGCTGCTTTGAGCCCATCTGACTTGAGTGAGAATATCATGACACTATTCTTTGCTACATGTCTATCTTCTAAAAGGACTTTTCAGCTTAAAGGTTTATTTTTTAATCTTAAACATGTGCTTCATATTTATAAATCAGATTTTACAACCAATTGTGGTCCCAGATTTATCAACTCCCTCTGTTTTTTTTTATTCATTTTTGCTCTTCAACCTTTTTTTTTTTCTTTTTTCTTTTGGTTAGGTCATTCATTGTTTCTAAAATTTTGGTAAATGCAGTCTATTAAAATCAAATACCCAACTAATGGTTTGTCTTCTGTAGCCCTAGTCTCATTCAATACTTTCTTGCTTTTTCAAATATTGTCAACAATATGTACTCATTTTTCTGCACCCATCAATGGGCCTCCACATCTCCACCTTCTAGTATTAGGATTCTTGTCATTCTACCAGTGAGTTGTGTCATTCCTCACACCCCATCATGGCATTCCACTTAAAATTATTAATTTATATATTATTAATAATAATGCTCTCTACTATATCATATAAAACTTAGCTATTTGGTAACAGGTAAATACTAGTTTATGTCTCCATACAATTCGTCCAAAGTGAGTGTTCTTGATAGGCTGGTGACTCTACCTCAAGTAGTGATTTAGGGAATGGGCCCCCTAGCAACTGTGACTGTTGCATTTAACATGTTGCTCTCATCTTTACAGAGGGGAAAAGAGGTTGTCTGTTGAGTGTCTTTTGGTTCAGATCTGGAAGTGGTACAATCAATTCTGCTCATATTCAATTGCATAGAACCCATTCATGGAACCACAACCAGTGCAACAGTAATTTGAGAACTGCTGGGTGTTCAGACCACAGGGTAAATGGTTTGATGAGAAGACAGCATATCTTTCACACATTTTCACTGTAGATTTATTTGTATCATTCTCTCTCATCAGATAATGAGCTGCTTAGGAACAGATCTATATCTTGTTCATCATTGTACCACAGAGCTAGCACTCCACTGGGATGTGAAAGCTATTCAGTAAGGGCTTAATCAGAGCTTTTCATGACTGAAACATGACCATGTTAGTGATAGGAATTATAGAAACTGCATCATGGATGTCTGTTCTAGGCACACAAGTTGTTTTATTTTTTAAGACTTATTTATTTATTTGAAAGGCAGAGTTACAGAGAAAGAAGGAAAGACAGACGGGGGGTGAGGGAGGGAAGGAGATTCTTCCATCTGCTGATTCATTTCCCAAACAGCCACAAAAACCAGGGCTAGACCAGACTAAAACCAGGAGCCAGAAGCCAGGAGCTTTCTCCAGGTCTCCCACATGGGTGGCAGGGGCCTAGGGACTTGGCCATCTTCGGCTGCTTTCCCAGTCACCTGAGCAGGGAGCTGGATCAGACATGGAGCAGTCAGGACTTGAGCCAGTGCCCATATGGGATATCAGTATCACCAGCTATAGCTTCCCCAGCTGCACCATGGCAGCAGCTCCATAAGTACACAAGTTTTTGAGAAACTGAGTTGGATCAGCAGTGCTGTCCTAGCTATGCATTAGATGATCTTTCACATAATGGAAGAATTAAGAGAGAAATAGTAGGGATCTTTTACTTAAAACATTTTAATATTAAAAACCTCACAAATATGGAAAAGCACATATTTTGTAGTTTTTTGAATGAAGGTAAGATATATGGCTTGCAAATCTCCCATCAGATTGATAAACACATCTTTGACAGCCACCACTCCATGTGCTCCATTGGATTACCAATCCCTATCCACTAAATGACCACTATATTGTTCAGTAAGGCCTTTATTGTGTTTCTTTATGCCTTTAGTATTCAAATGCCTACCGTTCAGCAAAAGCAGTTGAGTCTTGTGTGGGCTCGTCCTGCAAGGCCCACACTGTCCGGATGGTGGGGTGACAGTGTTGTTCAACAAAAACCACTAGAGACAGTTTCGGTGAACATGTCCATTTATTAGCCGTTAGGCACAAACTTTTATAGGGCAATCTAAATTTCTCCATGTCCTACTTTCTTCTAATGTGATTGGTATATGTGAGGAATAGCAGTACTCATTGTTACTGGTTTAATCTTTTCCTGGGTGATTTTCTGTAACACATACACACACACACACACACATTTTAAGGTTAAAAATCTCTCATTCATACCTCCCATCTAAACATAGGGCCAGTGGGATTTTCATGTACCTTCTATATCACATGTATATTTTGATACACACCAAGCCTATGGAGTATGATGGAGCAGTTACCTGTTTGTTTTATTCAACACCACAATCATGATAGTCTTAGAAAATATTAATACTATTGCCTCGAGTGTTTACTGAATACAGGTATTTTTGTATATGATTTCCCTACCTCCAATTCTATGTTTGCATGTCCGCACCATAGGGTCATTAGATGATCTTAGAGTTATTATCTACTATACTCTCACACTTAATAACAGTCTCTTAGTCCTACTGGTAATTATACAATTAATATTTATGAGTCATTATGTTGATGTTTCTCTAGCTATTTGGATTTTATGTAGCTCATTGTATAAATTATTTTTCATATCAATTTGTAAATCAATTTCCTAATATTTCATTCATAACAGTTTGTTTATAATGTTTTGTAATATAAAATCTTGGCTCACATTATCTGTCTGTGCATATTAAATTTCTAACTTTATTCTAGTAAATTATTGTTCTAAAACATTTATACTAATATAATTTTATTTTAAACATTATTATCTCATTTATTTGACCAAACTTTTGTAAATTATGATCAACTAGCCAACTATGACCTTTCTGCTTTTATATAATCTGAATTTAGGAACATTTTATTAGAGTGTTATCAATTTAAGTATTTGTATCTGAATTATTATACCAAAAAGGATGCCAATTCCTAAAACAGATATTCAACAGTTTTTTTTTTTCAAAATTGGACTAATTTTGTGAGAATGTCTTAAAGTTGCTGTTCTCTTTTACTATTATTAGGAATGAGATGTTATAATATTGTAGAGTTGCAAATATAAATGTATACAAATTTCAGAGTTTTTTTTGGAATGAGATTCTAGCCTTTAGTATTTTATTCCTTTGTTTTGGCTTTCTTCAAAGAAAATTTTGTTGCTTTGTTAGATGTTTTATTTCTATTTTTCAATAACTGTTTCTTTCTCTGAAATCCAACTAATGTCTTTCATCTATTATTTTGACTTTTAATTTTTATTACTCAGCTTCTTATCTGAAGTATTAGCCTCTGTGTTCATTCATTCGAGCTTTCTTTTAAAATTTGTAATCATATTAGGAGAGCCTTTTGCTTTCATTTTATTCCTCAGTAATCACTATTTCGTGGGTTTTCTAAATCGGACTTTCATTGATCTTTTGTGTCTCATATCCATTTGTTACTACTTTTTCTTCATTTTGAGTAATAAATTTCAAAGTTTTATCTGTTTTATGAAGGTTTTTTTATGTGTCATTGCTCCTAACAAATATTCTATTCCTTCTTGTCCTTTTTGACAAAGTAAATTTTTAGAGTATTTTATCTCAATTGTTATGTTCTTCATTTCTTTATGAGAAATCCATTTCTCTGAACATTTAGAATGTGGTTTGACTTACGTAATTTCTCAATATCCACAGGTTTTATCTGTTTTTTGTTTCTTTGTTCTACGTACTATTTTAAAATATGATGGCTTCTATTTTGATATTTCCTGGCTTTTGCTGCATCTGTGCTGTTATCTAATCCTCCCCTTTTTCTGTTTCTCACATTTTATTCCACTGTGGTTGCATTTCAAACCATTTCCTTCCAATGAGGAGTCTTCTGTACCGCAGCAGTTGGCTGGACACTGTAAGTGTCTCTAAGAACTAGTTCCCTGCTGTCTGCAGCAGTTACTGTGAAGCCCTCGCTTTCATATTATTGGACTGTGATTACCTCCTCCCCGACCCCACACCTCTACCTCAGCTGATATTTTCAGATTGCATAGAAAATTTCCAAGGAAAACCCATCAGCAATCTTGTGTTTTCCTGTTATTTGATAATTTATTCCTTCTCTCTGATTTCATCTGAAAAAACACCAATATAATCCATGTGGAACTTGTGGCAATTGGTTATTTATTCCCACCTAAAATCTTTTTATTTTGAGGGAATACATTTTCATCTGGCATCTTTTTTTTTTTTTATTTTTTTTATTTTTGACAGGCAGGGTGGACAGTGAGAGAGAGAGACAGAGAGAAAGGTCTTCCTTTGCCGTTGGTTCACCCTCCAATGGCCACCGCGGCCGGCACACCGGCCAGCACCACGCTGATCCGATGGCAGGAGCCAGGTGCTTATCCTGGTCTCCCATGGGGTGCAGGGCCCAAGGACTTGGGCCATCCTCCACTGCACTCCCTGGCCACAGCAGAGAGCTGGCATGGAAGAGGGGCAACCGGGACAGGATCCGGCGCTGGCGCCCCTACCGACAGGGACTAGAACCCGGTGTGGTGGTGCCGCAAGGCGGAGGATTAGCCTAGTGAGCCGTGGCGCCGGCCACATCTGGCATCTTTGTAAATGTTGTTCATACATATTGGTTTAGATATCTACATGCTATATTTGATTTTATTGGGGATTTGGACATATATAAAATTGTACCTTGTCATTATCACTTTCTCAGAATTCGTGTATATGCATAAAATCAAACTGAACACATATTTCTGCATCCTGCAGTGTTTCTCACAGTATGAGACTTTTGAGACAGCCACCCATAAATACACTTATTTATCCCTTCCAGCCACAGCCCATTTTATTGTATTTCTGTAATATATTTTATTTTTGTTGTTACTCACTTCTTTTGTGAAATTTTCTTTGGAAATTGAAGATGAACACCATCTTTCTTTTTACTACATTCTAATATATTGTTTCATCAGAAGTTTCACTGTTTTAAAAGCAAACTCTCCTTGGTGCTTTGAATAAATATAGAAAAACCCAAGAGTTCTTCAATGAACCTTAACTCCCTGTTATGATATGGAAGGTGTGGTACTGCCATGCTCTGCACTCATGTTTTGGAAAACACTTTTGTAATATATTTTGTAGAGGCATAGGCAAGGAGACTGAGATCCAACTGTGGAATGTTAAGTACCACACAATTAGTTATTCACATGAGAAGCTGATACCTTCCACAAAACTCTTTCACTAAAGACAAAAAAATATTTGAGAAACCCCAAACTTTGATTTCTCATTCACTTGGAGATCAGCAAAGAATTTTAATTCTGCTGCTTTTTAAGAACTGATGTTTGACAAGAAGTATACCTAATCTGGTAAGTGGGAACAGTAATATCTACTTAGTCATGATTTTAAGTATTAGAGATAAAATGTGTACAAGTCTGTCACATTGAAGGTCCCAGCTAGTGTTGGTGCTGATTTCTCACTATAGTACAACCCTCCCCATGAACAGATGTCTTGTCCACACTCTAGAACAAAACAGATTTTAGTTAGCCCTCTTGATTTTGTTAGACATAAGCAAATTTCGTATTATTTTCTAACTCTATATGATGCACTGTGTTCTCTTGGAAATCAGGGAATCTGAAAGTTTATCACTCCCTTGGCTCAACATAGCTGAGTAGAAGACTAATGTACAACCCTATGTGAACAGATGATAGAGCCATAAACTCCATCCATTCTGGCTAAAATCTGCTTCATAACACATCAATGTCCAAATCACACTGAGTTAAAGGAAATGTTAGAATTAGTAGATGATGTGTGACTTTATGGTAACATGAGGAAAAATTAAATGAAATTACTTATACCAGATAATAGAATGTACTGTAAACTGCTCTAGTTGATGTGCCAGTGTGGGCCAATAACACCATTAGCATCCAGCAATATGTCATTTGTGGAGGACTCATGGTGGTCAACACAATTGCATGCTGTGAACGAGGTTAAGCATAGTAATAAATGAAAATGCCTTCCACTGCGAGTCTCCATGGCTGCTGGCTCAGCTCCACTGGATTGGCATGGGTGGAAATCCATTCTAATGAAAGATCATTGATTTGGCAGAACTGAGTGCTAGAAAGTTCAGAATAATGGGATCCAAGGAAGATATCCTATTTCTCCGAGTCCATATACTTGGGCAGAGTCCTCTAAGACAGTTTTATGTGTTTATGTACAAGTATGACTATACATGCATGTAGCATTGTAGACCCTTCTATAAATGGAGTATATACTATTACATAATTCTCTCCCACTCTTAAAATTGCATGATTTCACAGCAAAGGAAGATCTTTCTCTCTGTCTCTCTCTCTCTCTCACTGTCCACTCTGTCTGTCAAAAAATAAAATTAAATTAAAAAATTGCATGATTTCTTTTTTTCTCATGTCAAGAAAGGCACTGGTACCCTTCTATCCTGCCAATCTGTTGAAAATAAATAGTGTATTTGGGGCTTCATAGAACTGGGAAGTTAAGTGTGTGTGTTGGGGTGGTGAATGTTCACATGTGTTTTAATCTAGATTGTGGATCCATGTTGTTTTCATTATTTTTAAAAAGATGTACTTATTTGAAAGATGGAGAGGGGGAGAGAGAGAGAGAGAGAGAGATCTTCCATCACTGATTCTCTCCCTAAATTACCTCAATATCCAGGGGTAGGCCAGGACAAACCCAGGAGCCACAAGCTTCTTCTGGGGCTCCCATGTGGATGCAGGGACCCAAGTACTTGGGGCATCTTCTACTGCTTTTCCCAGGCAGTTGGCAGGAATCTGCATGGGAAGTGGAGCAGCCAAACAAAAACCCATGTCCATTTCAGATGCCGGAGTGGCAGGTAGCATCTTTACCTGCTATACCACAAGGGCGGCCCCGCTCTTTCATTATTTTAAACTTACTGTCCTTTATTATACCTTAGATGAGCTTTGTTTATTCATTTTGCAAACATTTTCTGAATGCCTGTTAAGGGTTGGTGTGCTTCTGGGTGTTGAGGTATGTTGATGAATGCAATAGTAAAGTAACCATTATTATGAAACTTACATACTAGTAGCAAAGTGGAAGACAATAATCCAATGAACATTTTTTTTTTTGAAAGGCAGAGTTAGACAGTGAGAGAGACAGAGAGAAAGGTCTTCCTTCATTGGTTCACCCCACAAATGGACTCTACAGCCGGCATGCTGTGCCAATCCGAAGCCAGGAGCCAGGTGCTTCCTCATGGTCTCCCATGCAGGTTCAGGGCCCAAGCACCTGGGCCATCCTCCACTGCCTTCCTGGGCCAAAGCAGGAAGCTGGACTGGAAGAGAAGCAACTGGGATGGAACCCGGCGCCCCAACCGGGACTAGAACCCGGGGTACCAGTGCCACAGGTGGAGGATTAGCCTAGTGAGCTGTGGCCCCAGCTAATAAAAATATTTTGATATTAGTTTATTGTTGCATTAACAGCAATTCCAAGTGCTACTGCTAAATTCTGTAGAAGCCAAAAAGATGGCCTTTCTACAAACTGGTGTCATACAAAGTGTTAATTTAAATAAAGTTGTATACTTTTCCTAAATCCATTCACTTTGGCAGCAGTAGGATGATAGAAAGCAGTTAGTGGTCTCTGGACCACAACACCTGGATCAATCAGTGTGTCCCAAAGGGTGGTCACACCCTCAATTAAACTAAAGTAATTAAAGCTCACTGAGAGTAGGTATAGTGATGAACCCCTCTCCCTCTATTTTACATCCTCGGCTATGAGAAAAATCATTAAGCAACATGAATAATATTTGCATGATAACCACATCATTAAGTTGAACGTCTCTTTCAGGATGCCCAAATGAACACATGCAGAGCTATTTTATTCTTTTTAATTACTGCATACTATTCTATGGTTGCATTCATGATAGCTTATTTTTTTTCTTCTCTTATTCATGGACATTTAAGTGACTATTCTGTATTGTGTTATTAAAATCTGTGCTGCAAGAGATTTCTTTTTTTACATAGGATATTGTATTAATACCCACAGGTGAGAATTCTTTTAGGCATGCAAATGATTGGAATTGCTGGGTAGTACTCTATGCATGTTATTAGTGTCAGATTGTAGAGCCAAATTGCTCCATAAAATTTCTTTGCTGATTGAACTACTGTTGGGATGGGCAGTTAGTACAGAGTTAAGATGCTGTCTTTGATGCTTGCATCCTATTTTGGAGTCTCGGTTTGAGTCCTCATTCTGCTTTTGACCCAGTTTCTGGTTAATGCATACCCTGAGATGTAGCAGGTGACAATCTGTGTGCTTAGTTCTCTTAGGACTCTTGGGAGTTCTAAATTAAATTACAAGCCCTTGACTTCAGACTGGCCCAGTTCTGTTTTGGGCTTTTGAGGTTGTGAAACAGCAGATGGAAAATTCCCTCTGCTGACATGTCTCTCTCTCTCTCTCTCTCTCTCTCTCTCTCTCTCTGTCTCCTTCTCTTTAAGAAAAAAAAGTAAATAAATAAAATTTTATAAAAACCCAAATAAATTCCTATTACCAGTATAGTACAGAAACCAACCATAAAATTTGTCATTATGATTAAGTAGTCATCAGTCCTCTGAATAAAAACATGACAGAGCCAGCATCATGGCACAGCAGATTCAGCCACTGCCTGCAATGCCAGGATCAATTGTGAGCACCAGTTCAAGTCAAAGTTGCTCAACTTCTGATCTAACTCCCTACTAGTAGGCATGAGAAGGCAGTGGAGGATGGCCCAAGTGCTTGGGCCCTTGCAACCCTCATGTGAAACCCAGATCTGTTCCAGGTTGACTCTAACTCCCCAAATAGTTGCAACAGACAGGGCTGGGTGGAGCTGAAGCCAGGAGCCTGGAACTTCAACTGAGACTCCTCCATGGGTGAAAAGGGTCCATATACTTGGGGCATCTTCTGCTGTTTCCCAGGCACATTAGCAGGGAACTGGATTGGAAGTGTATCAGTTGGGACTCTGACTGGCATTCTTATGGGATGCGGGTGTCCCAAGTGGTGGTGGCTGGCTCCATGAATGAGGATTTTTAAATGAATTGTATGCAGTTGATTGTTAAGTGGCTAGCTCCAAATTGCCTATCTTGTAAAAGGTGCATGTGTAATCTTTGAGGTATATGTAATTTCATTTCTATCCTAATGCCCTGTTTTTGATAGGTGTCTAAAAGTGAAATTGTGCCTCCTTAAACATTTGAAAGCATTTAAGAATGTTGGTCACCTTTGAATATTGTCAAATCCTAAAATAAGGTAGACATTGCTTCCTCTTGGGCTTATGAGTAAATTTAATTTAATCAGTGAGAGAAGGCATTTAAAGACTGAGAATGAAATTTCACCTGCCACCAGACCCAACACATGCTTAATTGAGGAGCAGTCAGGAAGCAGAACCAGACAGTGTAGCAATACTGGCAATTAAGATTTTAAGGAGAAAAATCAAAAACCCCAATACTGACTTATGATAATACACTGTCAGAGAGCATTAATTATCAGACTTGGAAAAGGTCTTTCTCTGTTTCATTTTGAACACCAAAAGATTGAAAAAATTCTCCAAATGTCACCCACATTATTTCACAACCACATATGCACAGCAGAGGCTGTCCTAGAGGCTTAGTTAAAAACTTAATCAAAGAAGACTGGTCCATTCAGATGTGAGTCCTGTTATAGGGTGAGAATATTGATCACAGCACATGGAGGAAAACCAAAGGAATAGTCTATATTTCTTTTAACTGACTTCTCCCAATGCAAGTATCCTGAGGCAGTTAAAGTCACACATCTTTATTCATCTTGCTTCTGTTGAGAGCAAATGAATTCTCCTGCTCTATGGTAGAAAATAAGTATCAATTTAAACAGAAATAGACTCATTCACAGCAGAACATTTGGAAAACTAGCTATAGTCAATAAACCTAGAATTGTTTTTCACAAAACTATGCTTCTTTGTGTTAATCAAACTCACAATAGGCTCAGTTTATGCGACTAATACTGCCAAAGTACTTGACAACTTGTTTCATAAGGAATATTACAAACACACGGGGAAAATGGGAAAATTAAACAATAGTACATTAATTTTCTCCAGGGAATTTTATGTGTAATTTAATAACTGCTTAACATCTTATTTTTGTTTGGCTTCTGAAAGTAGAATGAAATTGTTAAGATATAGTAAATCAAAGCAACTATTCAGACCCTTCACTGTAACTCTCAACTTTATGATAGGTGCCTGGCTAAGTCTACAAACTGAATCTGATAAAAACCAGAGCTCTTGGAAATAGAATTATTTAATAGTAGCATACAATAGTGTCAAGACAACTTTTGAAGTAGGAGTACTATTTTTCATTTGTGATATAAGCTTGAAAAACATTCCAGGGACTTTGAAACTCATAATTACATCTCAATTCCATAGAACTAGGGAGAGATAGAAATTTGAGAACTGTAGTAAGTGAAAACAGTTCCTGGCCTTAAATATGCTATCAGTATTTCCAATATTCCACTATCAAAAATATAACTTCTGCTTTGTTATATTTACTTGATTTAAGATGTGATCTATAGTTAAGTTGAAAAATTGATTTTATAGAGTTGAGAGTTTTTTGAGTGGCATAATCCAAATATCTTGAATGATAAACATACTTAAATTCACAAATGGAAAACCTCAAAGTGATGTGATTAGAATCAAAGGAATACACTAGAAAAAAGTTTGGAGTCAAATGTATAATATAAACAGTTGGAAACAGCAACCAAAATTCTAAGCAATTGATTCAAAATTGCTTAAATCAAGGAAACTTCTTCCTTAGTAGAAAGAAGTGAAGGAATCAGAAAAGCACTGAATTTGTTTTAAAACACATGAACACAGATTTTAAAGCATATCTAAGTTCCTTAACAAGGAGGAATAGTAATTAACATCAAATCATATTTTTAAATATTACACCATCTTTTAAATATTATATTGGGATCCCAGTGCCCCTCAGTAAAATCATCATGCTTACATCACTCATGCTAAACAGTAGAGTTAATGCTCTAAGAAGCTCAGTTACAAAATTATAGCTGTCATTAGTGTCTGTCATTGAGGTTTTAAATGTGGGGCTTAATGGAAAACCACAGTTTATGTTATCTGCTCAGTTTGTTTTCTGCCTTAGTATGCTTGTCCTTCTATGAGTGGTTGTGTCTCACTTTCAGCTGTTCTATAACTTGACTATGCATCTGTTTGAGAGGATACTCACTATTTCCAGTGTGAATTTTACAAATTCCATACGGCTTAGACTTAAGCTTATATCTCTAAAGTTCTTCCCCAACTGGAGTTCAGATCAATACTGTTGAAAAATAACAGAGAAAGTAAACATGATTATACTTAAATATTTATTTAAATTTAAGTGAGTTATTCCATTTTTAAAATATGTGTAATTTATTTTATAGAATATATGTAGTTTATTTTATAGAATACCCTCTAATGTAGTTTATTTTATAGAATATCCTCTAACACTCCATTCACAAATTTATGATGGACCACAATGGAAACTTGTCCAAACATAAATATAAATACAATACTCTTAATTAGTTAACCGTGGCTAGCATTTTTCTTCCTTTTAAGTAATTGTTGATGTGTGTGTAATACATGTACATCTTCATGGGGCACAAGTCATACCACACAGGTATACCAGTGTAAACTCATTGGGTCAGGGAGCCAACATCCTCACCTCTACAATCTTCTTACACATTATGGAAGTCTAGGAGATCTTCTCCTCCCGCTCTCCATAGTGTATGTAATACTTTGCAGTGAGCCATATTCATCCCAATCATGTGCAATGGAGCATTAGAACCCACGGCTTCTATCTAAATGTGTTTCTCTGACTGTTACCAACTTCCTCCTCTATTCTCCCCACCACCCACCCTTCCCTTACTAATTACTATTCTAAGTTCAGATTGACATTTTTTTTTAATTTCCACATAAGAGAGAGAGCACTCAGTATTTGTCTCTCTGTATCTGGATCATTTTCTTTTAACAAAATGATCTCCGATTTCATTCATTTTGCTGCATTGTCAGTATTTAATTTCTTTTAATGATAGAATAGTGTCCCATTCTGTATATACTCCCTATTTTTTAATGCTTCCACCCATCTTTGGTAGTATTTGTAGGAAAATTTTCAACCCTTGAATGAACAGATTAGCTTAACAGGAACCCTAGTCAATGCAAGCTAATCCTACCTGAATTGGCATATATTGCATTTTTATTTTTAAGTTAATAGAAACTTGAAAATATTTTTAGAAAGTGATGGTGAATCAAAGACACAAGTAATTGAAGAGAAAGACTTAGTTAAAATGTATTAGATGCAAAATACCTTCAGATTATATGGTCTGAGCTATCAAATTGCGTTTGTATTCATATTTATGCAATTAATATTATCAGGATTATTACTAAAATGATTCATTTTAAAAGCACCAATTTGAGTGTCAGCTGCTCTGCTTCTGACCTGGCCCCCTTTTTTTGTGCCTGAACAAGCAGCAGAAGATGGCCCAAGTACTTACGTCCCTGCCATAATTGTCGAATACCTGGATAAAGTTTCAGGCTTCATCTGCTTGTTCTGGTAACTAAAGTCTGATAAACCAATTAAATGGACAGTTGAGTAATATATTTCCTGTTTTTCAATATTTCTGTGTCATGGTAGACATAAGTTTATGATTTTTACATAAAATTCTATCTGTCATTGTTGTGCAGCAAATTAATATTGGAGTGCTACTTCATGTTGCAGTCACTCCATTTCTGATGCAGCTCCCTGCTAATGTGCCTGGGAAAGCAGTAGAAGATGGCCCAAGCACTTGGGCCCATGAACCCCTTGTATCAGACCTGATGGAGTTCCAGGTTCCTGGTTTCTACTTGGCCTAGCTTGACCATTGTGGCAGAAGGGAGATCTCTTCCTCTCTCTCTCTCTCTCTCTCTCTCCCTCTCTCCCTCTCTCTCTCTGTAACTCTGCATTTCAAATAAAATAAAAACAAATCTGAAGAAATTCCAAAAATTTCCATTATCATAATAGAAAATTATCAATTATTTCATTCATTAGGTCAACCAGCATTTCTTCTATTTCTAATGTACACTAAACTTTGTCCTGAGTATTGTGCCTGTGAACACAGTAGAAAGCTTTCTGTTTACATGAAGATTAAATTCCATAAAAAAGATTAAAAATTTAAAATCAAGAATTGAAATACCTTGTTAAGGATATAAAGCAGAGAAAAGAGATCCAAAGCATGAGAAATAGACGTAAGAAGTATTAGGGCAATCAGAATATGTGAGAGAAATGATCTGAGGAAAGTGAAAAAGTGAGCCAGGTTGCTATTATGGGATGAGACACATACATTCTAGACAAAGGAAA
Source organism: Oryctolagus cuniculus (assembly GCF_051225735.1). NCBI lineage: Eukaryota > Metazoa > Chordata > Mammalia > Lagomorpha > Leporidae > Oryctolagus > Oryctolagus cuniculus. Next base: position 124,395,794 of record NC_142869.1, on the reverse strand, counting down.
TGGTGAGTGAAAACTCAACAATGAAAGTGTAACCTGGCCTCTGTGACAAACAATGAGGAAACTATCATGTTTGGAATGCAATGAGTTCAGGAAGAGAAGTAAATGTCTAATGCAGGGAGGTAGTGGAGGAGGATGAAGAGTGTGGGAATAAAGACATTTGGTTCAGTTTCAAAGTACGTTGTTTAGCTGTGAGTAGAAAATTACTAACAACCAGCTAGCACCAATGCTTGCACATTTGTGAAAAGTTAAAAGTAGCCAGACAGCCTAATAACTAGGGTACAAACCTCAAAGTACATGTACCCAGAAAGTCCTGGTCCAAACACAGTGTTGAGCAAATAGAAAGTTAGGGTGGTTAACTTAGCAAAACTTAAACAGATGGAGAAAATAAAACTCAGGTGATATTTGGGAAGATTGTAATCCTATAGTTCTCAGCCAATGAGGAGCCAGGAGAGGGACATGACTGCTAGGGAATGAATTTCTTCTGTAGCCACACCAGGTGTGCCTGCTTGTCAGACCTCTAATCGTAAAAGACTCTTAGTAAATTCTCACTTTCTCTGCACTTCTTGATGCAAGTCCGTGCTTTGAGTGGACAGGTGAGGGTATTTCCCACAAGGAGTATATAAAATGAGCCTTGGTCACAGGTAGGATGTAAGCTTTTAGCTTGAGAAAGAGGGGAAAACACTGAAGATGTTGAGTGTAGCAGCAATGTCTTTCATGTTACAACAAAATAGATCTAAATTTTAAAATAGAAAGTGAGCTGAAATAAACAAGATGAAATTTGTGAGTGGGTGATGAGACATCAGCAATTGGCAGTTTACAACAAAGACCATGTAGGCAACTGGGGTTTGGACCGCAAGGAAACAGTCTAAGGGATGAGAAGTCATTGCAGACTACATATATTTCATAGGTAAACCTGGCATAATTTACTGATGCTTTGAAATAGAGTTTGATAGAGAAAGGAGTCAAGATTGAACAAGAATTTTGTGTTCAACCTAGTTTAGTTGCGATTAATTGACTTGAGGTAGAGTGTTAAAAATGGAGGGCATATCGCAGAGCCTCCCAGTGAAAATTTAAACACAAGTGCTAGAGATCAGAGAATAAATCCAAACTGGAGATGTAAATCTAGATGTATAAACATGCAGAATGCATTCACAGTCTTAGAATCATCAGGAGATGAGCTTAGAAAGAAGCGGAGAAAGGTACAATGATTGAGTCTTGATTCCTACATTTGAGAAGAGAAAGAGATTGCAGTGAGGTAACCAGACTCTAAGTGAGACACACAGCACCCTGTGGTATTCTGGTATTCACTGAATAAAGTATTCTAAAGGGAAAAGATGGATGGATGGTGTCACACACACCTTGAAGAAGAAGGAAGCACTACACTTAGTAAAGTGGACAGTATGGATAACTTAGCAGAAAGAGTTTTGGCAATGTTCCCAAGACTTGTGCTGGACTGGAGTAGGTTCCACAGAAAACGCCCAAACACATTTGCAGATGGTGCTAATGGAAACGTCCTTGAAGAAATGCCACTTAAATGGAAAGAGTACTCTCTCTAATAGTCGCTGGAGAGAGGGAGATAGAGGATTATTTTTTAAATGATGAGAGCAATGAAAATATGTCTTTATGCTTATCTGCTTATCTACATTGTTGTTATTTTGATACATGTAAAAAAAAGGACCCTGATTTGTTACCTGTTTAACAATCCCCATGATTAGTTGTGGCAGTGATGAATTATGTCTGACCCCTCATTCCATTTTAGCATTTACATCAAATCATTCACATGTCATCAGGCCTCTAGAATTTCAGCTTCCCAAGATATACACTACAGAAATTTTAATTAACAATTAAATTTTTGCATGCTAAAAATAAAAGGCATTTTTATGATGGATAGGCATTAAGCCTTAATATGAATTTGCCACTTGGATATGAGTACAAAGCTTGTGCTTCCTCAAGTGTTATAATCAAATATTCTTCTTAAATAATCTGGTGAAGTTATTTTTAAAGAGTGGTGCACATCTATTCACATAAAATTGGGCATGAGTGGGCATAATGGAAGAAATTAATGAAAGGAAAATTTAAGATGGGAATCGGGAGGAAAAGGATTTTAATGAGAACTCATGAATGGTGCAATGATTTCCCAAGAGAAAGTTAGGAGACTCCGTATTTCACAGAATTATGCAGACTGTGCACGAGGAAAAAAGATTTGGGAAGAATAACCTTGTTGCTGGCCCCTGGAAGCAGAGTATAATGATTTGGTATCTGAATCTAGATAAAATGTCCATATTTTGCACTTATAACAAGGTGACAGAAGTATTTGGTGAGTACCTGCTAGTCTCTAAGAAAAAGAACAGTACCTTCCTGAATATATATCATTAACTATTTTATGCCATACTGAACCATATGAAATTCCCAATGTTGAAATTCAAAACTGGTAGCATAGCAGTGTGTGCCCTGGAAGGTGATAGCTCAAGGGTTTGGCATCTGCTCTTGACTTTGGGCAGCCTTAGTTGTTGTGGGCATCGGGGAGAGAATCAGGAGATTGAAGGGTTCTCTCTACCTCTGTCCCTCTTTCTGTGCCTTTAAAGCAAAATATAAATAAATAAATAAAAATTTCAGAAAACTAAAACATGGCTGCATATACACAAAATCTTAATATTAAATCTCACACATTGGCTGGTCTCTCATGGCCTCCATCTGCATCTCCAGGAAATTTCTGTGGCACAGAGGAGCAGATCCCACAAGTTAAAGAGGTTCTCGAACCACCTTCTTTGGTTGCGGTTGTGTTCCTAACCCGTGTTTGGGTCTCCAGCTTCTCTCATGCCTGATCATACCAACAGATGCTTGGAATCTTTCTTTTAGTCTCTGATGTAACTTCATCTTGATGAGAATTATCTTTCCTTGCTTCAAGGGAGGTTTCTTACCCTGCCATTTTGTTAATATATATTGAATATTATGGCTCAAATAAAAGAAAATGGCAGTTTACAGGATGTTGCTCTACATTCCATGATGACAAATTAAAAATGATGGACTTAGTTCCAGGTGATCTTTAACACTTCCCATAATAATACTTCATAGAGCAATCATCTATTAATTTATATCCTTCTTCTGAACATGCACATATACCTTTATAATTTTCACCTCATTTTAGAAATAAACAGTCTTTCAGTAAAGCATATATTTATACATATTATATATTTAATATATATTATATATCTTTAACACAAATATTTTATGTATTTATATATGTAAATGATCTCTTTCATTATTCATTGTGGGTCAACTCATTCTAGAAAATCCAAATAGAATGAACATGGGTCCAAGGATATACCTCTCCTTAAAAACTTTGCCAAGGGGCCAGCACTTTGGAGTAGCCAGTTAGGTTGCCATCTGTGTTACTGGCATCCCAAATAGGTGCCTGTTCCAGTCTTGGCTGCTCCATTTCTGTTCCAGTTCCCTGCTAATGCACCTGGGAGAGCATCAGAGGATGGCCCAAAGATAGCTCTGTACCCACCTGGAAGACCCAGAAAAAGCTCCTGACTCCTGGCTTCAGATCGGTCCAGCTCTGGCTGTTGCAATCATTGGGGGACTGAACCAGCATTTGGAGGATATCTCTCTGACTCTGTGACTCTGCCTTTCAAATAAATGAATAAACCTTAAAAAAAAAAAAAAAACTTTGCAAAATTGCCTTTTTGTCTTTCATTCTTTACTTTTCTTTGTTCATTTCTAAATGACATAAACACCAAACATTTTAGAGTGAATTCCAAATTTTTTTTCCTCCTTTAGACATGCATTTGGGAAGATATGAGTATTTGAGTATATTATGTTCCTAACTTTTCCAGTGGCTGCAAATCTAGTTCTCCATCTGGGTTTTGACTAAAGGGAAGTCCAAAGTTAACTCTTAGGTACTTGTGGCAGGAGGGAGACATAGCTTCAATGTCCAGTTATTGCCAGTCATTAAGTATTTGTGTGATAGGCAGGCCCTAGTTATTCGTTGAGACTATAGAAGAAGACAAAGTCTTAACTCTGACCTATCTTTATCAGGGAAAGATATGTGATGAGTGCAACAGAACTCAAGAGAGAAGCAAAATGAGGAATTCCAGATAAAAACTCCAGTTAGACCTACTCAGCCGTAAAGAACACTATTGGCTAGTTGGGCATTTGTCTCAATAAATGTAATATTCTAGCATCAGGCCAAACTATTTTCCCCATAAATCTAACTCTGGAAGTTAATGGGAGACCAATGGACCCCCACCCCAACAGTTGATTTTCTCATCTCTTATCTGGAGAGAGGTAGAGACTAAACGATCTGTAGAGTGAGCAAGGCCCTAAGATTGTGAGATTACACACACCTACATTCTATCACAGTTGTATTTTTATTCTACCACTCTTTGGCATGGTAATGATTTGTCAAACAAGAGCCCTGTGGTGGCTGGCATTATAGCATTGTGGGTGAAATTGTCACATGCATTATTGGCATCTCAGGTTGGAATAATGGTTCACTTTGAGTCCTGACTGCTCTGCTTCCAATCCACTTCCCTGTTAATGTATCAAGGAAATCATCAGCAGATGACCCAAGTACTTGGGCTCTGACACCCACATGGGAGACCTGGATGGAGCTCCAGACTTTCAGCATGTCCCAGCCCCAGCTTGTGGGTACATTTGGGAACTGAACCAGCTAATGGAATTTCTCTATCTCTTCTACTCTCTTTCTCTATGACTCTCCCTGCCTCTTTCTGTCATTCTGCCTTTCAAATAAATATATGAATCTTAAAAAAATAAAAGAAGAAGAGTTTCTGCCTTTTGCTTTGTGTTCCGGGTGAACTTTGACATTGGACAAGACGAATAAATTGCCAAAGACTCAGATATCTATGCTCTGAAAATATTGATCATCAGCTCTGATCTTTGATAGTGGGATTAAATTAAGTAACATAGTTCAAGCATTCCATAAAACACTTGGCTGAGTGTTGGGTCTAGCATGGGAGAATGATCAATCATTGAACTGCGCAACTCTGAAATGAGGTCGGTATTGGGATAAATCTTACTTACTGATGGATAAATAAGTCTACCTTGTAATGAATTGCTGGCTTCAGTTACTTACTTATATAGAAATTGCAATCTTACAAAATTGCTATTGAAAGTCTGATTTGCCCATCTCCCAGCTTTGTGCAATGGTGATCTCTGCATAACTACACTTCGATACAAAAGTCAGGAAATCAGCTGGTGTCGCGGCTCACTAGGCTAATCCTCAGCCTGTGGCATCAGTACTCTGGGTTCTAGTCCTGGTTGGGGCGCCAGATTCTGTCCTGGTTGCTCCTCTTCCAGTCCAGCTCTCTGCTGTGGCCTGGGAAGGCAGTGGAGGATGGCCAAGGTGCTTGGGTCCTGCACCCGCATGGGAGACCAGGAGAAGCACCTGGCTCTTGGCTTCGGGTCGGCTCAGCGCGCCAGCCAAAGTGGCCATTTTGGGGGTGAACCAATGGAAGGAAGACCATTCTCTCTGTCTCTCTCTCTAACTCTGCCTTTCAAAAAAAAAAAAAAAAAAAGTCAGGAAATTGCCATTGGTGCAGTAAGTACTGTTAACTAGACTACAAACCTTATTCAGTTTACATTGCTTTTATATGAACTAATTTGTATGCATGCTTTGTGTGTGTATGTGAGGTTTTAGAGTTCTGTGCACTTTTTTCCAATGTATAGATTTGTGTAAGCACCACTACAATCAAGGCACATAACTCTTTAATTCTCCTAAAGGAACTTTTTGCATTCATCCCTCCTGCTCACTACTGACCCCAGGTGACACACTTTTCAACCACTGACACACTCTTCATTTCCATAGTAGTGCCAATTGGAAAGAGCTTTACAAATGAACCTTTATAAATACCATATGTGTTTATTCATTTTTTCATTTAACATGTGTATCATGCAATTTTCCGTCTCTCTCACCATCTCCCTCACCAGGTTATTTTCTTTTTTTTTTTTAAACTTTTATTTAATGAATATAAATTTCCAAAGTACAGCTTATGGATTACAATGGCTTCCCCCCCATAACGTCCCTCCCACCCGCAACCCTCCCCTTTCCCACTCCCTCTCCCCTTCCATTCACATCTAGATTCATTTTCATTTCTCTTTATATACAGAAGATCAGTTTAGCATACATTAAGTAAAGATTTCAACAGTTTGCTCCCACACAGAAACATAAAGTGAAAAATACTGTTTGAGTACTAGTTATAGCATTAAATCTCAATGTACAGCACACTAAGGACAAAGATCCTACATGAGGAGTAAGTGCACAGTGACTCCTGTTGTTGACTTAACAAATTGACACTCTTGTTTATGGCCTCAGTAATCAACCTAGGCTCTTGTCATGAGCTGCCAAGGCTATGGAAGCCCCCTTAGTTCACTGACTCTGATAATTTTTAGACAAGGCCATGGTCGAAGTGGAAGTTCTCTCCCTTCAGAGAAAGGTACCTCCTTCTTTGATGACCCGTTCTTTGCACTGGGATCTCACTCGCGGAGATCTTTCATTTAGGTTTTTTTTTTTTTTTTCCAGAGTGTGTTGGCTTTCCATGCCTGCAGGTTATTTTCTAATAGAGTTTAGTACAGATGAAAAAAGCTAATGTGCTTATTTAAACGAAACCAAAACTCCTAAGCCATCTTTTAGGCAGAAGGAAGCCTCTGGTCATCTGAAACCTTCCAGAGGTAATTTACACTTTAACAAGGTTTCTTCCTCATCAAGAACTATTTTCTATTGCTTTGGCACCAATCACCATAAATTTCAGGGGCCTAAAAAGAAAACCTTTTTTTTTTACCAGTTCCTATGGGTCAGAAGAACAGGCATGGTGTGGTTCACTTGGGTTCTCTGCCAGGATTCCACAAGATGAAAATGCACATTTAGCCTCTCTAGAGGCATTGGTGTGGGGGCAGATTCACTTCCATGAAGTTGTGGAACTGAAGTTCCACTTATTAATGGATTGTTGGACTGTTGGACTGTTGATGTTTTGAGCTTTTTTTTTTTTAGTTTTATTTATTTGATTTGAAAATGAAAATTACAGAAAGAAAGGTAGGGACACAGAGAAAGAGAGATCATTCATGCATTAGTTCACTCCCCAAATGACACCCATGGCCAGAGCTGGGCCAGAACAGAGCAAGGAGTCAGAACCTTCTTCCGGATCTCCCATGCAGGTGGCAGGGATCCAAGTACTTGGGCCATCCTCTGCTGCTTTCCCAGGTGCACTAGCAGGAGCTGGATTGGAAGTGGAGCAGCCAGGAATAGAACCTGTGTCCATATAGGATACTGGCACTGAAGATAGTGGATTAACCCAGCATATCACAGAGCTGGCCTCATGCTTTTTACTTTTAAATCCCACTCTCAGTTCTTGGTTCATGCCTTCTGCATCTTCAAAGTCAGCAATAGTACATTGACTTCTTCCCTTTCGTGGCTCTCTGGTCTTTCACTCCCACATTTAAGGGCTCATGTGACTGTATCAGACCTACAAAGGTGTTCTCTTCTTAACACATAGGATAACAATATTCTTAGGCGAGTAACATCAGATGATGGGGAAGATGGAAAGCAACAATCTTCCAATTGTACTTCAACATTGTGTTGTTGATGGTGTGTGTGTGTGTGTGCCTGCGCATCTGCTGACTACAGGAAGAGCATTTGCTTCAAGAAGTTTTAAATTTCAAACCACAAATCTTTAGTTTTTTTTTTCTGATTTTCTAAGTCAGATTTGGTCATAGCAACAACAAAGTTTAACAAAAGTTTTTACTCTCTTTGTTTATCTGATTGGAATATGTCATGTTCTTTCTGTTTGAAACCAAGGAAATAGTTTTCTCTGCTTGTTTGTTTTTAAGACACTATGATGTGTAACTACCCTTTGAAGGATACATATAAGGAAAAATATGCACTTTTACTGATAATGGCTCCAATAGAACTCTCTCCTGCTTTTTAAACAATATTATTAGTCTAAATATCCATGGCATATTTGTTGATATAAATGATAACAAGCATAATATTCAATTGTGATTCCATTGATAAAGAAAATCTTCTTTTAAAAAACTGCTTTGAAATTAGGTAGTTTCTACCATTTTTATGCAGTGTGATGGAATACAGAACTAGGCCAAATCTTGTCTCTCAAATCAGGTAGAGTAACAAGTTGTGACTTTATTATGCCTCAAGCTCCACAGGAGGAGAACCTAAATATTTAATGACCAAGATGGATTAGTTTGAAAAGGACATTTCTTACCCAATGAAGGGTACAGAGCTAAATACGGTTGCTGTTTAGTGCAACCAAAGAAGTAAGAACATGAGCAAGAAGAGCTTTGTAAGCAGACATTACAAATGGACCATAATTTCCCACAAGTAGGTAGTTTAGTCCAAGGCAAATACTTCTGAGGAATATATTGTATTGTTCTCGATGTCCATGTTTTTGGAATAGCACTTCAAAAGAAAATATAATCCATAGAGGCACACTCCACAAACACGAACAACACTGTGCAAAACTTCTCTCTGTGGATGGAAGGTAAAATTACATTTTCTGGAGTTAAATAGAAACATTCTTCTCTCTGATCAAATTTTAATGAAACAATTCAGAGAAAAACCATCATCTTACTTCAAAAATTGTTTTTACTGAAAATATAATAAATCCCAGCCTTCCGGTGCAATCCTAACTTCTCCATTTGGCTCTTCACTGCTTGCTGAATGAAATTGATAAAGACCTGCACTCAGATATTGGCCATGATTCTGTGGTCAATTTAATGTTCAATGGGCACTGATTAAAGTGCAATTCATATATTCTCCTTTAATCAATATAGTAATATACATTTTGGAATGTGGCCAGAATTTTTAACAAACCTGACTACTTGTCTTCCATAATTTCCAAAGTACAATTTCTATATATTATTTCAACCATGATTTAATTCTCCAAGTAGCCAGGACTCTAGTCAACTGCATAGCACCAAGACTTCAAATATGAATGGCTGAGCCATTCATTGTGCCCAAGAAGAATCTGGGGACCAGAAGGACTGTCTAAGGACCCAATGCTGACTGGAGGGACACGGGGACTAGGAGACCCAGTCAGCACACAGTACCGGGATGTTTCCAAGAATCCCGATGCTTATCTTCTTACAAAAGCAGATGGTCCATTTTAGAAGGATGATTTCATTTTAACATGATAATACTCATCATAAAAGAGAAAGACAAAAGCAACATGCTATGAGATGAAGAAAAGCAAAGGAAGGAAAGCAAAAATCACACAAATTAGTTTCAGAAATAACCACACTTCACACTGATTGGACTGAATCAATTTAGATATGTATTTCTGGTTATCAATTATCTTTTTATCAAAAGAACCAATTTCTCTTCATCAAAAGAATCTCTTCTGTCAATTGTATTTTCAGTTTATCTAATGTTAATTCTACATATTTGCTGTTTCTTATTTCTTCTATGCCTCTACATATATGTTTTCCACTGTGTATCTTCTACTGGTAGTTTGCTCCGAGTGACTCTGACCTGTACTCTAGCCTCAGTATTCCCTCTTCCACACTGTGCCTCCCATGACATTCTGTCTCAATGAGCAAGGTAGCTCAAACATGACAGCACTGTATAATTTCTCCTCTAGTTCCATTTCCCCTTAGGAATTCCACCAAGGCCAAGAAGCATGAACTTTTCCCCTTGGATCTAGTCTATCAGCTAAACAGTTATTGAGTTCATGTAGAAAAAGCAATGTTTCCTTGTAGAGTTATCTGTAACTGTATCTGTGTAATTATTCAGACTAAGGATTTTTTATTTCATTAATTTCATGTCAGAATTTATCACAACAGAGAATGGAACCAAAAATACTTCATATCAAACATCTTTGGATAGAAATTTCAAAGAAGTTGTCTTTTTTTTTTTTTTTTTTTTTTTTTTTTTTTTTTAACTTTTATTTAATGAATATAAATTTCCAAAGTACGACTTATGGATTACAATGGCTTTCCCCCCATACCGTCCCTCCCACCCACAACCCTCCCCTTTCCCACTCCCCCTCCCCTTCCATTCACATCAAGATTCATTTTCGATTATCTTAATATACAGAAGATCAGCTTAGTATACATTAAGTATGGATTTCAACAGTTTGCTCCCACACAGAAACATAAAGTGAAAAATAATAGATGATTTTTTAAAATGATGATGAAATCAGAGCAGACCTATTGTCATGTTTAATCCCAGTGAGAGTCAAGTTGGGAATTGATAATTTCTTTTTTTTTTTATAATTTGGGACATGCTCAGGCTGACTTGCCCCAAGTGGTGGAGTTGGAAGCATACCAGGGGATTCCAATTCAATCCCATCGAGGTGGCATGTACCAATGCCATCTCACTGTTCCAGGTGATCAGTTTCAGTTCACAGTTGGTCATGGTGAAGGGACTGGGAGTCAAAGGGAGCACATAGACAAGTCTAGTACCTGCTAACGCTAACTGATGGAGTAAATAAAGGGGAGAGTGATCCAACATGGGAAGTGAGAATCTCAGCAGACTCATAGAATGGCAGATGTCCTAAATAGCACTCTGGCCTCAGAATCAGCCCTAAAGGCATTCGGAGCTGGCTGAAAAGCTCATGAGAGTATTTCAGGCATGGAAAGCCAAGACACTCTGGCAAAAGATCTCTGCGAGTGAGATCCCAGTGGAAAGAACAGGCCATCAAAGAAGGAGGTACCTTTCTCTGAAGGGAGGAGAGAACCTCCACTTTGACTATGACCTTGTCTAAACAAGATAAGAATCGGAGAACTCAGAGGGCTTCCATAGCCTTGGAAACTCATGACTGGAGCATAGGGAGATTACTGATGCCATAGACAGGAGTGTCAATTGGTAAAGTCAACAACAGGAGTCACTGTGCACTTACTCCTCATGTAGGATCTCTATCCTTAATGTGCTGTACATTGAGATTTAATGCTATAACGAGTACTCAAACAATATATTTCACTTTGTGTTTCTATGGGGGTGCAAACTGTTGAAATCCTTACTTAATGCATACTAAACTGATCCTCTGTAAAAAAAAAAAAAAAAAAAAAAAAGAAATTATCAATTCCCAACTTGACTCTCACTGGAAGTTGTCTTTTTTTTTTCCCTTGAATGGGCCAAGTGAATTAGAATATGTGACAAACTTGTGTCATAATCAGCTTTAACTTGATTGTGATCTGATATCAAGAATCATCAAATTCCATTGGCTGGCAGAAAGGTCTATTTTTGTGTCACTTCTCCATCATAGTAGATCTTCACCTGAGATATGGGGTATTGGAACTGCATCTCCCCGGAAATTATCACATAGACACAAAACACCAAGGAATAACTTATTAAGGTTCTGTTTGCAAGAAGAATGTGAATCTCATGACCTTAATTCATGAACACGAAGAAAGTCACCTGGCCAAGTTTGATGACAATAGGTTAGAGAACTAAAGTCCACACTTAGAAAGCAGCAAAAAACAAACAAACAAACAAAAACCTTGGGATGGGATGTATGATACAATCTGAAAATTTTTATCCCCTCAATCACCTGTATTTACCTTCTACATGCAAATGCTACTCATCCCACTGTACCCAAGAGGAAAAAATCCAACAGGGTAATTCAGTTACAAATTCAGGCTCAAAGTTCAATGTCTAATGAGCTGGACCAAAGGTAGTTCCTGATCATGGGTTCCTGCTCATTCAACATAAAATAGTAGAACAGGGGTGATCTAATTATACCATCATTCCCAGCATAAAGGAAGCCACCGGGAAATAATTGGTCCAGAATACTTAGAAAATCCTGATAAGCAGATGTTAAAATGTTGGTCCGAAGACCTGGGCCATGTTCCTGACTGATCCTCAGTCCTCCACAGGTATAGTGTCCCAACCATTGTACTTCATGGTTCCTGTCTCTGACCAGGGTGGGAGCTTCCCTTTCTGTTCTTATCTGCATCTAAAAAGATCATTGAAGTGTAGGCACATAGGCAGCATTCTTGGACAGCTTATTTCCTATGCAAACCTTGGTGATCTAACAGTGAATTTGGATTCTTTCTAGTTTCTTTTGATTCATTGAACAGGTGTTTTTTTCTACTTGACTCCTCCCAGTCTGCTTGTTGTGATCCTGTTTGCCTGAAAGCACTTTCCAGACATGTCTCTCACTCCAGGGTTATTTGTAGCCATTCTGAATGCGTAGGATTCTCTGCAAGAGCTGAACTTTAAGTTTTCTTTGGGTGATATTTTTTACAGCTAAATCAATTTAGAAGTTTCAACAAAAGATGTCATTGCAATATACTTTTCTTTGCTCCCATATAAAAGGCTGAGTTTAACTGTTACAATAATGCTTACAGGCCTTCCTGGGTTTATCATTAAGCAATTGTGATGATCAACTGCATCTCACAGTCTCTAATTGCAGAATCTGTATTCCCTTTTAATTCCTGATTAACAATGAGTCAGATTTTTTTTTTACCTGAATGATTCCATTTCTTGAAAAAAAAAATGGGAGAGCTAGTGTACTTTATTTTATACTATTCTTTTCAAAATTAAATGCCAAAAATAACTTTGAAGTCTGTTACCAAAGGCTGAAAATTTATTAGATTTACCTAAAATGGTTTCCACAATATTGCTAGCCTTGCCCAAATATTTTGTTACCATATATCATGGATTATCTTATTTCCAGTCTACAATATCAATTTTCACCATGCCTTTGCTATGCTTGAAGCAATGTTTACATATTTTACTTTTGTTAGTGTGATAGTGGAACCCAACTTCTGGTACCACTTTCTATATTGGCTTCACTAATTTGTCCAAAAGCATTAGAACAAGAAACAATGACAGAAAATACCATTGGCTTATAAAGTCAGTTAATTTCAATCTCAGTTCAAAGTTTGTAATGGGTGTATCGTCCTCAATCTTTGATGTAACTATATAACTTCCTAATTTGAGAAAGATTAATACGGAGAGAGGGGAAACAATTTATACTGAATCTATGCAATGGAAGAGAATGCAAGAGCTTAGAGGTACTGTGTGGTAAATCTATACATGTTTTTAGCTAAAAAATGAATAACCAATTATGATTTTTTTAAGATTTATTGATTTATTTGGAAGTCAGAGTTATACAGAGAGAGGCAGAGAGAGAGAGGTCTTCCATCCTCTGGTTTACTCCCCAATTGGTCACAATGGCCAGAGCTGCGCCTATCCGAAGCTAGGAGCCAGGAGCTTCTTCCGGGTCTCCTACATGGGTGCAGGGGCCCAAGGATTTGGGCCATCTTTTACTGCTTTCTCAGGCCATAGCAGAGATCTGGGTCAGAAGTGGAATAGCTGGGTCTTGAACCGGTGCCCATATGGGATGCCGGCACTGCGGACCAGGGTGTTAACACACTGCGCCACAGCGCCTACCCCACCAACTATGACTTAATCATGGTAAGGAAATACAATATATCCTGGAGAATTTTTTCAAAGTTTAAATCAGAAAACCTAATCCATTGTAGGTGGAATATCGAGATTCCATCATCTGAGGGAGATGTTGGGATAATTTACAAAAAAAAAAAAAAAAAAAAAATTGGGAGACTAATGCATTTTATGTTTTCAGACTGTTTTTTCTAAAATGTTAACAAACATGATACCTGGTGTAGTGGTTCACTTATTGCTATATGGAGTTATTTTATAACATAGGTACTCCTGGGAAAATGTATATTTCTATGACTCCTGTTTTATACTGAGGGAAGCAAGCCAAGGGAACACTTTAAATAAATAATCTATATGTTTCTTGCTAATGCTAGACCAAAACAAAAATGCTAGAGACAAAGGATGGGAACACGCAGCAGAGGAAGATGAAGAAGAACCAGAAAAAAAAAACAAAAGGAATGAAAATGTTCACAGCAGATAGTAGAATTTTTTAAAGCATTGAACAAAATTCATTTTATATTGGTAAAAGCTAGAAGCCACAATGAAAATGTAACACATAAATCTTCTTATGTCAAATAATATAGCACTAAAATTTGTAAAGGGAAAATTGGTACAGAGGAAAGAAAAAATCAACAAGATAGCCACATAGTACGATGGTTTGACATATACTCTTTAGTTTATAACAATCCAAAAAGATAAAATTTAAAGGCATCCACAGAATATTTTAATAATAGTAATAATATTAGAAATAATATTGAAAAAATATTTAAATTTTATATCTTATCAGGAAAAATCATTTTCAAGTATCTATAGAGGTTATATGTTGAACATTTCCTAAATCAATAGTTTATTGATTTTAAAAGTAAAAAATAATACGTAATATAATGCCCATTTTTGTCTTTCAGCTATGCCTGGAATTTAAGCACTTCTGTCTGTCCTCACTCCTTGTTTCTGGGTCAGAGCCATCATCATCTGTTTCCAGGTTTATTCTAAACACCTCAAGACATGTTTTTAGCTCCGACTGTCACATCCTTAGAGTATACTCCAATATAGCAGAGAAGGCAATCCCTGAAAACAGAAGTCAGTCCCCTGAGTATACACCCCAGCTATTGATCCCTGAAACAGAAGTCAGTCCCCCGTGTACACACCCCTACTACTGATCCCTGAAACAGAAGTCAGTCCCCCATGTACACACCCCTGCTACTGATCCCTGAAACACAGGTCAGTCCCCCGTGTGCACACCCCTGCTATTGATCCCTGAAACAGCAGTCAGGTCCCCGTGTACACACCCCTACTATTGATCCCTGAAACAGAAGTCAGGTCCTCGTGTACACACCCCTGCTATTGATCCCTGGAACAGAAGTCAGTCCCCCGTGTACACACCCCTGCTATTGATCCCTGAAACAGAAGTCAGTCCCCTGTGTACACACACCTGCTACTGATCACTGAAACACAGGTCAGTCCCCATGTACACACCCCTGCTACTGATCCCTGAAACACAGGCCAGTCCCCCATGTACATACCCCTGCTACTGATCCCTGAAACAGAAGTCAGTCCCCCATGTACACACCCCTGCACTGATCCCTGAAACACAGGTCAGTCCCCCGTGTACACACACCTGCTACTGATCACTGAAACAGAAGTCAATGCCCTGTGTACACAGCCCTGCTACTCATACCTGAAACAGAAGTCAGTGCCCCGTGTACACACCTCTGCTATTGATTCCTGAAACAGAAGTCAGGTCCTCATGTGCACACCTCCGCTATTGATCCCTGAAACAGAAGTCAGGTCCTCGTGTACACACCCCTACTATTGATCCCTGAAACAGAAGTCAGGTCCGCGTGTTCACACCCCTGCTATTGATCCCTGAAACAAAAGTCATGTCTTCATGTACACACCCCTACTATTGATCCCTGTCTGACACAACAATCCAGGGTGTCACAATGGCTCTGCGGGCTCAAGGCAGCCATCCCCATGACCTCCCTAACCACCTCTCCTGTGATTCTCCCTCTTGGTTAGCTGTCTGCAGCCACTGGCTTTGTGAGTGTTCAGTGGGCGCACCAATCTCCAGCTCTCTGCTCTGCTGTTCTCTCTACCTAGAACAGTCTTCTGTCACTCATCTGCTTAGATAATTACTTGCCTGCTTTATTTTACGTTGTTTACTTAAATTTCAACTCCTCAATGCTGCTTACCATAACCATGTTTATTATTAATCCAAAAAACACTCCAGCGAATAGAGATGCCTGTTTTATTTTCTTTTCTCTACATTACTAATTATTACCTAATGTGCTCCAATGTTAGCTTAGTACTTGCCTTTCTCTGCTTGAATGTGTGCTGTATGTGGATACAGATATTTACCTATTTTGAAAAGAATTACAAAATAATTGAACATTAAATAATATACTAGTAAATGAATAATAAAGAATTTAAATATGCAACATATATACTATATATCATAGTTAAATTTATAGATTTATAGACATTATTTTTAAAAGTAAACATCAAAATCAGTCTACATTAGATAATATAAAGTCTAACAGACAAAAATAATTAAATATTTAATCAGAAAAAGAATTAATAGATACAACTTGTAGATAATTTTTATACTTTCTACCTAAAAATAGCAAAACAAAATGAAAAGTACAATTAAATGTTATTAGTATCAATATAATTTAATACTTGAGGGATAATGGAAATTAAAGCAGAAATTTAAGAACTGAAATAACAATGTCTACTAATAACCAACATACAGGTACTTTTAAATATTTATGGTATGAGTATAAATTTGCAGAGCAATATGTGTGCCACTGAGAATAATTTGAATATAATGGAAGGCACTGGTGTTATGGATGAAGTTTATACAGGAGAGGAAAGAAGGAATGAAGGGAGAAAGGAAAAAAGAGAGAGAGGGAAGGAAGAAGGGAGGAAGGACAGAAAGGAAGAAAGGGAGGGAGGGAAAGAGGAAGGGAATGATGAGGAAGGAAAGGAATAAGACACATTTCATTTTCATGATATCATGTTCATCCTGTATATTCAACTTTTTCTACTGCACACTTTAAGTCATGTCTTTTGTTCTCTTTTTTTAAAAAAAGTATTCATGTATTTGAAAAATGAGGGATAGAGAGAGAAAGAGAAAGAAAGAGAGGGAGAGAGAGAGAGAGATCTTCAATTCATTCTTCCATCCATGTTCAGTACAGTTAATTTTCAAAGTGGCCATGACAGTCAGGGCTGAACCAGGCCAAAGCCATACACCAGGAGCTTCATCAGGAAAATGATAGGAAATATCCTACATTACAGTATTTGAAAAAACATGTAACTTTGCTGCTCACAAACTGAAGATACATAGAAAAGAAAAGCTTATTTATATAATATAATCTAATTACATTATCAAGTCCTTTCCCCTGCAAATCCTTCACACATTGCAAAGCTGTATGACAAATCAAAATTAAAGAAGGAATTTCTGTGTGAATTATTGTAATTACCAAGGAAGCATTAGGAGATTACCTAAAATCCATATTTTATGCATGCCAAAGAGCATCTATGCAAGGATCTTCTTAACAATATACTCTTTAAAATTATTTATTTCTTTCTTCATTTTTTACCCAGAAACCTTTTATTTAAGGTATCCATTCAATGTATTTCATAAATACAACTTTGGGGACATAGTGATTCTTCCCACCCACAGTCCCATACTTCCTCCTCCCTATTTTCTTTTTTTTTTTCTTTCTTTCTTTTTTTTTTTTTTTTTTTTTTTTTTTTTTTTTTTTTTTGACAGGCAGAGTGGACAGTGAGAGAGAGAGACAGAGATAAAGGTCTTCCTTTGCCGTTGGTTCACCCTCCAATGGCCGCCACTGCTGGCGTGCTGCGGCTGGCGCACCGTGCTGATCCGAAGCCAGGAGCCAGGTGCTTCTCCTGGTCTCCCATGGGGTGCAGGGCCCAAGCACTTGGGCCATCCTCCACTGCCTTCCAGGGCCACAGCAGAGAGCTGGCCTGGAAGAGGGGCAACCGGGACAGAATCCGGCGCCCCGACCTGGACTAGAAGATCTATTTTCAATTAACTTTATACACATAACGATAACTCAGTACTAAGTAAAGAGTTGAACAAATAGTATATAAAAAAGAACTGTTCCTTGACAGTCGAGAAAAAGCCTGTTCAATCATTGCATCTCAAAGTTTCAATTTCACTTCTATAAATTTCCTTTTAGGGGCTCTGTTAGTTATCACAGTTCAGTGAGAACATATGATATTTGTCTTTGATATTTCTTTATTTCACTAAGTATAATGTTTTCCAGTTGAATCTATTTTGTTTCAAACAACAGGATTTCATTTTTTAAAATTGTGTGTAGTATTTCTTGGTGTACACATCCCATAATTTCTTTATCCAATATTCAGCTGATGGATATTTGGGTTGATTCTATGTGTTAACCAAACAATAAACTCTTTGAAATATCTTTCTATGCTAAGTGTTGTACTTAGGCATTAGTGATATCTGTCTGGTTTTCATTTTTCCACTCTCAGAACTCCTTTACTGTCTTGTAACTTCCAAATTCCTAATGATTCTTTTATTCCACCCCTCCATGAGAGAAGTTACACTCTGCCAACTTCTGATCTAGCCCTCTATGGTAGGTTGGATAATAGATCCCAGTGGTGAACACATTCAAATTACTAGGCAAGGGGATTTTGCAGAAATTAATATGGGATTCCATCCTGGAGTATCCTGGTTGACCCAATCTAAAATCATTACTATCCTCACCAAAGAAAGGAAGGAAAATGAGAGTCGAAACAGGTGATGTGACACAAGAAGACAGAAGAAGGGTGCCTTAATATAGTAGAAAAAATAAGGAAACTAATTCTTTTCTGCAGCACCCAGAGGCAATAATTCCCTTCCTCCACCTTGATTTTAGCCTTAATATAAGACTCACTTTGAACTTCTGACCTTCAGAACTGTGAGTAATATATTTATGTTGTTTGAAGCAACAGATTTTGTGGTTATTTATTATAGCATAAAAACGAAGCTAATAAAACCCGTATGTCTCTAAACTTTCTTTATCACCAATAACAAATCCTAAGAAAATTTTTCTGAAAGATATCCCAACCAAAGAATGTCCTTTTTTAATTTTTATATGAATATAAATTTTCAAAGTACAACTTAAGGATTACAATGGCTTCCCCACCCCCTTAATGTCCCTCCCACCAGCAACCCTCTCCTCTCCCGCTCCCTCTCCCCTTCCATTCACATCAAGATTCATTTTCAATTATCTTTATATATAGAAGATCAATTTAGCATATATTAAGTAAGGATTTCAACAGTTTGCACCCACACAGAAACATAAAGTGAAAAATATTGTTTGAGTACTAGTTATAGCATTAAATCATGATGTACAGCACATTAAGGACAGATCCTACATGAGAAGTAAGTGCACAGTGACTCCTGTAGTTGACTTAACAAATTGACACTCTTGTTTATGGTGTCAGTAATCACCCTAAGCTCTTGTCATGAGTTGCCAAGGCTATGGAGGCCTTTTGAGTTCGCCGACTCTGATCACATTAGACAAGGTCATAGTCAAAGTGGAAGTTCTCTCCTCCCTTCAGAGAAAGGTACCTCCTTCTTTGATGACCTGTTCTTTCCACTGTGATCTCACTCTTGGAACTCATAGAAGAGTTTGACAAAGTGGCAGGATATAAAATCAGTGCATAAAAATCAACAGCCTTTGTATACACAGGCAATGCCAGGGCTGAGAAAGAACTGCTAAGATCAATCCCATTCACAATAGCCACAAAAACAATCAAATACCTTGGAATAAAGTTAACAAAGGACGTTAAAGATCTCTATGATGAGAATTACAAAATCTTAAAGAAAGAAATAGAAGAGAATACTAAAAAATGAAAAATCTTCCATGATCATGGATTGAAAGAATCAATATCATCAAAATGTCCATTCTCCCAAAAGCAATTTATACATTCAATGCAATACAAATCAAAATACCAAAGACATTCTTCTCAGATCTGGAAAAATGATGCTGAAATTCATATGGATACACAGGAGACCTCGAATAGCTAAAGCAATCTTGTGCAACAAAAACAAAGCTGGAGGCATCACAATACAGATTTCAGGACATATTACAGGGCAGTTGTAATCAAAACAGCATGGTACGGGTACAGAAATAGATGGGTAGAGCAATGGAGCAGAATAGAAACACCAGAAATCAATCCAAACATCAATAGCCAACTCATATTTGATCAAGGATACAAAACCAATCCCTGGAGTAAGGACAGTCTATTCAATAAATGGTGCTAGGAAAATTGTATTTCCACATGCAGAAGCATGAAGCAAGACCCCTGCCTTACACCTTACACAAAAATCCACTCAACATAGATTGAAGTCCTAAATCTATGACCCAGCACCATTAAATTATTAGAGAACATTGGAAAAACCCTGTAAGATATTGGCAACAGCAAAGATTTCTTGGAAAAGTCCCCGGTGGCACAGGCAGTCAAAGCCAAAATTAACTATTGGGATTGCATCAAATTGAGAAGTTTCTGTACTGCAAAAGAAACAGTCAGGAAAGTGAAGAGGCAACCAACAGAATGGGAAAAAAAATATTTTCAAACTATGCAACAGATAAAGGATTAATAACCAGAATCTACAAAGAAATCAAGAAACTCCACAACAACAAAACAAACAACCCACTCAACAGATGGGCCAAGGACCTCAATAGACATTTTTTCAAAAGAGGAAATCCAAATTGCCAACAGGCACATGAAAAAATGTTCAAGATCACTAGCAATCAGGGAAATGCAAATCAAAACCACAATGAGGTTTCACCTCACCCCGCTTAGAATGGCTCACATTCAGAAATCTACCAACAATAGATGCTGGAGAGGATGTGGGGAAAAAGGGACACTAACCCACTGTTGGTGGGAATGCAAGCTGGTTAAGCCACTATGGAAGTCAGTCTGGAGATTCCTCAGAAACCTGAATATAACCCTACCATTCAACCCAGCCATCCCACTCCTTGGAATTTACCCAAAGGAAATTGAATTGGCAAACAAACAAGCTGTCTGCACATTAATGTTTATTGCAGCTCAATTCACAATAGCTAAGACCTGGAACCAACCCAAATGCCCATCAACAGTAGTCTGGATAAAGAAATTATGGGACATGTACTCTATAGAATACTATACAGTAGTAAAAAAAAAAAAAAGAAAAAACAATGAAACCTGGTCATTTGCAACAAGATGGAGGAATCTGGAAAACATCATGCTGAGTGAAATAGGCCAGTCCCAGAGGGAAAATATCATATGTTCTCCCTGATAGGCGACAACTAACTGCGCACCAAAGGGGAAACCTGCTGAAGTGAAATGGACACTATGAGCAACAGTGACTTGATCAGCCCTTGTCCTGACTATTGATGTACAATGTAATACTTTATCCATTTTAGTATTTTTTGTTCTAGTACTATTGGTTGAACTCTGTAATTAACACACAATTATTCTTAGGTGTTTAAATTTTAACTGAAAAGTGATCCCTGTTAAATATAAGAGTGGGAATAAGAGAAGGAGGAGATGTACAATTTGGGACATGCTCAATCGGACTTGCCCCAAATGGTGGAGTTAGAAACATGCCAGGGGATTCCAATACAATCCCATCAAGGTGGCATGTACCAATGCCATCTTACTAGTCCAAAAGATCAACTTCAGTTCACAATTGATCACACTGGTAGGTCTAAGAGTCAAAGAGATCACACAAACAAGACTAGTGTCTGCAAATACTAACTGATAGAATAAAAAAGGGAGAGAATGATCCATCCTGGGAAGTGGGATACACAGCAGACTCATAGAATGGCAGATGTCCTAAATAGCACTCTGGCCTCAGAATCAGGCCTTAAGGCATCCGGATCTGGCTGAAGAGCCCTTAAGAGTATTTTAGGAATGGAAAGCCAAGACACTCTGGGAAAAAAAAAAGAATACCTACATGAAAGATCTCCGTGAGTGAGATCCCAGTAGAAAGTACACGCCATCAAAGAAGGATGTACCTTTCTCTGAAGGGAGGAGAGAATTTCCACTTTGACTATGACCTTGTCTAAATAAGATCGAAGTCGGTGAACTCAAGAGGCTTCCATAGCCTTGGCAACTCATGACTAGAGCCTAGGGAGATGACTGATGCCATAAACAAGAGTGTCAAATTGTTAAGTCAACAACAGGAGCCACTGTGTACTTACCTCTCATGTGGGATCTGTCCTTAATTTGTTGTCCAATGTGAAGTAATGCTATAACTAGTACTGAAATAGTATTTTTACACTTTGTGTTTCTGTGTGGGTGCAAACTGATGAAATCTTTACTTAATATATGCTAAATTGATCTTCTATATATAAAGATAATTGAAAATGAATCTTGATGTGAATAGAATGGGTGGAAATTTCAGAGAAGAAACACAAATGTGATAATAGCACATGGGAAAGCAGAGTGATAATTTGGCTGTAAGCTATTATTTATACTTCTCAGCTTCACTGTTGAAGTTAAAGGGACCCAAACTAACATGTGTGGCCAGCTTGGCCAGGAGGAGTGGGGAGAGCAGGTTGAAAGAAACTTATAGGGGGCCAGCTCCAAGGCTCACTTGGTTAATCCTCTGTCTGTGGTGCTGCCATCCCATATGCGTGCTGGTTCTAGTTCTGGTTGCTCCTCTTCCAGTCCAGCTCTGTGCTGTAGCCTGCAATAGCAGTGGAGGATGGCCCGAGTGCTTGGGCCCTGCAACCACATGGGAGACCGGGAGGAGGCACCTGGCTCCTGGCTTCGATCAGCACAACTCCGGCCATGGCGGCCATTTGGAGGGTGAACCAACGGAAGGAAGACCTTTCTCTCTGCCACTCTCTCACTGTCTATAACTCTACCTGTCAAATAAAAAAAGAAGGAAACTTACAACAGATAGTAGAGAGAATACATTTTAAAATCAACCTATGCTATTTTTCTATCACCTCTTTCTTCCTTCACTTGTTTACTGATAAATTTCATTCATCTACACCATTCATGTTTAGTGTGTTGCTTAAATATTCCTCTAAACATTGTGTTGTAAGGCTGTTGAAGTGAGCATGAAGGTACTTCTGAAAAATCGTATGTTTTTCTTTCAGCAGTCATTGCTCTCAGTCAGATCTCCCTTTATGAAAAAAAAAATGGTGATAAAGGGTATCCCATTTAACTCTAGAAGCAGACAGAGCAACTACCTACAGTGACCTCACCTTGCAATATTGAGCTGCAGACTCAGTGAACCTGGTGTGGTCTTTTCTAGATAATGTGATCTCCTTTCAATTATAAAGACTGTAATTTAATTTTTGAACATAAAGATACACAAAGTACACAGAGATATCCCACTCCCGACTCACTCTGCAAATGCCTTCAACAGCCAGGAATAAGCCACACAAGAGCCAGGGGCTGGGAACTCTAAGTCTCCCACATGGGTGGTAGACACTCAAGTGCTAGAGCCATAACCTGGTGCCTCCCAGGTTTCCATTAGCAGGAAGAAGCTGAAACTGGCAGTAGGATCTAAACTCAAACCTTAGCACTCTCTCTGATATGCAGCACAGGCATGCAAGAAATATTGTGACTGCTGCACCACATACTTGCACCAAATCATCTGATGATAGGGCACTCACCCAGGAGTGGTCTGTCTTGGCTGTGGCATCAGAACAAGTGGAGGGAGAACAATGAAAGGAGTTGGAATTTACAGTGACCATCGTGGACAAAGTATTCATGCTCAAAGCAACCCTACTTGATTCAATGAAAGATGTACTTATTTATTTGAAAGTCAGAGTTACAAAGAGACAGAGACAGACAGACAGACAAAGATCCCCCATCCACTGGTTCACTCCCCAGATGGCCACAATGGCTGGGGCTGGGCCAGGCTGAAGCCAGGAGCCTGGAGCTTTATCCACATGGGTGACAAGGTCCTAAACATGTGGACCATCTTTTGCTGCTCTCCCCAGGACTCTAGAGGGAGCTGGATTGGAAGTGGAGCAGCTAAGACTCAAACTGGTGCTTGTATATGATGCCAGTATGGCAGGTGGAGGCTTAACCCACTAAACCAGGACTCTTTTTGCAAATATCTCCTTTTGCAAAAGGACCTCACACAAGGTTATCATGTGTCTCAGTCATTGTTGATGTAGACTCCACACACCCATATATCCAGGCCAAAGTCTATATTCTTCCAACAGTCCTATCAAATGTTGCAATAGTAGAGTGAGAAAAAGGATATTTTTTAATACACCAAACTCTGTCATCTACAAGGTGGTGAAATCTGTATTGAAAACAGATTTCATGTGACACCAAAACCCATGCTCCTCTTATGAGGGGTTAATTATTTAGGTTTTCTGTTCCACTCAGGAAAATGTTTTAAAAGTTAATGAAAACTACCCAAAAACACACCCTCTTATTTCCCCACTGAGTTACAGTTGTATGAAGGAAGAAAATTAAACATAAAACAAAAACAAAAACAAATAATAATTGGGCTCCCAGTGCTAAAGATCATTAGTGAGTCTATTCGTGAGTGTGCTTAACAGCCTGAGCATGCTTGCTTCTGTTGTATACTTTAACAACCTCAGGAACTCATGAACGCTTCACATCTTACCTGCTTTCTTCAGGATTAAATTTGAACGGAAGAAATAAAATCCTTACATATTCTGAATGCATTGATTTGATCACTGATTTTTGGACTACTCTGAATAGCTTTCTTCTATTTCTGCTTTAAACTTATTGCTCTCTTCACAAACTACTGTCATCTCCTTATTCAGTAAAAAGTCTATTTTGAGTTTTCAATTTGTTAAGAGCTCATTACTTAACAGATGTTTCATACATATCTGACAAGTGTATATAGAATAGATCCAGTTACTGGAAACATTTATCATACACCAAGATCTGGAATAAGTGTGTCAATTACTCTTTTTTTAAGATTTGTTTATTTATTTGAAAGTCAAAGCTACACAAAGAGAGAAGGAGAGGCAGAGAGAGAGAGAGAGAGAGAGAGAGAGAGAGGTCTTCCATCTGATGGTTCACTCCCCAATTGGCCGCAACGGCTGGGGTTGAGCCGATCCGAAGCCAGGAGCTAGGAGCTTCCTTTGTATCTCCCGTATGGGTGCAGGGGCCCTGGGAGTTGGGCCATCTTCCACTGCCAGGCCACTGCATAGGGCTGAATCAGAAGTGGAGCAGCCAGGACTAAACCGGCGCCCTTATGAGATGCTGGCACTGCAAGCGGCAGCTTCACACGCTACACCACAGTGCCAACCCCTGTCAATTACTCTTACAGTAGTTCCCAAATAATCACAGTAGAGAGCTCTTTCTTTCTCAGACAGGTGACCGATTTTGTCTTTTCATAAAAAAGGTGTGGGTTTTATGACTTTGTACCTATCATTGTGTTAATTGCTAAAGATTTTGTGCAGAACCATATATCAACTTATAGTTGATTATACAAAATATGTTAAATAGTTGAACGTAAGATGAATATAACATCGTGGATCTGGACAAATCATCATATTAAAAAATGTAGTGGGGATGGCATTTTGGCACAATGAGTTTATTCACCTACTGTGACACTAACATTCATTTTAGCTAATCTGCCCCTAATCTAGCTTTCTGCTAGGGTGCCTGGGATGGTAGCAGAAGGTGGTCTAAATATTTGGCCCTACAACCCACATGAGAGATCAGGATACAGTGCCTGGCTCCTGGCTTTTGCTGGCCCTATTGTGACCATTTAGAGAGAGAGAGAGAGAGAGAGAGAGAGAGAGAATGAACCATCAGATGGAAGATTCTCTCTCTCCCTCTCTCACTCTCTCTCTCATTCTCTCTCTCTCTGTCTGCTGTACAGTCTTTTCAATAAATAAGTGTTGCATTAGTCATGTGTTGTTTATTTAGCTAAAGTTAGGTTACTAAAGAGAAGGAAAACGCCAAAGTATATTCACATAATTAACTAAATTAACTTGGTGGTAGTGATTGGGGGTGAATAGGATTCTGAATCTTTCAAAGGACTGAAGATGCATTCAGCATTCAGATGGGACAAATCTTACTTTTGCTTCAAAATTTATTGGCTCAGTTTCTTGGAACAATATAACATCATTTAAGCCCAAATGTGGCAACCAGTCATAATACTACTAAGAAAAATAGCAACATAAAAACATGTAGGAATATCTTAATGTATGAATAAGCAAAATGGTGAGGTTTAATTTTGAGTGTCAACATAACTAGATTGAAAGAAGCGGTGATATTTGGAACCAATTTAATAAGTCCCCCTTTCTGTTTTTCACAAAAGATTTATTTATTTATAATCATAATTACATCGAGAAAGAGAGAGAAAGAGATAGCTCCCATCTGGTGGTTCACTCCCCAAATGCTTACAATGGCCAAGGCTAAGCCAGGCCTAAGTCAGTAGCCAGGAGCTTCTTCCTGGTTTTCTACATGGGTAGCAGGGGCCCAAGAACCTGGACCATCTTCTGCTGCTGTCCCAAGCCATTAGCAGGGATCTGAATCAGAAGTGGACCTGCTAGGACTCAAACCAGTGTCTATATGTGGTACTGGTGCTGCAAATGGCAGCTTAACCCCCTGTGCCACAGCCCCAGGCCCACAAGTCCCTCTTATACAAATATTCATCTCATAATTTCTGTTTTTGAGGAAACTAACTCATATACCAACCTTTACTGAGTATATATAATTTGTGAGTAAAACAAAGCAATGTATGAAACCAGCAGAGAAGTTAAATAACTTGGGAGTTGTGACTTGATACTCATGGTCCTGGTATCTAAACTTACAACTTTAACCAAAGGGCAATGCTCTACAAACATTTTCATAGATGCCTACCATATCTTCATTTTTTATGATCCATACAACAGCTGTGTTTTAAAAATGCTCACTGAAAAAAAACTGAGAATGTTCATCTGCATATAAAATGCCCCATTGCTTCCCTAAAATGTTTATTTCTGCCTATAGGGTCATTTTAGACCTGGTTTTCTGCATTTTCTCATTTTCTTCACAAATCTGCATGTTATTTGGTTAACAAATCAATCTCTTGAAAGGCCTAAAATCTCTGGAAACAGAGACTGTTAGGATGATGTAGACTGTGGTCTCTGAGGTCACACTGAAAGATTCCAGTCCCTTGTCTTTCCTAACTAAGGTGAAGGATCTATGGCAAATGTTTCTACAGATAAACACACACACACACACACACACACACACACACACACCCCACATTCCAGAAGCTCACATCAAGACAATTCAAGTCTTAGGACACAATACAAGCTCTTAAAGGAAGTCCAATCCCACCACAGAAACTCAACAAAAAGTTCTGTGACAAGAGAAACCTACAGACGTTGACTGGAGAGTGAGTGTCAATACAGTGTGGTTCAGGGCTGTTAGAGTTTATTGTTTGGAGCTTTCTTTTGTCTTCTTAATGTATTATTAATGCCTCATAAATAGGGCTCACAATGTACCAGCCTACATGAATTTTCGCCAGCAGTCCCTGCCCCAGGGAGCTGTACTTGTAATAAAAGGAATGAAATCAGCATACTTCTCATGTCATTTGGTGCAAGCCTGGCCTCACTCTACAGGCAGCGCCAAGAATTGTGAGTTACAATTATGAATGGGTATGTTTGTTTTATTCTGGATTAAGCTTCTTAAGTCTCAACAAAACCCATCATTATGCTTCAATTTGAGTTACATGAAAGAATTCTGCAAACGGTGTCTCCTGGCCTTATGTTGGACTTCAGCATGTGTCCATTACACATTGTGTTACTGTATCTAAAGAGTGGCTATCTGCCAAGATAATTCACTTTCTGTTGGTTGCCTTTTAGCTCCCTGTTGATTTCCTTTGTGCTCTATATCTGGTTCTATATGTTAATTTACAAGGTAAGCCATGCCCTAGGGTTGCTTTTGCTTCAGAGGAGTCATAATAAATAGAAGCTAAATAATTTTGTCACATAAAGAAGGGTCGGACTTTTTCGTGGTTAGAGCAGAAATGTATCTAATATTATTTAGTTTCCAGAGGTTCTTGACTTATCTTGAGAATGAAACTATTGAACTTGATTTTTCTGAATTAGTAAATATTAAACCAATATTGGCAAGTGGAATGCAGATGTACATATGTGCATATATATGTGTGTGTGTGCATGTGTATGTATAAGTGCATGTGTGGTATGTAAAGGGAAATAAACTTGATCCTGGTTGAGTGGGGGGACTATAGCTCAAAGAGATGGAGTAATATTTTCAAAATGAAAATCCTTATTCACAAATATTAATCATTTCAAGTCAGCACATTGTATTCCTGTTTAATAGACCCTTGCTAATTTGGATACCTTCATTCAAACCAGGGTAGTTGAAGTCAGCCTGTGTCATAGCAGGAAATCATCTTGCTAAAGCAGATGAAGAATCTAAGACTGAGAGCAGAATTGAGTAAACGGCCTCCCTCAAGCACATTTGTTACAGGTAAGGCACGCACATGTGGAGTGATGTTTTGAGACATGCATCTCTAAGACCCAAGGGTAATTTACCTGAAAGTGCTAGCCATCTGAGAAGAAGCATTTAAAGAACTGGCGTGACATGTGGTATCCACAGGAAAGAAGGGACTACTCAGTCATTCTGGGCATCACAATTATTGATTGTAGCAATAGTTTAATTTATGTGTCATTCAGTCAGTGCCAGCTGCTGTTTTAAGGTCGTGATATGCATTGATTCATAGAATTCTAACAACCATCCTGTATGTATGTGTTATTTTTGTTTTCATTTTGTAGAAGAGGAAGTTGAGGTGCAGAGGAATTAAATACCTCATACCAGTCATTGTCCCGACTAGTGGTTTCCAGGGCTCTCTCCCAGAGAGATCATCTTGTGAGGAATGTTGTCAATTCATGCAACTCATATTGATGTATAGCACATTCTGAAGCTTCCCTTTTCCCACTTACTGTAGGTAGGACATCAGAAAGAAATAATAAAAGTTGTGGCTTCACAATTTGTAATGAGAAACTAATATATTTTCTAGATATTTATGTGTACGTTACATTCAGAACATTGAATACGTTCTTAAATTGGTGACTTATCTTGGTATACTTTGGTATATCCACCTCTTCACCTAGTGTGCACAAGCCTTCTTCCTGCCTAAGGCTCCCATTTCAGTGCCAAGGATTTCAGCGTTTCCCACTTGGTCTTGAAAAGTCATCTTCATGGCTGGCGCCGCAGCTCACTGGGCTAATCCTCCGCCTTGCAGCGCCAGCACACCGGGTTCTAGTCCCGGTCGGGGCGCCGGATTCTGTCCCGGTTGCCCCTCTTCCAGGCCAGCTCTCTGCTGTGGCCAGGGAGTGCAGTGGAGGATGGCCCAAGTGCTTGGGCCCTGCACCCCATGGGAGACCAGGAGAAGCACCTGGCTCCTGCCATCGGATCAGCGTGGTGTGCCCTCTGCAGCACGCCGGCCACGGCGGCCATTGGAAGGTGAACCATCAGCAAAGGAAGACCTTTCTCTCTGTTTCTCTCTCTCACTGTCCACTCTGCCTGTCCAAAAAAAAAAAAAAAAAGTCATCTTCTTGATTTATAATCAACCAGGTAGTTGCAAAATGCCCTGGCGTTCTTGCTCTAGGCTGAGCTGCATGTTCATTCTTTTAAAGATTTATTTTTATTTATTTGAAGGACAGAGTTACAGAGAGAAGATATGAAGAGAGAGAGAGAAAGAGGTGTTCCATCTGCTGGTTTACTCCCCAGATGGCTGCAATGGCCGGAGCTGACCTGATTCGAAGTCAGAAGCCAGGAGCGTCTTCTGGGTCTCCCACACGGGTGCAGAGCCCCAAGGACTTAGCTCATCTTCTACTGCTTTCCCAGGCCATAGCAGAGAGCTGGATCAGAAGAGTTTGCAGCCAGAACTAGAACTGCTGTCCATATGGGATTCTGGCACCTCAGACTGGGACTTTAACCTGCTGTGCCAGAGTGCCGGCCCCTGCACACTCATTTACTTACATTTCTGAAGCCTTAGTTTCTTCATCATTCCAAGGGCAATATTTTTGTGAATACTTTTTGGATTTTGAATGTGCTGTCATGTAAATCATTTTGCATAAGCCATTCTAATCAACAAAGTCAGATTCTACGTAGAGATTAAGATAAAAATAATTCCTCCATTGTGGAGCACTTGGGGCTCCCTGAATTTGGATTGCTTGGTCCTGTCAGAAACTGAATAGGACAGAGGCTCTTGTGCCATTTGGGCTATGGTAGAAACGAAGAAATTCTACACTGCAAATAACACCACTGATCCTCCTCAGTGATATCCACATGAAGTGAGCCAAGATTGCATTTCCTATGTATTAAATCCTTGCAGGGCCATTCTCTAACTTCTTTCTTCTCTTTTTTGTTTGTTTGGTTTTTTTTGAGTTTGGAAGTATGGGTGTAGCATCAAGGGACAGGAATGAGAGAAAGAGAGAAACAAGCGCTTTCCCCAGGTTCCCCAAAATTGAGATAGGAAAAACAAAATATTTGTCTATTATTTCAAAGTAACTTATTTGGGAAATTTTGGTCTGGAAATGAGGTTGATATGTCTTCATTGTGCTCATTTAATGTCCTCCAATGTGGAACATTATCATCACCACTTCAACTAATTTATATTACCTCTTCTGCACCCATTTTTCCCTTTAGTTCCACCCCTTCTCTTTGAGTCCAGGGAAGTGTATTTCAGGATTATGCTGGGTGAAGAGTGGTTTGGGCCTCTGTCCTGTGCCTGCATCTGTTCTAATTAGCCACGGTGAGACTAAGCACCAGGAAAAATCCAGATTCAGATTAGAACAACTTCTTTTATGAACCTGCCCTAATTGCACTTGCAAAGCAAGCAGGTAGCACACTCACCCCTAACATTACCTGCCAGCATGAGTCAGCAGGGCCATCCTGCTGCAACATGTGATGTTAGGTTCCTTGTAATCTCTGCCAGCCTCAGAAGCGCTCAAACATTACAAGGCTATTTAAATGTGTTTGCTGCAGAACACAGCTTCAAGAAAAACTGGAAAATGGGCCGGCGCCGCGGCTCACTAGGCTAATCCTCCACCTTGCGGCGCCGGCACACCGGGTTCTAGTCCCGGTCGGGGCGCCGGATTCTGTCCCGGTTGCCCCTCTTCCAGGCCAGCTCTCTGCTGTGGCCAGGGAGTGCAGTGGAGGATGGCCCAGGTGCTTGGGCCCTGCACCCCATGGGAGACCAGGAAAAGCACCTGGCTCCTGGCTCCTGCCATCGGATCAGCGCGGTGCGCCGGCCGCAGCGCGCTGGCCGCGGCGGCCATTGGAGGGTGAACCAACGGCAAAGGAAGACCTTTCTCTCTGTCTCTCTCTCTCACTGTCCACTCTGCCTGTCAAAAAATAAAAAAAAAAAAAAAAAAAAAAAAGAAAAACTGGAAAATGAAATTATCCCTATGAATCAATCTTTGTAAGTCAAACCAAGAGGGTATAAAAATGATATCTCTTAACTTGGTTTTCCCAAGTATCATGGTTTGAGTCAGTCTCCCAATGGTTTCTGTTCCAGAAGCTTGGTTCCAATTGTAGCAGTGTTGAGATGGTGGAACTTTTGAGAGGTGGAGCTTAATGGAATATAATTAAGCCATCTAGGGTGTTGTCTTCTCTTGAGGAATGAGTTAGTCTTTGCGAGGAGAGATTGATATAAAGTGAAGCAAGGATGGGAGTTTGGTCTGGCAATTAAGACACCAGTCAAGATGCCCATGTCTCATATCAGAGTGCCTCAGCTTGATACTGGCTCTGACTCCTGAGTCCAGCTTCCTGCTAGTGCTTATCTTGGGAAACAGCAATGGTAATTCAAGTAACTAGGCTACTGCTACTCATGTGAGAGACCTGTGTTGAGTCTTGGCTCCTAGTTTCAACCCCAGGGTTGTTCATTGTAGGCATTTGGGGATTGAACCAGCAGATGGGAATTCCTTCTTGGTTTCTCTGCCAAGTAAGTCAATATGTAAATTTAAGGCAAGGACACTCAACCTACCTGGTCCTTTTTCCATATATTCAACTCCCTATTCACTTCTCTGCCATGTTGTGACGTAGCCAGGGAAACACTGTGCCAAATGTTGTTATTACATTCTTGGAACTCTGGAACTGTGAATTAAATAAACACCTTAAGATATTTATTTGTTTCATTTGAAAAAGAGAGACTGAAAGAAAGGGAGACAGATGGGAGAGAGAGATATTGATTCATTCCCTCAAATGCCCACAACAGCCAGATCTGGCCAGGTCAAAGCTAGGAGTCCAGAACTTAATCCAGATTTCTCACATGTGTTACAGGTACCCAAGTACTACAGTCATTACTGGCCACCTTCTAAGGTTCAGATTAGCAAGAAGCTGAAAGCATGAGCAGAGCCAGAATGAAAAACAAGGCATGCCCATGTGGATGCAGGCACCCAAACAGTGACCCGTCCACTGCAGCAACAATGTTTTATTTACAAAGTACCCAGACTTAAGTATTTTGTCTACCAAAATCCTACACAAGTCCACGGACTGCTTATTTAGGTCTATTAATTAAATTGACACCTCCAGTAATGCATTGTGAAAGGAGAGGGTGGTCCCTAACAAGACAGAAGCTAGGAAGATCCCAGCAACAAATTTTAACTTTGACCATGGCATCATTTACTAATGTGGAGTATTAGAGAATATGAAACTTGGAGGTATGCACATTTTTAAAAAGATTTATTTATTTACTTACTTATTTATTTATTTATAAGTCTGAGTGATACAGAAAGAGGGAGAGATAGAGATTTGTCTTCTTTCTACTGTGTCTTTCCCCAGATACCAACAACAGCCAAGGTAGAGCCAGAAGAAAGCCAGGAGTCTGAAACTCCATCTGGGTCTCCCCTGTGAGTAACAGGGATCCAGAAATGAGGGCCATCATCCAGTGCATTCCCAGGGAAAACAACAACAGGCATCTAGATGGGGAATCAGAGAAGCCAGGACTCAAACCAGCACTCCTATATGGGTTTGGGAGTCCCAAGCAGCGGCTTAAACCACTACCCCTCAACATGCACATGGATCCACATACATTTTGATAAGCTTCAAATCACAGTTGATGGAAAAAGTTCTCTTGATCTCTGCATAACAGGAAAGAAACACTGCTTAAAATTATTCTTCTTTTGACAAATTTCTCCAGAGTCCCAAGCAGGTTTCTCCCTGCTATATCAGCTTTAGAAACATCTCTAACTGTGGCAGAGGGAAGGAAGGTTAGGGAGAGCACTCAAATGGGCATTATGCTGGAAATAAAAACCTACTAGCCATTTCTGGAAAGGTGATGTTATTTAAACAACAAGATTCTCACGTAAAGTGGTTAGCAAATCTGGTGTTTCCTACAAATTTGCAGACCTCAATTGGAGTATATTTAAGTAAGAAGGAGAGCAAGTCTGCTTCCTCACTCAGAATGTCCCTGCAACATTTCTGAGTCATGAAGAAATCCTTGCTGCTCAAAAAGACATCCCATCACTGCCTGTCACAATGACAGAAATTTTGCCCTTATAAGTTACAATTTAGCACAATCAGCTCTTGTCAAGATGACTGATGGGGTAAATATGACATGCTTTGTTCTGTTCAGGCTGAAAGCTGGCTGCTAACACATATTAGTGCACCCTTCTTAATTCAATGAAGTTCAACGGTGATTACCATTCTGGTGAAGCACAGCTCAGTTTCTCGCCCGGAACAATTTGTGGCTCTTAACAGACTGGGAATGACTATTTAAAGTGACCACTGTAAGCTTCAAAGGGAAACTTGACATGGGTAGAAATTATTATGGTAGCTCAAGCACTCAATGTTCACAGTTCTTCATTCAAGACATGGTAATTATTGAAATACTGCGTCTACTTGATCCTTTTGGCACTTCAGTGATACTGCAGCACTCTGTAGGACTAACACTTCCTGAAGGCTGAGTCTCCCTGTTGATGAACACTTATGGGAGTAAATTCCATCTTAGATCTATAAATGTGATCAGGAGGTCAAACCTACACACAAATGGTATTTGGATCCTATTTCACAATTATGTGATTGGCTGCCTCTATCACTATGTTGCCTTGACTATTGTGTTGCGACTTATATTTCCCCTGTTAGAAAATTGATGGAGGACATTATATGTATACCTCCACACTCTCTTAGACAACCAACTCCCTTACACATACTCACTTACCTTCCAGGCACCCTATTAAGATTTTGCATATGGATGAAGTTATGCACATAAGAACATCTTTGACAAATAATCATAAAGATAGTGTACAGTTAAATTTTAATAACTAGTACATTTTACTTACATATATACTTACATATTAACCCTTACTTAATACTTTGATCATTAAAGTTGCAGAGACAGATCTTCCCATGCCAAAGCTCATGCAAACATACCCTCTACCTCTTGCCTTCAATATGCATATATTTCTTGTTTCTGGATTTTATCAATTGCATTTAGAAGTACAATATTAACTTTGGGAAGAACCCAAGAAATTTTAGAAGTAAAATAACAAGGATTCACATAAATGGCATCCTCCTATTGGTTGTCAGTTGTGTTTTTGCCTGGAGCTATGGGGTTTTATAGCCATCATGTGCAACCTTCTATGCTTCTTTGTTCACAAACAGTGGTCTCAAACCAGGAGACCAGCCTGTAGGCTAAAAACAGATTCCATGGCATTTCTAGGTTAGTGATGTGGTATGTATCTCAAAGCCTTGTACAGCCTATTTTGTCATGATGCCTCCATTTCCATTAGCATCTCCTATCAGCAAGGGTTCCACTAACTGTCAGACATAGACGTTATTCCCATCATGTCTCTTTTTGGAAGTGGGAGCCGTGAGTACATTCTTCAATATGTCCTGTTAAAATTAGCCTTTAAAACAATAGAGCGTTGTTCCAAGCAGCTCGAGCAGCTGGAGGAGTGGCAGAGGCCAGGCAGCCCAGCTTTGCAAAGGCACCAGCAGGCACCTGGCAGACGTCCTCCCTGCCGCCAATATGCCCAAGAGGAAGGTCAGCTCTGTCGAAGGGTTGGCAAAGGAGGAGCCCTGGAGGAAGTCATCATGGTTGTCGGCTAAGCTGGCCCCAGTGAATGTGAAAGCAAAACCTAAGAAGAGTGCAGGGAAAGGTAAGTCATCAGAAGCTAAAGATTTGCCTGCAGAAAATGGAGAAACTAAAAATGAGGAGAGTCCAGCTCTGATGAAGCAGGAGAGAAAGAAGCCAATTCTGATTAATATCATACACCATGTGTCTCCCTTCTTGTACAATCCAGAGGAACATTTTTATCAACTAGTTTGTAATGCAAGTTTTTTTAGTAGCTCTAGAAACATTTTTAAGGAGGGAAGCACAGCTCATCCCAGTTTTTAACTGAAAATGATTTTTTTTTTTTTTTGACAGGCAGAGTGGATAGTGAGAGAGAGAGATAGAGAGAAAGGTCTTCCTTTGCCATTGGTTCAACCTCCAATGGCCACCACGGCTGGTGCCGGTGCACCGCACTGATCCGAAGCCAGGAGCAAGGTGCTTTTTCTGGTCTCCCATGGGGTGCAGGGCCCAAGCACTTGGGCCATCCTCCACTGCACTCCCCGGGCCACAGCAGAGAACTGACCTGGAAGAGGGACAACCGGGACAGAATCTGGTGCCCCGACTGGGACTAGAACCCTGGGTGCCGGCACCGCAGGTGGAGGATTAGCCTATTGAGCCATGGTGCCGGCCCTGAAAATGATTTTTTAAGAGGTGAAATCATTTGCTGATTGTTCGATCTTTTGGGTACAACCAGAAAATAGTGGCATATTGAATTATGGGAGACTTTCACTGTCTTGGGTGTCAGCTAACATTCCATAGGTGGGGGTGGTTTTTATATCCTACAATACAAAGCACACGGAATGGCAATTTGGAGTCTCAATTGTGCACTTAATCTGTCTTGAATGTTTTCAGTTACTTCTCCCATGTTGTTTAGTAGAATTGTTTCCTACAGAAAACCTCCCCTTGCTGTTCTGTCAGAATCATGTGCACTCTGTAAGATCTTTAGTTGTGAGAGTCCAGTTTTCCTAATGATTTTTTTAATGTGCTGTGAAAGATTGAAAATTTGAGTAGACATGCATATGATGTTAAATTGTGAATAGAGGCATTTATGTGGCAGCAACATTTGAAGATACTCGTATTTGATAGCTTCTTAAGGAAGAGTTGTCTCCAAATTTGAAGCTGGAAAGTCACTGGAATAACTTTTTAAAAAAGAATGACAATTCATGGCTTTTTAGATTTTTGGTACATACGTTAAGAATTGTGTACAAATTAAAATGTGTGCATTGATTCTCAACACCAATAAAATATTAATTATGGACAAAAATAACAGAGTGCTATATAACAGTAGCCCATCAGAGTCTACACATGGTGCTTCAAGAAATGTTGGACCTGTTTCTCCTGGGATGCGGAAATATATGTGACAAAACACATCAGAACTCACAATAGGGACCCACAATCACTGATATGAAGCCTCTACTCAAATACCAGTGTTCACTCCTATGCTGGCCCCAGAGTTCCAGTTGGCTCTGTATTATTCATGTCATTGCATCCTATTTCTCTGCCTTGCTGCCTATACACTGATAACTCACTCTGTTCTCCCATGGATATATGTCATATTTTCTCCCTGACCACCTACCATGCTCTGACTTGGCTTCCATGATGCTTTCCCCTCAAGTTGCCAATGAAGATAGTGCAAAAGTTGTTATCAGCAGTGCTCTGAACAGGCACACCACAAGACCTGCTGCGACCACTATACTGTGGCAGAGGGTGTTTTTATGTTGTACAAAAACAAGAACACCAAACAAATCCTACTTCTTCATGTTAAATAAACAAAGCAAAAATCCCACTTGATATCTGTGTGGTTACAATGCTTTTGTTTAAAGCAACCTTTTTGACCCTCAAGGATATTGTGCAAGGCCAAAATATCAGCAAGCTGGGCAGTTTCTGGGTTCATGTATTTACTGCATACAATCTCAAGAATCTGAATTTGCATCGCCTATAAAATGCAAATAAATTTCGACATATATTTGCCTCTTATTTCTTTATTTTCATGTTCTTCCTTTTCATTACAATATTTTTTTCTTTCACTCATCAGCTTGCTCAAGTCACAATTAAGCATCCCACATTCCCTAATGCAGTATAATGAACCATTGCTACATTGAGGTTGCTAAAATTTTCTGTTTCTTTGACTCTTGACGCATCAGACTCCATCTCATCAGAACAGAGTAGAGTGATTAGCATGTGCTTCATGCTGGATTCATTTCTTTTTGATAAACTAAGTATAAACTAACTTCCTGAATCATCTTCAACACCACTGAAAATGGCAATCTATCATAATTTTTATCTCTAGTTTCATTCTGTGTCTGACTATAATTGGGCTATTTCCATAAATACTCCTTCTTAAAACCACCTTCCATATGAAAACTCTGCCTTTTCCTTTGGCCTCTGTTTCCATACATCCTTTAAATCCAAACCCCAACACTTATCTCTGTAAAGGAAGTGATAGAGCCATGATTAGGCTGATGTAACTTTGAAGATTAAACGCAGAAATCTCATCTTGATGAGCAGGTGGCATGCAGATGTTTAAGAGGGAAATGAAAAGTGGACTCATAGACAAATGTCCTATTGTGTGTCTTCAGTACATTTAATGCAAGGTGGTATTGATTTAATTTGCTTAATAACTTTTCAGTAAGTGGAATTCTCAACTAAAATAGAACAGATCAAGGGAAAAAGTTAAATTTTGAGTAGACGTGTCACCAAAGGTTAAAGGCTCCCCTGACTGGAGTGTTGCTCTTCCTTCCCTGACATTAATTACCTTTGTGAACTAGCATATCAGTGATGCATGGCAATAATTTGAATTATTCAAGTTCAAGTTGGTGTGTGATCTGGTCCAAATATTTCTTTTGTTTAACCAGTACCCACTCAGAAAACATTTACCAGAAAAATCTCTACATAAAATTAAAAAGAATATTGCAGGTGGAAGAGAACTCTAAGACCATTTTGTTCGGAGGTATTTATCCATTTGTTCTTCATCAATTCCCAGAAAGAATCATATCATATGGGCTCAAACTCATCCAGATCCTGGGAGCTGATTTCATCTATTCAGAGCCTCTCATGGTTGTACAGCTCCAAATGTATCTAACCTTGTCTTTCTTTCCTGAGATACTATTCGATTTCTTATAGTCTAGAGCAACAGCTTGCAAACTATGTTCTTACATATAATAATCATGCTAGTATAGAGACATGGTAACCATATGCCCTGTGAAATATTTTTCTTATGGTCTAGCCATAACACGGAAACATTTTCATAACATTGTTTTTTTAGATGTCTGTACTTTTTCTGTGCTATCTTTAAAATATGAAGTTTGGAAGTGATAGTTATATTTGAGAGATCTAGCAAATGCATTTTTCAATGGCAATGTTACACAAAATAGTCATAAAATATGCTTTTTTTCTTGTTTTGTACCTCAGCAGTAAAAGCATTTTGTTTTACAAAATTATTCTCCCATTAAATTCCCTATAATTTTAATCTTTTCTACAACCATGACTTCTTTGTGTGTGTTCTGCAGTGAGTATAATGACACAGATATTTCACAGTTCTATTTATGTATTTATATTATCTTTGCCTTCCATTGGCTTCAAAATGTCTGTCTTGAGCCTCCACCAATTTGGATATGGCCTTCCTCAATAAGGTAAGGAAAACAGGAGAAAGAATCTTTCTTAAATAATGAAGGTCTCTCCAAATTCCCCAATAAAATGAAACTGTTTGATATAATTTTTGATTAAATGCCCTGATTAATTAAGTCAATGTATTTAAAAATATTTCTTCTTAGTCAGTTGACCATTGGCCTTATGGAATTCACAGTTCTATTTGCTATCATATCTTGAGACCAACAGAGAAATTCAGAAAAAGAATAGGGAAGAATTCCAACATTTAATCTCTTTAAGATACATTATTTCCTATCTGCAAAATAGACTGATTCATCACTATTTGCAGAATCTCTATATAGATCAAAAGAGGTAAAAACTGCATGCTAATTATCTGATACAAGTTTGACATTAAGATACATTTATGAATGCCATCTCACTAGCCCAAGTGATCAATTTCTGTTCACAATTGATTATACTGATAGGTCTAAGAGTCAAAGGGATCACACAAACAAGACTAGTGTCTGCAAATACTAACTGGTAGAATAAAAAAGGGAGAGAATGATCCAACATGGGAAGTGGGAAACACAGCAGACTCATAGAATGGCAGATGTCCTAAACAGCACTCTGGCCTCAGTATCAGCCCTTAAGGCATTTGAATCTGGCTGAAGAGCCCATAAGAGTATTTTAGGCATGGAAACCCAAGACACTCTGGCAAAAAAAAAAAAAAAAAAAAAAAAAAAAAAAAAAAAAAACAAACCACCACCTAAATGAAAGATCTCTGCAAGTGAGATCCCAGTAGAAAGAATGGGCCATCAAAGAAGGAGAAAGAAGGAGGTACCTTTCTCTGAAGGGAGGAGAGAACTTCCACTTTGACTATGACCTTGTCTAAATAAAATCGAAGTCAGCGAACTCAAGAGGCTTCCATAGCCTTGGAAACTCATAAGATTTCTGACACCATAAACAAGAGTATCAATTGTTAAGTCAACAACAGGAGTCACTGTGTACTTACTCCTCATGTAGGATCTCTGTCCTTAATGTGTTGCCCAATGTGAACTGATGCTATAACTAGTACTGAAACA
Organism: Oryctolagus cuniculus; assembly: GCF_051225735.1. Taxonomy (NCBI): domain Eukaryota; kingdom Metazoa; phylum Chordata; class Mammalia; order Lagomorpha; family Leporidae; genus Oryctolagus; species Oryctolagus cuniculus. The sequence goes on along the minus strand of NC_142869.1, from coordinate 124,356,691 downwards.
GTATTTTACACTTTATGTTCTGTGTGGGTGCAAAATGTTGAAATATTCACTTAATATATACTAAATAGATCTTCTGTATATAAAGATAATTGAAAATGGATCTTGATGTGAATGGAATGGGAGAGGGAGTGGGAGATGGGAGGGGTGCGGGTGGGAAGGAAGTTATGGAGGGGGGAGCCATTGTAATCCATAAACTGTACTTTAGAAATTTATATTTACTAAATAAAAGTTTTAAAAAATACATTTATGAATGCACTAGCTATTATTTCTATAGATTTAATGCAAAGTTAAATGAGGTTTTATTGGGTTAAATTGTTGGATTGAGACAGGTTTGTATCTAGCAAATTGGATGCCAGTTAATATGCCCATGTTCCATGTCAGATTACCTGGGTTCCAGTCTCAGTTTGGACTCCCAATTCCAACTTTCTGCCAATGCAGAGCCTGGGAGACAGAAGTGATAACTCAAACAGTTATGTTCCTACTTCCTTCATGAGAGACTTGGATCGAGTTCTCAGTTCCTGGCTTTAGCCTGGCCTAATACTAGCCATTCTGGGCTTTTGGGGAATGATCCAGCAAATCAGAGCTCTTTCTGATCGTCTCTATTTCTCTCTCTCTCTTTAATAAATAACAATAAAAATAGTTGGATATATGATTTATTTAAGAGACAAATGTTTCCAAAGGTAGTATCTTTTTACTTTGCACAAAATCATGTTATTCATTATAAATTATCATATATTTGAAACAACAAAGCCACTATGCTGGGTAATGGAAAACATTTAGATATCAAGGAATTTTGGTGTGGTCATTTTGTCACAACTGCTACATCAAACGTAAAGTTTCAGAAACTGTATTACAGCTTCAGAGGTATTAATATGATATGGAATGAGTCCAGAACACTCATTAAGTATTATGTATTCTTCTACCCCATACTCACACGGGTCCATTTTCAAAATAGATAAGGTGAGGATCAAAGTTATAGCAATGCTCATGGGAAACACTGTTCATTAGATGTCCTGAAAAACATGGGGACACAGATGGAAGGTAAAATCCCATCATCCATCCACCCAGAGCAACTGGAAAAATATGAAAATTTCAGCAGCTCTCTTAGATCCTTCTGTCTCACATTTCATGTTCAGTTCAAGCTAAAGTTATCAAGTCTGCCTTTAAAGTTCTTGAAGAGGTAGATTAAAAAGTGAACTTCCTTCAAATGGCATTTGAGACAATGCAGAGTGAATGAACGTGCCCTCCCTTATCCTGCTGTTACGCAGGTGGGGTTACTCTTCTGGATTATATCTGAATAAAAATGTTAGATTTTTAGGCCAAAAATCATATTTCTTACCAAAAATGTAAAAAGCATGTTGGAGTTGAAGTTTTCCCTTTGATACTGCATTCAAAATGGGGTCTAGCTAAGGAATACAACATCATCTTCTTTAACTTTATGATATCGGATAAATAGGAGTATCTGTTAGATGGATGACACATTTTACTGAGACGAAACAAGGGGAGAGGAGTCAAAATATACGACAAATTATGCTTATTAACTGACCATCTGTTATTTACCAAGCATCACAGTAGGCCCCGTACATTTAGTTTCTCATTTGGTACTCCAAATATTTATTTATTTATTTATTTATTTGACAGATAGAGTTAGACAGTGAAAGAGAGAAAAAGGTCTTCCTTTCATTGGTTCACCCCCCAAATGGCCACTAGGGCAGAAGCTATACCAATCCGAAGCCAGGAGCCAGGTGCTTCCTCCTGGTCTCCCATGTGGGTGCAGGGCCCAAGCCCTTGGGCCATCCTCCACTGCCTTCCCGGGCCACAGCAGAGAGCTAGACTGGAAGAGGAGCAGCCGGAGCTAGAACTGGTGCCCATATGGGATGCCAGCGCTGCAGGCGGATAATTAACCAAGTGAGCCACGGTGCCGGCCCCTCCAAACATTTTTTTTAAATAATCCTTATTTACCATTTTGACAGATAAAGCAAGACAATGAAGAGGTTATCATTTATCAAATACATAAAAATAGAAAAATTGGAATCTAAATCCGTGTATGATTGACTATGAATCCTTGAGAATTTCATAAGCTGACTTCCTGAAAAATAATGCATGCCTTGTTAAAGTAGACACATATGTAATGCATTTATAAATATTTTCACTGAACATATAAAAATATTTGGTCCTAAAATATGATTTTTAGCTATCTGAAAAATTAACTTTTGTGAAAATCCTCATTCTTCCATGTTGCTATATGAAGCAGGCATTGCTATGAGTAAGAAAGAAAATAAGTAATTGATGAATAACCAAATATCACATATGGACTTATGTGTAAAATCTGGGATTATCCCATATCTGATAAAATTTCAGATCTACTGGATGTTTATCAAATTCCAACAAGAGTTATTTTAGGGAATTCTAGTATAAAATGATGAAGTCACACTGGCAGCCTTGAGGGAATATATTTGCATCTGTCTATTTCTACACTGAATTCTATGCTTGCTTGGATTTAATTAAAGCTGATTGAAACAAAGGCTGTCACACCACTGCAATGATACTGAAATGCTATTTATCAAAATGAACACACCAGTGTACCTGGAAGCAGATGCAGTGTTCCCGGAGATATTTTAGAATAAAAATACACATTTGGAGCACAAATTGTCCCATCATGACAATATTCGGGGATAAGTTTCCAGAATACAAAGGAAGGAGGGCAAAGTGGAAACAACAGAGAGAGCAAGTAGAGGGCGATGGTCCTGCAAGAGCCCTCACAACCCAGCAGGGCTCCTGACTCCTTCCCAGTGTCTTTCTCCAGCACTTCTTCCATTCTCCAGTGTTCAAAAATTTACACAGAAGACCACTGCTTCTATTTTCACATATTGAATGCATGTTTTTTAAAAATCTAATGTATTTATTGTGAAAGTGACATTGTCATAGGTTTCTTTTGGTAGCGTAAATTGGTGCTTGCTTAGATAAGACTTAGACGATTGACAGATAGGTATATAGGTAGATAGAGATACACTTAAAAAGGGTTTACTCCAAAATTTCTCTTTTGAGAACCTACACAAAGTACTGTATCATTTTATTCAATATTTTTATGAAAATAGCATTTTTAAACTTTCTAAATATCTTACTTATACTTGTCTTGAAAACCTCAAATATTGGAATATTATGTGGCCCTTGAAATACTTCCAAACAGCTTTTAGTGGTACAAGGCAATATATGAGAGTAAGCAAGAAAGTGAACTGGAAAATAAAAGTCAACCAGCTGTGTTAATTCACTCCCACACTAAGTAAACTAGGCTAAAATATGTAGTTAAATTTTAAACAACCAACCAGATGCTATTATTGTAATTTTGGATAATATTTTCTTTGTGTACAATTTTGGTGCCTAAATTCACCTAAATAAAAATGCATTGCTCTTATAATCAGAAAGAGAACACTTATTTTCTCCTGTTCTCTCTCAGCACCTGGGAAGCAGTCACTCATTCATGTCAAGAACTGATAATGTGTTCATTATGTCTTACAAAATGGGAGAGAAGAATGGGAATACAAAGCTTAATAGCTTCTGTCCTATATTATCTTCCCATCTAACCATGACTGTGTCTTCAGAATAAACAACATACCAATCAGTTAAGTACAAAGTTAGATTTAATCTAGTTGTTGATAGAGAGCTGAACTTCATTCACAGAAATTTTAATTTCATGAATGAACAAAATAAAAAGAAATTGTTCCAGTCAACTTAGATTAATCAAGTTTATTTTGCAATGAAAAGAGACTAAAATCAGTTATTTATGTACACACTTTTAATGGAAGATCATTAAGTATTGTTGATATATCATTAAATCAAATTGCTTATTTTAGTAAATTTATCAAATTCAAAATTTATACTAAATTCAAAATAATTCAAATTACTTACCTTTTATATAATTTTTTTTCTTTAGTTATTCACAAAAATCTTGTTTACATAAAACTGTTACTAAAAAGTAAAAATATATGCTTAATAATACTTCCCTCAATTTGGTGTACTCTGAACAAGAGATTTTGAGGTCACACATGTTCTGACCTAACTGCTTGATCAAATACTAATGTGGTTTACATGGATTTTGTTCAATTAATGTTCACCCTACCCTCGGGAGATTTCCATGGACTGTGGCTATTCACAGGTGAGTTACAAAGGCTGAGAGCCCGTAAATGTCAGAGTTTCAAACACCTGCTCCTGGACCCTGTATTTCTAGCAAGAAGAGCAGCAGACAGTTGAACACATTTCCTACCTCCCCTACCTCATGTATTATTGTGACATTACAGCGCAGTACTCATACTTGTTATGAAGCAGTAGATATAATTAATGTGGATGGCCATCTTTGTGGCACAGTGGAGTAATTCGTCACCTGTGACTCAGCCATCCCCTTCAGTGCCCCGGATTGGGTCTTGGCTGCTTTGCTCCCTATCCAGCTCTGGCTACTGTGCCTGGGAAGGCAGCAGAGTATGGCCCAAGTACATGGGCTCCTAGAGTCCACATACTGGACCTGGATGGAGTTCCAGGCTCCTGGCTTCTGCCTCCCAGCTCTGGCAGAGGCAGCCATTTGTGAAATGAGCCAGAGCATGGAAGACTTCTCTCTCTGCCTCTTCTTCTCTAATGCTCTGCCCTTTGAATAAATAAATATATAAATCCGTAAAACAATTAATGTGGAATATAAAGCTGCCTGGAAATATTCTTATTAATTAGTTTGTCTTAAGGGTGAGTAGCTGAAGTCTAGGTTCTGAATGAGTAAGTATAGAAGTTTAAGGAGAAAAAAGTTACAATTGTCCAAATACAGGTGACCTGTATCCACAATTCCACATTCACCAATTTAACAAACCAAGGATGGAAAATATTCAGAAAAAAACATTTTGTCTGATCTGAACATGCATAGATTTTTTTTTCTTGACATGAATTTCTAAACAATACAGTATGACAAATATTTACCTAGAATTTACATTTCAATAGATTTGATAAGTACTCTATCTAGAGATGATTTAAGTATAGGAGAGGGCATGCATAGATTATTTTCATGGCATTAATATGTCATTTTACTTAAATGGACCTGAGGGTGTGTGGATTTTGGTATCTACCAGGCTCTTTGAAACAGATTTCCAAGGATGCCAAAGGACAATTGTCCCGTACTATTATTTATTATTCTTTTTGAATATGAGCAGATTTCAAAAGTATTTAATCACAGGACTTTTCTTCCATCTGAGATATAAAGACTTGCCATGTCCAGGACCTTCTGGGGTTTTGTCGCCTGGAATTTTGAAAGAAGATATAGAAGTCTTTCTGGTACATTTTCTTCAGCAACTCAAGAGATCATTAACAGGTATCTAGAGATCACATACAAATATGTAATATAGCTCTTAGGGGAATATACTCATATTAAAAGGAGATTGTTGACAGTAGCTATAATAAAGTTAATCTTTAAGAAACATATCACTGTGGTCAGCACTGTGGCACTGTGGGTTAAAGCCCTGGAATGCAGTGCCAGCATCCCGTATGGGTGCCCGTTCAAGTCCTGGCTGCTCCACTTCCAATCCAGCTCTCTGCTGTGGCCTAGGAAAGCAGTGGAAGTTGTCTCAAATCCTTGGGCCACTGCACCTGTGATGGAGACCCAGAGAAGCTCCTGGCTCCTGGTTTCAGATTGGCCCAGCTCTGGCTCTTATAGCCATTTGGGGAATGAATCAGCGGATGGTGTAACAAAGAGTGAGAGAGATCATGCCAACACAGGGATAAAAATAAGAAAATTATTAAAAGCCAGGCCTGTTGGAACCTGGGAGACTGTGGTGCCACTGAGAGGAGGGGAAGGGTTTTCAGCTCTCAAACCACATCCTATTTGGCTTATTTCCAGGGCGTGTGCACAGGACCTACTAGCCAATTGTGTTGTTCCAAACCTACCCCCCTCTTCCTTATCCAATCCGGCTATAAGAATTTTTCAGCAGTGAAAAGTAATGGTTGCTCAAGGTCCAGGCTTTTAAACTGTATCTTGTTTTGTACAATGTCTTCAGCTATTATCTTAAGCAAGCCGCAAGCATGTTTACAGAAGAAGGGAGGCAGCAATTATCCAAGATCAGGGCTTGAGCTAAGAAAAACATTTCAGGGCCAGCACTATGATGTAGTGGGTAAAGCTGCTGCCTCCAGTGCTGGCATCCCATATGGGCACTGGTTAATGAAAAGAGATACATTGATGATTACAAGTAGGTTTGCTACAGGAAATAACTAATACCATGCATGTAAATAGTGTAACATATAAATATATTAGGCATGTGAATAGCCTATATAATATGTATGTATATATATATGTGTGTGTGTGTACACCATTAAGCAATTTAAACAAAATTTATTGCCCATTTCTAATTCTAATTTTGTGGATGCTTCCCTGGGTTAGCACTAGCTCTACCACAGGTAGAGCTCTTATTGACCCTCTCAGCTTATTTTTCTCAGAGATGTAAGTTATCTATTCCATTGACATGTTCCTATCATCTATTGGATGCCAGAAAAATGATCCAAGTTTCTGGGCATGTGTAAAGAACTGTTTGGTCTAAATGTTTTAGGAGCCAGAAGAAAACTACAGTAAATGTATGTGCCTTATAGTCTTAATAACACAGTATTATTTATGTTGTCAGTACATTCAGTGTACTTGCATCATGTCAAGCAATATGCTATAGGTTAAGGATGTGCGGGTCTTCAGTATTGGTCAAAAGGAGCCAGTTCAAGTTGTTTTTATTCAAGATTACCTGTTCAAGGTGTTAGTTCTATCTCTGCCTCAGGATCCCATTGGGATAAAATAAAAAAACGAAGAGAAAGGAAATCATGTGACAACATAGATATTGTGTTAGCTAAATAATGATCCTCACTTCCCATGAAGATCTCATTAAAATCCTTGGTCCGTGAATAGGTTCCATTACACGGAAAAAATAATTTTGTGGATTTGAGTAAGTTAGATATTCAAAGATGAGGAGATTGACCTAAATTTTCAAGCTGGGCTCCATGTGATCATATATGTCCTACGAAGAAGGAGGGGAGATGTTGGAGGCAGAGAAGGCATGTAAGAGTGGGAGCAAGGAGTGTATGTGTGTGTGTGTGAGAGAGAGAGAGAGAGAGTGTGTGAGGGAGAGGGAGAGAGAAGAAAATGGAGAGTACTTTAAAGATGGAAGAATCAGAGTGCAAGTGGGCTCTAAATGTTCGAAACACAGCAACATAGTTGTCTGTAGAGACAACTGAAGGGAGAGTGCAGCCGACATTTCTGTTCAGTTCTGTAAGCCGTTTAGGGACTTCTGACTTCCAAAACTTTAAATAGCAAATCTGTGTTTTAAATAATAAACTGTAGAATTTTATTACAACAACAATAACATAACAACTATATAAAATAACAACTAATATATTTTGGATTCTTCAGTGAATAAGATAGCTCACATGCTGAGATACTGAATGTAATTAGAAATGAACTAACAGGTTAAAACAGTGAAGAAGCAACACAGTAGATTTTCAGGGTGGTACTATAGCTTAGGTAGTAGAGGAGAGCTGGAGAGAATAAGGCTGAATGAAAAGTTAAGTGAAACCATGAGAGTAATAGAAAGGTGCTCTGCTAGATATGATTCAACACCCCTTGATGACAAAACCCTCCACAAATTAGGTAGAGAAGGACCGTCAAAATTATAAAGGCAAAAATCACAGACCAACAGTTAATATTATACTGAATCGAGAAAAGCTGAAAGCATTTCCCCTCAGATCTGGAACAAATCAGTGATGTCCACTTTCACCACTCTTATTCAATAGAGCACGGGAGGCTTTACCAAGAGCAATTAGGAGGGAGAAAGAAAAGACAACAAAATTGGAAAAAAAAGGGAGTCAAATTATGCATGTTTGCAAAGAACATGATGTTGTACATGGAAAAACCTAAACACTCTACTGAAAAGCTGCTAGAATTAATAAACAAATTCAGTCAAGTTTCAGGTTACAAAATAATCCTACAGTAACAGTAGCTTTGTTGCATGCTAATGATGAACTCACAGAAGGAGAAATCTGGAAAGAAATCCCATTCAAAATAGCCACCAAAAAAGCCCACAGATATTTAGGAATAAATTTAACCAAACAAGTGACATATCTCTACAAAGGAAATTATCAAACACTGATGAAAGAAATCATCAAGGACACATAAAAAATGGGAAGATATTCCTAGCTCATGAATCGAAGAGTCAGTATCACTAAAATGTCTATACTACCTAAAGCAATCTACAGATTCAATACAATCCCTATCCAAATAGCAATCTTGTTTTATAGAGAACTAGAAAAATGAATGCTAAAATTTATATGAAATCACAAAAGACCCAGAATAGCCAAAGTGATCCTGAACAAGAAAAACCAAGCTGGAGGCATCACAATACTGGACTCCATAGCATACTACAAAGCTATAGTAATAGAAACAGCATAGTACTGTCGTAAAAATCAATACATAGTTCAGAGGGACAGAATAGACAGCCTGGAAATTAATCCACATACATACATCCAACTGATTTTTGACAAAAGTGCTCAGACCATACTTGGAGTAAGGATGTCTCTTTAACAAATGGTGCCATCAAAGCTATATTTACATATGTAGAAGAATGAAATTAGATCCATATCTCTCAACATGTACAAAAACCAACTCAAGATGGATCAAAGACCTAAATATAAGACCTAAGACTATGAGGATGCTGAGAGAAAACACGAGGGTAACACTCCAAGACATTGGTAGGGAGCACAACTTCTTGGACAAGATACCCGAAGCACAGGCAACAAAGGCAAAGCTAAATAAATGGGACTGTGTCAAGCTCAGAAGCTTTGGCATAGCAAAATAAGTTAGCAATAGAGTGAAGAGACATCTGCCAGACTGGGAATAAATGCTTGCAAACCAATACCCAACTTGGGATTAATTTCCCAAATATATCAAAAACTTAAAAAAATAAACTCAACAATAAAAAACAATCAATGTAGCTGAGAAACAGCAAAGGACTTTAATAAACAGTCCTCAAAAGAAGAAATAAAATGACTAGCAAATGCTGAAAAAAATGTGTGATAGCAGCCACAAGGGAAATATTAATTAAAACCACAATGAGATATCTCCTCACTCCCGTCAGAATGTCTAAAATCCAAAACACAGAGAGGAACAAGTGCTGGCAAGGATGTGGACACAGGAGAGCTCTTACACCGTTGGTAGGAAAGTAAATTAGTGCAGCCACTGTGGAAAATGGTGTGGAGGTTTCCTAGAAAACTGGAAATGGGCTTTCCATAGGAGCCAGTGATCCCACTCCTGGATATAATACTCAAAAGACATGAACATGGGGCTGGCGCTGAGGCTTAGTGCGTAAAGCCAATGAGTGCAGTGCTGGCATCACATATGGGTGCCGGTTCTAGTCCTGGCTGCTCCTCTTATGATCTGTCTTTCTGCGTATGGCCTGGGAAAACATTAAAGATGGCCCAAGTCCTTGGGCCCCTGCACCCGCATGGGAGACCTGGAAGAAACTCCTGGCTCCTGGTTTTGGATTGGCCCAGCTCTGGCTGTTGCGGCCAAGAGTGAACCAGCAATTGGAAGACTCTCTCTCTCTCTCTCTCTCTCTCTCTCTTTCTCTCTTTTCCCCTGCCTCTGCCTCTGTATTACTCTGCTTTCTAAATAAATAAATGAATAAATCTTTTTTTTTTAAAAAAAAGACATGAACATGTTGTATCAAAGAGATACCTGCACCACCATGTTCATAGCAGCACTGTTCACGATAGCTAAAATTTGGAATCAACCAAGGTACCCATCATCAGATGAATGGATAAAGAAAATATTATATATATACACATATATAAAATATAGTATTATTCAGGTATTAAAAGGAATGAAAGTCGACCACTTTCAGTGAAATAGATGTGACTGGAGGACATCATGTTGAGTGAAATAAGCCAGACCCAGAAGCATGAATGCTGCATGTTCTATCTTATCTGTGGGAGCTAAAAGAAAAAATATAGAAATATCTGTGTGGATTAGTATTTCTGCAAACATAGTTTTGAAAAACTTTGTTTCATACCTTTGTGAATCCAATGGTTAAGAACGTTATAATGGGGCCAGCACCGTGGCTCACTTGGCTAATCCTCTGCCTGCGGTGCCGGCATCCCAAATGGGCACCGGGTTCTAGTCCCAGTTGCTCCTCTTCCAGTCCAGCTCTCTGCTGTGGCCCTGAAGGGCAGTGGAGGATGGTCTAAGTGCTTGGGCCCCTGTGCCCGCATGGGAGACCAGGAAGAAGCACTTGGCTCCTGGCTTCGGATAGGTGCAGTGCCAGCCATAGCGGCCATTTGGGGAGTAAACCAACGGAAGGAAGATCTTTCTCTCTGTCTCCCTCTCTCACTGTATGTAACTCTACCTGTCTAGTAAATAAAAAAAAAATTAAAAAAAGAATGTTATAATACTATAGTTTTAATCATCTGTGATAACTTTAAATTTTACTGTATACGTGTGAAATGGCTTTCCATTCAATTATTGTTTATAGTTGTTGTCTATATTCCCACTAAACTATGGTCATTTTGGTTCTTACTTGTTAAACTTCTTATTTGGTGAAATATTAAATCTTTTTACCATAATGTAAACTTAAAATATCCTATCTCAAAAACTAAAAGAGAAAAAGAAAGAGAGAGAGGGAGAGAGAGAGAGAGAGAAGGAAGGAGTGTAGGAGGGAAAGAGAGGAGGGAAAGAGGGGAAGGGATAGAGGGAGGGAGGAAGGATATCATTATGGTCTTAGAATTTTATCCATAAAGCCATTGAATCAGTTAAACTAAATAAACAATAAAATTCAAAAAATTTTAAAAGAAAGTCTGCTAAAACAGATAAGAAAAATTGGAGATGTCTCTCAATACTTCTCCCACAGCAATCAAGAAACACCATGCAATCTGAAACACAATCTATACATCTATATGTACTAACAAAAATAAAGCACTACCACTCACTTGCAAGGAAATGCAAAGGAACTGAATGAGCATAAACAGCAAAATAGCAAGTAAACCTTTAGAAAGTAATTGATATCTCAAAATGGTTTGAAATATTTTAGCTTCTATTGAATGAAAAAATCTTAAAATTTGAGCTAAGAAATCAAAAACAGTATGAAAATGGGAAAGGGGCTTGTGCTCTGGCACAGTGGGTTAAAGCCCTGGTCTGAAGCACTAGCATCCCACGTGGGCACCAGTTCTAGTCCCGGCTGCTCCTCTTCCCATCCAGCTCTCTGCTATGGCAGTAGAAGATGGCCCAAGTCCTTGGGCCCTTGCACCCATGTGGAAGACCCAGATGAAACTCCTGGCTCCTGGCTTCGGATCGGTGCAGCTCCGGCCATTGTGGCCATCTGGGGAGTAAACCATCATATGGAAGACCTCTGTTTCTCTCTGTGTATCTATGACTTTCAAGTAAATAAATAAATCTTTAAAAAATAAAGAATGGGAGGAAATCAATTCTTTTCGAGCAGCCTTTAGGAAATCTAGAAAATTAACAAAAATAAAAATGCAATAGTTAAAATATGAATAGTGGGACCAGAACTGTGGCATAGCAGGTATGCCGCCGCCTGCAATGCTGGCATTCCATACGGGCGCCAGTTCAAGTTCCGATTGCTCCACTTCTGATCCAGCTCTCAGTTATGGCCTAGGAAAGCAGTGGAAGATGGCCTAAGTCCTTGGGCCACTGCACCCATGTGGGAGATCCAGAAGAAGCTTCTGGCTCCTGGCTTCAGATTGGCGCAGCTCTGCCCATTGCGGCCAACTGGGAAGTGAACCAGTGGATGGAAGACCTCTCTCTCTCTATCTCTCTCCTCTCTGTGTGTAACTCTGACTTTCAAATAAATAAATAAATCTTTAAAAATATATGAATAGTAAGTTCAGAAGCTCCAAAACCCACCTAAAAGGAATTCCATAGAATGAAAAAAAATATATCAAACATGCAATAGAAGTATATTTTTTAGAACTAAGAAATATATGATTTCAATTCAAGAGGTCTCATCTCAAGTACAGAAAGTTTTGGATAGAGATATTCCTTCCTAGACCAAGATTAAATATAAGATCATAAGAATGTCTAGGGAAATCACAACAGTTCACATAAATAAAGGAGAGTTCAATTGATGGTAAATTTCTCATTAACAATCTTTGGTCCCAGAAATAAATAATGTAGCCCTTAGAATTCTGTTGGAAAGCATTTTAAATGTATATTTCAATACCATAATAAAATGTTAGTTAATATTGATAGGGAGGAAAGTCATTTCCAAATTTTTAGAGATTCACCATAAACATTGTTCATGCATTCTTACTAAACAAAACTATACTTTGGTCAAAAGGAGAACAAAAAATTGTCAAAGTCAAGAAAAGACAGATATGGAAAATTAAACAAAAATCGGGACTCATGAAAGAACCCATCTGGATAAAGGGTATGGTAAAAATTGGTAAGTAGGCTTAGAAAACAGCAAGTCCAGACAGAACTAGTATTCCCGTAACCCTGAGGAGCCTCTAACACGAATGACACAGATGGAGTTCAAAGGCATAGCTAGGAGTGGGATAATCTGTAATACAACCTGACAGTGATACTGTACTCCATATCAAAAACTTCACAGAAACAATAGACACTCCAGAAACAAACTTAACCTGTACAAGAAAGGAACCATCGGACCATAAAGCAAACGATAGAAAACCATCAAGGAAGAAGAAAAGACTTAATTTATTGTAACAGGGCAGAATTAAAGCTCTGAAGATGTAATTGGGAAGATGGAAGAGAGAAGAGAAGGATCAGGAAGGATTTGAATTCTGCTGATGCATACATTGTATGGTAAATGGGCTCTATATCAATTGTTTAATGAAATACAATGGTATACAAATAAAAAAGAGTGATCTTCAAAAAGTTCATTGAAAATGCATACTATGAGAAAATTATACATGCATTTCAAAAATTTTTGCACAAAAAGAATTTTGAATTTTCATTCCATTTGTCCATGCAGTTTTGTAAAAAAGTCTTACATATTTTACTTTTTTAAATTATTATTTTTATTATATTATTTACTCTATTATTTATCCTTGAAAATATTAGGTTTGCTAGAATTCTGTCAGATAAATTACATATTTATATAATGTAATATCTAAAATAAACTTGAAAAATTGACTGCTTTTAAAAATAAAAGCAGAAAATAAATGATTCTTTAGAAGGTTACTTGAACTTTCACAGAATCATTTATTTCTTTTGCAGACTATATATGGAGTAGGGCAAAGACAGGTAAACATAACAGTGATTTAATGATGAATTTTTTCTTGTTTGGACATTGGACTGGTTACTGTAAATTTTAATATATTTATTTTTATTAAGGTAGAGCAAATTATTTTGACTGCTTTCCTGAACTCAGAAAAATTGATTGAGCTTCGGATAATTTTTTAATGTTCCCTAGTCCACCAATTAGAGGACTAAAAATACTTTTTTGATTAATTCTTGTATTTTTTGTTTGTTTATTTTATTGAAATGTCAGAGAGACCAAGAGTGATCTTCCTTTCACACCCCGAATGGCTGCAACAGCCAAGGCTAGGCAGGCTGCTACCAGGAACCAGGAACTTCTTCCAGGTCACAGGAGTGGCTGGGGCCCAAAGTCTTAGATCTTCACCATTGCTTCCTGGGGGTCCACATTAGCAGGAAGTAGAAATTGGGAGTAGAACCATGAGTCAAACTGGAGCACATTGATATGTAGTGCAGACCTCCCAAGCATCTTTTATGCTACACCAAATGCCTGTCACCAAAAATGCATTTTAATGTTAGTAATGATCCAATTGTCCCTTTAATGTGATTATGTGATCATAGGTGTAGTGCACTTCCTTTAAACAGTACATGAAAATCACCTGGCTTAAAACGACCCTGGGTGCTCTCCTGTGTACCTGATCTGGAAGCTGTGAATGTGAGGTCCAAACAAAGCTTAGAGGTCAGAGGTTCCACCCGATTTTTGCGTATACTGAAGTTTTCAAACCACTACTGAACTATGCTCCTAAGAGAAGATATATAGGAATATATTTCACTACTGCAGATGGGAACAAAGTATTTCTTGGGAGAGTGAATATTAGTGGCAGCATTCAAGTAACTGAGTTCTATAGTTCTACTTCAAGAGGAAAAGTAAGCGAGATAAGAAAGTCAAGAGAAGCAAATCAAAAAAGTTTCCCCCACTATAAGTGAGGAGAAAGCTGTTCTCCTTCTGAAGCTCACACAACGTGCTTGACTTAGCAGATGTATAATCACTTTCAACAACTTCTCCACTGAAAGATTCAGATGTCAAAATTGCAGGAAGCTCGTTCTTCACCATCCACTGGAATTGTTTCATCTCTTTACAAGAAAATACACAGTGTAAGGTTAACTACAGGTCTATGTCTGAGGGAACAGCTTCCTGTCTACTTGAAATAAATAATAACAGTGTTCGAAAGTTCATCTTTTCCCTGTGCAATTGGCTGATAGCATCTCTGCCATAACAAACACTGAATATGAAGCACCAAGAATTCTTAAGGGAATGCAAATGAATGACTTCAGAAGGAATAATTAATCAGCACCCACTTCCCTAGTGGATTTCCTTGATCCAAGGAGAAGCAGCAAACTTATTTTGTGTTTTTCTTCTTTTTATTGTAAATAAAACATGTTTGGCCTATGGGAAAGATCAGCCCTAAGGACCAAGGGCTCCTTCTGATGCATTCCATGCAATATATTCCCATTCTTTAATGGTATTCTCCCTGAAACTAAGAATTAGCTTAAGTGGTTTAAAAAATTTAGGCACCAGTTTAACCACTATGGTTTCCACAGCACAACACATTAATGCTTATTCAAAGGACATATGGTACTACCAATTGTTATACAAAAAATCCCAATGGAATGTGCACGCCTCTGCTCATAGGTGATTGTTAATGAGGGAGACAATACAATTGCACCTATTAATGATATTAATGTGACAAATCATTTCCATGTATGTAATTCACAGTTCATAATGTCAAGTCTACTAAATTGTGAGATTTCAGTACACAACACATTTAGGGCCTATAATTAAGATGCTACCTAAAACAAATGTGGTAATTTTACCCATAATCTATTACTGTCTACAAGCTAATACTTGTATATGCATTAAAAGGGCTAAGTTTCCCAAAAAGCACAGACATGTAAGGTGGAGAAAAGGAACTTTGCATTTAAACTGACCAGCTTTGTGACTCAGGACAGACAAATGTGTTGCATATATGTCTTCTCTACTGTCAAAAAAAGACACTAAAACTGCTGTGCTGTTACCTGAATGTGCCATGAATATCAACTGAGAGGCTCTTGGGGCCAGCATTGTGGCGTATCAGGTTATGCTGCTGCCTGTTACCCTGGCATCCCATATGGGTGCCTGTTCGAGTCCTGTCTGCCTCATTTTTAGTCTAGCTCTGTGCTAATGCACCTGAGAAAGCAGCAGAAGGTGGCCTAAGTGCTTGGGACTCTGTTCCCCACCTGGGAGACTCAGATGAAGCTCTGGCTCCTGGGTTCACCCCAGCCCAGCCCCACCCATTACAGCCATGTGGTGATTGAACCAGCAGATGGAAGATCTCTCTCTGTCTCTTCCTCTCTCTGTAACTCTTTCAATAAAATAAATAAATAAATATTTTTAAAAGAGAGGCTCTGTGAAGTTTTTTTGTTTTGTTTTGTTTTTTAGGCGAAGTGTCTTACCCCCATCAATTTAAGCTATGCAGCTATTGGAATCAGAAGATAGAGTGGCGGTCTATTTTGCTAACTGATTCTCAAAGGGTCTAGTGACTTGCCCATCTTATTCTTCTGTTTTTAAGAACTCTTTATAAAAAAAAAAGTTCCCTCTCAACATGATGGAAGTTTGTGAAGAACACAACAAAATGAATCCAAGCCATAGTGATGTTACAATACTAAAACTCCTATATTTAATTCAGCAGACACATTTATGCCTTCTTTCTGTCTCTTGTATGTAAACCCCATCTCCATCATGCCACAGCATCTGATTGAAAATGCGGAGTCATTTTAATATGGTGATAACTTTCCTTCCAAGCACTATGGGAAGCATTCTAGCCTCCAGACACACATAAAATGAGCTTTGTTATCAAAAAGCTTGTGTTTGTCAAAAATGTTGTTGTCACAGATAAGAAACTTTTAAAACTTGGTCTTATTAGCCCAAAGGCAAATGGCTATTTCTCGCAGGGGAAAAAATATACAGAGTGACAAGGAGCAAAAATTAGAAGAGTTTTGAATGAAAGGGAGACTATTGGAGGCAGTATCTGAGAGTGTCACTCCTATTTTTAAAAACTAATTGCCATCTTTCCATGAACATGATTATGCATCATCTATAAGAAAAGTGATTTGACATTTTTCATCTGTAGAAATCACACCATGATATACAACTTTATGATGCTAAATTCAATTTAAATAGATCTTTTTGATAGCTAAATCTAAAGTAAAATTAATAATACCTGTGAATTAATTAATGATTTTTTTAGATTTATTTCATTTATTTGAATGGCAGAGTTATAGAGAGAGGTAGAAACAGAAAAAGAGAGAGAGAGAGAGAGAGATCTTCCATCTGTGATAAGGCTCAGAAAAATCAAATCACCCCATTACTGCAACATAACCTAGGCTTGACCAAAGCTGTTCCATTTTGTGGACCAGGCCCCTTGTTTTGAGCTTCAGGTCTGTTCCATATTCCATGAAATGTTTTTCTTTTTCTTTATTTTTTGTTTTTGTTTGTTTGTTTGTTTTAAAGATTTATTTACTTATTTGAAAGTTAGAGTTGCACAGAGAGAAGGAGAGGCAGAGAGAGAGAGAGAGAGAGAGAGGTCTTCCATCCGCTGGTTCACTCCCTAATTGGCTGCAACTGCCAGACCCAAGCCCATTTGGAGCCAGGAGACAGGAGCTTCTTCCAGGTCCTGGGCCATCTTGCACTGCTTTCCAAGGCCATAGCAGATAGCTGGATCAGAAGTGGAGCATCCAGGACTCGAACCAAGATGCCCACATTCCATATCAGAGTACTGGCGGCTACACTTCTGGTCCAGCTTCTTGCTAACATGCTTTCAAAGGCAATTGATGATGGCTCAAGAGCTTGGTCCACAAATTGGATACTCAGATGAGTCCCAGGTTCTTGGCTTCAGCCTGATCCAACCCTGGCTGATGTGGGTATTGGGGGAGTGAACTGGCAGATGGAACCTCTCTCTCTCTCTCTCTCTCTGTCACTTTTTACATAAAAATAAGTTTTAAAAACATTTAAGAAGTCACAAGGAGGCACAAGTAAAAGAATAGAAATATTTGGCATATTTCTGTTTGCTCAGTATCCCCAGGGATACAACAACCTACACAGCAGAAATTTCATTCTTCCTTATTGAGTTTTTATTTTTTTCCTGTGAGATGTAACCTTCCAGGTGGTTTTGTCTGTCATCAGGGTTTTCACACAAACTAAATTTTACAGCTATGCTACAAATGTTAACACCAGCCACCTATCTGGCTAAATCATTTTCTCAGCAGCGTATACAACTATTTTCATTTTCTGTTTGAGTCTCACATCTCCCAATCCAAACACATTCTTTGTTGCCCCTCTGCTCTGCTCTTTACCCACAAAAGAATGACGCACAGGTTGCTTTTTGCCTTCTGACTTGGGATTTTGGAATATTTTATAAAAAATGTTCAACTCTTATTAAAAACAAACAAACAAACCAAACAGGTCATCATAGTGTGCGTCACATTCACAGGTGGCAAGAATGGGAAAAAACCAAGATGCAGCTACATCTTTTGGAACAACAAGGGTTATCAGGCTGTTCTACGATGTCAATGGCACTGCGATGTATTCCTCGCCACATGCATGTGGATTACTTAAGACATTTATATTGGCTTATGGGTCCCTTGTGGGCTATGCTTTTTTGAGTGCTGCTGCATGTGTAGTAAAACAGTTGTGTTTTTCAACTTCTACTGAGGAAAAATCTACCCTTCCATTATTATTTTTCGTCATTTCCTTCAGGTCATAACAACAAATGTTGGCACATGGAGAAAATATCCATGAAGCTCTTCTTTGCACGAGATTAATTTTGGGAGCTTCTCAAGCCTTTTCTTTCTGGCACCCTATTCCAGCAACTGTTGTACAGTTCCAAATATTGGACTGAGACATTGCTGCCAAAATGGAACGGAAACAGCACAACCGGCAGGAGAGCATTTCTATTTTACGTTGAAGTTTTTATCAGTGGGCCTATTTCCATCTGCAAACTCTCTGAACCTTACACTTTCCAGTTGCAGCTCCTCATATGAACGACTGCAAAATGAGGTTTCCCAACAGGATCACATTTCTGCTTCCCCGTGCCACTGTGGAATCAATCAAAGCAAATAATGTTGGGAAGGCTGAGCGATAGCAAAGGAGTATTAGTAAATATGGTCTTATTCCAACAAACCACATAACCTAAGAGAACGATTTGTGGATCTGACAGTAGATATTGCAATTGAATATTATTTTGCAGCAGAATTGTTGGGACTGCTGTCAGCACACAGCAGGTGGTTGGAAGTTGGCAACTTTTATGAAAACCATTTATATTACAGTGCATTTCATGTAAACACTAGCAATAAAAAGCTAAACTGTTCCAGGAATAAGATGCAAATGCTAGAAATAATTTTTCTTCAATAAGAATTTAGGCAATTGTCCTTGAATTAAAATAAAGAAAAATTTTAGTCTGACAGTGACATTTTCTGTATATATATTTTTTGCCTCTGCATGCAATAGGAAAACTATTCAGCACAGCAACATGTAGGAACTCCTACCAGCTTTAATGGATGGGATGGATTTTCGATTTTGGATTAACTAAAATTAGTAATCAATAAATTTAGTGTTGATAAAGAACATTCCCAAAGATAATCTTTTAAAAACAATATGAACTGCGGTGGCGCTGTGATGACATAGGTTAATCCTCCGCCTGCAGCACCAGCATCCCATAAGGGCATCAGTTCTAGTCCAGGCTGCTCCTCTTCTAATCCAGCTCTCTGCTGTGGCCTGGGAAAGCAGTACAAGATGGCCCAAGTCCCTGGGCCCCTGCACCTGTGTGGGAGACCTGGAAGAAGCTCCTGGCTCCTGCCTTCAGATTAGCACAGCTCTGGTGGTTGCAGCCATTTGGGGAATGAACCAGAAGATGGAAGTCCTTTCTTTCTGTCTCTCCCTCTCACTGTAACTCTACCTCTCAAATAAATAAATAAAATCTCTTAAAAATGTGAACTAATATTTTGAAAAAGTACACTCTGAATTATGTGCTTTGAAATAAATTTCCTCTTTAAATATAATAATTAACTTACTTACTTATTTGAAAGGCATGGTAACAGAGAGAGTGGGAGATCTTTTCGCCACTGCTTCTCCACAGATGACTGCAAAACCTGGGGTTGGGTCAGGCCAAAGCCAGGAGTAAAGAACTCCATCCTGGTCTCTCACATGAGCGGCAGGGACCCAATTACTTGAGCCACAATCTGCTGCTTTCCCAGGTGCATTAGCAGGGAACTAGATCAGAAGTGGAGCAGCAGAGACTTGAACTGGTGATGCCAGCGTCATAAGCAACCTGTGACACCAGAATGCTGGCCCTTACTTTTTAACTGAAAGGTTGGGCTGAAATTTGAGCACAAGGACATTGCCTATGAACATGAAGACATACTTCCAATTTCCTTATCACCACTGACTCTGTCACAACAGAACCAGAACAAAGAGATTGAAGTCTATAGTTTCTGAAAAAGGAATTTCAAAGCTTCTAAAAAAATGTGTTTGTGCCAGCACCGCGGCTCACTAGGCTAATCCTCCACCTTGCGGCACCGGCACACCAGATTCTAGTCCCTGTCGGGGCGCCGGATTCTGTCCCGGATGCCCCTCTTCCAGGCCAGCTCTCTGCTGTGGCCCGGGAGTGCAGTGGAGGATGGCCCAGGTGCTTGGGCCCTGCACCCCGTGGGAGACCAGGAGAAGTACCTGGCTCCTGCCATCGGATCAGCGTGGTGCACTGGCCGCAGCGGCCATTGGAGGGTGAACCAATGGCAAAGGAAGACCTTTCTCTCTGTCTCTCTCTCTCACTGTCCACTCTGCCTGTCAAAAAAAAAAAAATGTGTTTGTATGGAATAGTATATTCCATGGGCCCCAAAACAGCTCTATAATGGACCAATCCTGTGTGATGCCATAGGCCTGGAGCAAGCGGAATGACTACAAAAGAGCACTTAGGGAGCCCAGGCTCACTGGGGCAAAGCCATCAGAATGAAGCCATGGCAGTGAAATGTGAGGAAGGGAGTTCATCAAGTTTTGTCCTCCACCAGAAGGGTCTACATCAAACAGGGCCTGACAATATTCAGAGAGTATGATTTCCTCCATGTCACAGCTTGTGTTAAGTTTAAGTGCTCAGGGTCAGCGCTGTGGCATAGCGTGTTAGGCCTCTGTCTGTGATGCTGACATTCCATTTGGGCACTTGCTTGAGTTCTGGCTATTCCATTTTCAATCCAGCTCCCTGTGAATGCATCTGGGATAGCTGTAGAAGATGGCTCAGGTTCTTGGGCCCCTGTCACCCACATGGGAGACCAGGAGTAAGCTCCTGGTTGCTGAATTTGGTCTTGACCAGCTCCAGCCATTGTGTCCATTTGGGGAGTGAACCAGCAGATGGAAGAACTCTATCTGCCTCACTCTCCTCCTCTTTTAGGAACCTTGCTTTTCAAATAAAAAAATAAATAAATAATAAATAAAATAAATAAAATAAAAAATAAATAAAATAAATAAAAAAAATCTAAAAAAAAATGTTTATTTGCTCATTGAGAGATGGAACAAGGGATCTGTTGGAAGCTGCTATGTATAAGTCCCATCTGACGCAGAGAGAAAGACTCACATATTTCAGGATAGTAATGATTACATCTTACAGCATCTATGGTACAGTGGTGTCTGGATATGTTTATATGTACCTTCTAATCACAAGGAAGCTGGGAATTTTTATTCTGCTGACTGAAACTCTAAAACTATCTTTTCAAAATTTAGCATTAAAATGTCTAACATCATAGTAAGCCACCTCTCTCATTTTGTGTCTCATTACTAAAACACTGATTTTTTTTCCCCCAATTTAACATCAATGGATTTCACATTATACTAGAAAAAATGCTATACTATATCACAGAGTTTGTGCTTATTGTATTACTCATACCTAGATCCAGGTCAGACACTATTTTGCATTTATGTCCTGATTTTTTTAAAATATTTATTTGAAAGTCAGAATTACAGAGACTGAGGGAGAGACCAAAAGAAATAGTCTATCCTCTGGTTCAGGCCTCAGATGGCCTCAATGGCCAGGTTGGGTCAGGTCGAGGCCAGGAACTTCTGTCTCCCACATGGGTGCATAGACCCAAACTCTTGGGGGCCATTGTAGGGAGCTGGAAAGGAGAAGCAGCCAGTACGTGAACTGGCACCCATATGGGATGTAGGCATTACACGCAGCAACTTCACCCACTACATCACAATGTCAGCCCCTTATGTCCTTTATTTAATTCAGAGCTTTATGATATACTGAGATTAATCTTTTCATTTTAATTTTGTAAAGAATCAGGGACCACATACTAGACTAGACTTAGAGAATTAAAGATAGATAAGAACTTAAACTTCTAGTTCCAACAAATTATCTGAACAATTCACTCTCTCACCTAAAAAATAGGAAACTTGTATAATATTTAAAGTTTTTGGCTGTTATCACTGAATTTCCCCCTCCCTCCCAGTGCACACTGGGTTTGCCCCTAAGCAGTCACTCACAAGCTTCCAATCTTCATGCATGAGTCTGTTTGGAATATTTCATTAAAATTGAATCACACAATTTGTGGCACATTTCTTTCACTCAGTATGGTGTGTTCAGGCTCATCCACATTACATTGGATATCAACATTCTGTTCCTTTTCATTGCCAAATATTTTCCCATATCATGGGTATTCTTTTGCTATATTTTATTTTTAATTAATCAGATGATACAATTTGGGTTCATCCTACTTTTTTTTTTTTTTTTTTTTTTGACAGGCAGAGTGGACAGTGAGAGAGAGAGACAGAGAGAAAGGTCTTCCTTTGCCGTTGGTTCACCCTCCAATGGCCGCCGCGGCCGGCGCGCTGCGGCCGGCGCACCGCACCGATCCGATGGCAGGAGCCAGGAGCCAGGTGCTTTTCCTGGTCTCCCATGGGGTGCAGGGCCCAAGCACCTGGGCCATCCTCCACTGCACTCCCGGGCCACAGCAGAGGGCTGGCCTGGAAGAGGGGCAACCGGGACAGAATCCGGCGCCCCGACCGGGACTAGAACCCGGTGTGCTGGCGCCGCTAGGCGGAGGATTAGCCTAGTGAGCCGCGGCGCCGGCAGGTTCATCCTACTTTTTAGCTCTTATGAATAATGCAAATATGAATAATAGCTTACATATTGTGTAGTAATATGTTTTCAATTCTTTAGGGCACAAATGCAGGAACTTCCAAAAAATTATGGAGAATTGAATCAAAAGATACTGTGAATATTCTATGAGCCTCCTGAGGCTCCTTTATACCTTAGAGTGGAATCGCTAACACAAGTGGTGACTATGTGGAACACTTTTTCCCATCAACAATGTGTGTGGGTGCTGAATTTTTTCCACATCTTTGCCAATACTTATTTTCTGAGTTTTCTACTGTAGCCATAGGAGTGAGTATAAAGGGGTATCAAATAGATTTTTTATTTATTCATTCATTCATTTGAAAGAAAAAATATCACAGAGAGAGGCAGAAACAGAGAGGGAATGAGAGATCTTTGATATATTTGTAGGCTTCACAAATGGCCACAATGGCAAGGATTGGGCCAAACTGAAGCCAGTAACCAGGAACTCCATCTGGGTCTCCCCCACGAGTAGCAGGGGCCCAAGTTCTTGGGCCTTCCAATGGTTTCCCAGGTGCATTAGTAGAAAATTGGATTCAAAAAGAAGCAGCTGGGACTCAAACTAGCACTCTGATATGGGATGCCAACATTGCAATGGTGGCTTGCACAACACCAGCCTCTCCACTTGTAGTATTGATTTGCACATCCCTGATGGATATGATGTTGAGTGTCATTCCATGTGTCTATTGCCATTTATACTTCTTCTTTGGAGAAATGTCTATTCAGATGTTTGGTTATTTTAATATTTGAATTTGTTTTTGTATTATCAATTTGTAAAACTACTTTACATATTCTAGAAATAATCCTTGAACAGATAGATGATAATATTTTTCTCATTTTATGTTTTTGTCTTTTAGTTGTTTAATGATATACTTTGAATCCCAAGATAGTTTAATTTTGATGATTCACAATTTATCTGTCTTATCTTTTGTTTGGTGTCATAGCTAAAAAAATTGCTTAAGTCAAGTTCACAAGATATAGGCCCATGTTTTCTTTAAGGAATTGTTATAATTTCCATTATACATTGAAATCTTGACCTGCAGATATCCCTTGGGAGTATTGAAGGTTTGATTCTAGCCCACCACAGTAAAGCAAGCATCACTTTAAAGAGAGCCACAGGGTTTTCTTTCCCAGTTTATACAAAAGTTATTCTTTGAACAATAATGCCATAGTCTGTATTCTCTCAATATGCTCAAGTTCTGGGTGAGTCTTGTGGTGAGGAGCCAAATGCTGATACCTTTCAAAGCAGACTTGCTTCACACAAACACACACACACATACAGATGCAAATATATACACACTAAATAATTAATGGAGCTGGCATTCTGGCACAGCAGGTTAAGCTACCACCTGCAACACCGGCATTCTGTGTTAGAGGGCCAGTGTTTTTAGTCCTGCATGCTCCACTTTTGATCCAGCTCAATAATATGCCATGGAAATCAGGGGAAGAAGAGCCAAGTGTTTGTGTTCCCATTACTCATCAGGGAACAGGAGTTCTGAGCTCCTGGCATTTGCCTGGCCCATCTTGGGCTGTTTTGACCTTTTAGGGGAATGAACATGCAGGTGGATTTCTGTGTGTGTGTATGTGTGTGTGTGTGTGTGTGTGTCATTCTGCCTCTCTAAAAGAATTTTTTTTAATAGAAAGGAATAAATAATTCAAAGTATGACTGTACCTGTTTTAAAATAGAAAAATATGTAAGTAAACAATGCATGCTATTGTTGTAAGAGAAAGAGACATGTAGTCTGGTTCAGGAGGCAAAGACATCTTTAAGAAGGGAATAGAGCTAAAAGTATAAGAACAGCACACAAATGAAAGGGATACGGATATTTTCAGACAGAAGGGATATCATTAATAAATATTTTTGGAAGTAGAATTGGCAATGCAGAGAAAGGAAATATGTAAGGATCTTAAGAAAATTCAGTAAAAGTGATCAACAACATTGCTAATGTGCTCAAGGTTATTCCCATTGAAATATGGTTGTAAAGTGTTTTGAGACCTCCTCACCAGTGTAACCTGGAGAGAGAGATTATTAAAATTTAGATTTGGGTACCTCAACCTAAGCTGGTATCACTTGGGTGGATACTAGCAATATGAAGTTTTGAGGCTATATATTATTATCATATATCTGCCAACGTTCAATAGTAACTAATCAACTGTGAGTGTTGCCAAGCCACTTGTAGAAAAAAAACTGTATGAAAAATGTATTTTCTTGTTTCCACAAATATGAAATTTCTGGTGGCATAGTAGCCAACTGAAAATAATATAGTTTTGAAGTCAGAAAAATCAGGGCAGCTTGTTTAATTTCAATGCTTTGATTTTTTTTCACCAAATAAAACAGACATCATTTTACCATTCAAACTGAATGACATAACAATATATACTTTGAGTCATTGAATGACAGGGATATGCATTCACATATTGCATGTAAGTGGATTTATTAAATAATGTTTCAATTTTGTGTAGGTATTTTGAAATAAATGATAAACAATATTGTGAAACAATGTTAAATATTTGGAAGGTTAAATGAACTGGTTTTGAAAGCTATCCATTCCTACCAACTTGTTTCTTATTTAGACAATAGACAATAGTTGATATAGAACTTAAATCCTAAAATAGCTCATCTACATCAAAGGAAAGGATTTAATTCTATTCCAGCAGTGTTTTGTAGAAGATATTTTCTGTACTTTTGTTACCAGCAAATGGCAGGGTTCTTGTCTTCACGCAAGAAAGAATTCAGGAGTGAGACAGAGATTAGTGGAAAGTAAAATAGCAAGGATTATTATGGCAAGGACATCCATAAGAATGGATGGGCACCTCTCCAGACAGAACCTGAGATAGAGTGCCCAGTCACTCGGACTGGGGGAAGAGCGAGGTTACATGGTTGAGTGGAGAATACACCTGACCAGGCCAGGCAGGTGGCTCAGCAGAGAGGCAGAGGGCTGAGCGTGCAGTCCGGTTGAGGCCGGGGGCTTTTAAGGTGGTAGGTCTTTGTCTTCACACATCTCCTCCTGAAACAAAAGACTTTATGGATGTAAATAGAAAAACTCCTATCTGAGTTTCTCCCTGAAGTAATCAGACAAGGGGAAGTCTGGCTGGTGCCCCGCCACCCCCCCCCCCCAATTAGAGGAATGGCAGGGAGGGCATTTGAAGTGCAGATACTGGACTGCACCTGGAAGGTTATCAGGCAGAAGGGGCGGGGACCCCCACCTGTAAGGTTATCAGGTAGGAGGGGGCAGGGCAGGATGCGAACACTGGGCTGCCCCTGAAATGTTATCAGGATGACTTTGAGACGCATATGCTGGACATAGATGTCTTCTCTTTAGGCCTTTGTCACACACACATAAGCTCATATCTGACTTCCTACCTAACACTTTCATCTCCAATGACATAATGGGGTCATTTTGGGATATAAATCATATTTTATCCAGCAAACCACACATCTACCTCAAACCTCACATGCAGGATTAGCTTGTTGGGTAAAATCTCCCATGGTTGAAAAAGAATGAGAGAAAGGCTCTGTGTATACATTCATATAAAGAAGACAGCTTAAAATCCCTCTTCCACCCCAGTGTCAGATATTCTGTGTTCAAACACATGCTTTCTGTTAAGTGTTTATGCATTTCTATGTCCCTCAGCGCTTTTTCAGGCTTTCTCCTTCTAAGACTAAAACCTGATCAACTCTGTTAAAAAACATTGAAAATAAAGATTGACATAATAAATGTTAACTGGTTTTCAGATGTTAACTGGAAAATTCACTAAAATTTCTAGGTATTGGGAGCACATTTTAGTGATTGATTAGAACCAAGTTGTTAGCAATGCAAATTGTTTATTGACTGAACAGAATATTACTGATTCTTATTAATAGAGAAAATAAGCTAATTTTCTTAAAGGGAAAATTTCAACAAAGGGGGATTTGTGTTAATATTGTATTTTCTTAATTTCTGCAAAGTATGAACTGGAGCAATGAACAGCATGGATTTGTGTTTCAAGCAATGTGAGTCCTCAAGCTGTAGAATACAGAAGAAATATGGGGGATTTCAAACCTTTGCAAAACTCCAAGGAATTAGCTTGAGCCAGGTAGGTCAGTCAGTACCTGAGCACGCCAAGGAAAAGGAGTCCAACCAACTCATATGAGTTTATCACAGGCTCTACTGGGAGAAGCAGGGTAAGTCATCCAATGAGGGGTATGCAGGTATTATTTGCTATGAGCTTTTGACCTTTCCATACATTGCATGACATTTTTAGTCCTTTTGAATGAGCAAAGTAAAAATCTAAAAGTAATGTTTATCATTAACAAGAGCAATGTTATCAATATATTTGGTTGAAGAAGTATGCAAATGTTTTCATGAGCTTTGAAATTATACTACCCAAATTTTTTAGAAAGTAACTTTATTTCAGCTTACACATAAAAAGTTGTACATATTGATGGGGTATTATGTGGTGTTTTGATACATGTATACAGCTGTACTTTGGAAATTTATATTCATTAAATAAAAGTTTAAAAAAATAATAAACTTGAACACACACACACACACAAATATCCCATCAGGCTAAATATATCTGTTTCTCAAAATAGTTAACATTTCTTTATCTTTATTTTGAAACATTCAAAATCTTTCTTGTATTTTTTCTTGAAAAAACTACATATAATAAATTATAAATTCATTCAATTTTTCAATAGAAAACTAGAATTCTTATTCCTATCTTACTGCCACATAGTAGCATTATATCAAAGTTTCACCTCCTCTCCCTCCCCTACTCTCCCCAGCATGTGGTTACCATTATACCCTTCTGTTCATGTAGTTGCAAATGAGAAGAGTTCATCCTTTCTTATGGGTGAATAATATTCCACTGTATATATGTACAACAATTTCTTATCCACAAATCCCTTGATAGACATTTAGACTGTCTCCACTTCCCAGTAATTGTGAATAGTGTTGCATTAAATATGGGAGTTCAGATGTCTCTTGAGAGATGGATTTTATTCCCCTTGAATATCCACCAAGTAGTAGGATTGTTGGATCATATATTAATTCTATTTTCAGTACTGTGAGAAATGTCTATATTGTTGTCCACAGTGGTATACTCATTTACATCTGTACCAACAGTGTACAAGCATTCCCTATTCTCCACATCTTGGCCAGAAATGGTTAGCTTTTGGTTTTATGATAATAACCAATCCTACTATAGTGATATTTCAATATGGTTTTGATTGTCTTCCTCTAAGGGTTAATGATCTTATGCATTTTTCATGTACCTGTTGATCATTAGTAGGTATTCATTTGAGAAGTGTCTCTTTAGATCTACTGCTTGTTTTCAAATTGGATGATTTTTGGGTGTTTTTAATTTTTTGGTTGCTTTTTTTCCTACAGAGTTATTTGAGTTCTTTATGCATTAAGGTTCTTAAGTCCTTGGCAAATGTATAATCTATAGACATCTTTTTCCCATCCAATACATTGTCTCTTCATTGTTAATTATTTCCTTTGCTGTACAGAAACTCTTCAGTTTGATAAAAAATCTACCTATTTTTGCTTTCTGTTTCCTTCTGTGCTTTTGGGATTTGAATAACAAAATCCTGCCTACTTCAATGTTCTGTAGAATTTCCTCTCTTTTTCTCTAGTAATTTCAAAGATTTTGGTCTTACATTTATATCTTTACACCAGCTGGGGTTTATTTTTCACCTGATGAGACAGAGTGGTCCAGTTTAATTATTCTTCATATCCAGCTTTCCCAGACTATTTATAGATATATTTTTCTTCTTCTCATGTGTGTTCATAGCAGCTTTGTCAGAGATTGGTTGACTGTGGATGAACAGATGGAGCATAATTGCTGCACTGACAGTCTCGGCAGACACAGCATTTACCGGTCAGTTCCTGAGACTTGCAAGTCACTGACCAAACTGCCCACATTGCCATTTTTGCTGAACACCATCAAAAGAATGACTGGGCCAAATACTTCCGGTAGTGGCAAATAGACTATCTTGGCCTTTTGCCACAAAAGAGGGACACCAAGGCACTTTATCCTTTGTGGAGGAAGCAACAACTCTCATGCAAGCATTTGTTTGGAAAAGAGCAAACCAAGTTGCCACCATCCAAGACCTTGCCAAAAGTGTATATAATATTATACATGATATTATTATATCCCCTATATATATGAATATATGTGTGTATATATACATATTCCCATATAGTATTCCTTCTCAGAAAATGACGTTCACATGGCATGTTTGAGTAAAGGTAAGACACGTAAAGTACACATTCCATTTGTCTTATAATTCCATAGACATAGTACTAATAGTAAAACATAAAAAAAGATAAAAATTATGGCAGCTGTGGAGATGCCATTTGGAATATCTCACCCCATATCAAGGTGCCTGGTTTAGATTCCCAGCTCCATTTCCTGATTCCAGATTCCTGCTAGTGCAGATCCTGTGAGTCACTGAGAATGGTTCAAATGAGTGTTTACAGGCTATTTGTCTGACAAAGAATTAATATCGGTATAATTAGGAATGCAAAAATGCAAACACCGAAACCAAAATAAAGCAAGACAACAAAAGAAACGAACCAACCTTGTTAAGAAATGAGCAAAGTATCTGAATACACAGTTCTCAAAGAAGAAATACAAATGATCAACAGGTAAATGAAGACAAAATCGATATCACTAGTCATCAGCGAAACGCAAGCTGAAACTATAATTGATATTACTGAAAACAATTGATATTACTTCACCCTTGTAAGAATGATATTACTGAATTATTATTACTGAAAACAACTGATATTTCTTCACCCTTGTAAGAGTGGCTATTATCCAAAAGACAGAGAAAAAAATAGAGCAAGTTCTGTCTCATATGTGGGAGCTGAAAGAAACAAACAAAAATAACCCTGAATTTGACAACCTGAACACAAAATGTTCTAAAAGCTAACAGAAATAATAGGGACAGAGGAAAACTGAATTAAAAATAGAGGTAGTTCCACATAGTTTATGAAATGTCACAATTTAGTAATATAAGGTGTTAATAATAGAGGAAGCTGGGTCTGGGGTATGTACGAACTCTGCACAACTCCACAGTTTTTGATTTATAGATTTAAATCCATTCTGAAATAAAATGTTGAAAAAAAGCTATTTATTTGTTTAATATTGAGAGAAGAAGAAAAATAGAGCTCCTATCTGCTGGTTCATTCCTCAGATGTGAAGACAGAGCCAAACTGATACTGGGAACAGGAAACTCAATGCATGTCTCTCATGTTGGCAACAGGAACCCACCAGCATTTCTCAGGGTCTCAACTAGCAGGAAGCTATAGTCAGAAAATGTTTCCGGGAATCAAACTCAGGCACCCTGACTCCAATTCCTGATGGGAATTGTAGTATCCCAGACTGACTAAAGCAATATTCAAACATAAGCAAAAGCAGAAAAAAATCCACAGGTTAAATGGATGGCTGAACCCAATCCAGATGGATGAAAGTCTCATACTAGGTTTTCCACAAATCTACTTCCGTAAAGAGGAAAATAAGCAGATTTCACCCTTCCTGGCAGATTGGAACCCTTATCCCCTGGGGGATGGCCTAAAAGCCAGCATTATAGTGACCTCCACCTTCTAGGACAAAGACCTGCTTATTTGGCAATCAACAGTACTCAAACCCTAAGGAAAGGGCTGGAAATGTGCTGTTTGCTCTGGGTAAGTATGCAGATTCCTATGTGTTTTGCTAGCCCCAACTCAGTTCCTGTCACCAGACAAAACTGCTATTCCTAGAAAATACTGCAGAATTCACCCCTCGCAGGGCTTGGTCCAGGTCCCTTACTGCACTGCAAGAGAGAATTCAAGGAATGAGTGTAGGTAAATGTGAGCAGGACTGCAAGCTTTATTTAAAGCAAAGGAAAACCACACGCCCGAGGAACTGATGCTCCCAATATCGAGAGACAATGAGCTGCAATCAGCTTGGTTCAGAATTGTCCTATCCAGAGGCACAGAGGATAGTGTCTGGGCGGGGTTGATTGAATATTCAAAGAGGGAGAGTTTAGGGGCTGTGTTTGAGTGTCAGCAATACTTGTGTCCCATTTTGGAAATCTCAGAAGAGTCCTGGCATCATGTACATGATGGGAGTTAGAGTGCCTGCCATATTAATTTTATTATAATGACAAGGATGTAGCTTGCAGCCATACTAGCTGACGATGACTCTGATTCTGACACATAGTTGAACATGCAGCTTCCACTACAAGGATGGAGGATGGTTTGGTGGTGCACAGAAAAAGAGGTTTGGGTGATGCAGACGGGGCTGTCATGTAAGCTGGGGCTTCCATACTCACCTGCCTGAGCTGATGGGCCACAGACTGACTATAGCTGTCAAGCTGTAGGCCATGTTGCTGTGCCATGAGCGCTGCAGGGCAGCAGCAATCTGAGCAGGGTGGTGCTGTGAAATATCAGTTCCTCTTGCTCTCAGCAGCTCCCTGCCTACATCAAAACCAGGGGTGGTATTGAAAGGAGGAGCTTAAGCTGCTATGATATTATTACATAATGAAGATTCACCCATTGCTAATCCCTTTAAAGCATCTATCTTATAGTCCCCACTCACCGTGAGAGAGACACGGAGAAATGCAGGTCTGATGTGGACCAGGACCTACACAGAGGTACATAATTGCTTGCACTGCTGTTCCTGTGGACTTCTGCCACGGTCGAGTTCAGAGAGGACACTATGGGTGGTAACTTCATTCACGATTGCAGAATGGGGACTGTGGTGGAAAGATATAACCCCTCTAAAAATCCTCTCTGCATCTTAAACCCTAGTCTCTGCACTTCTCACTTTAACTATACTGCCATTATAGAATACCTCTTCACTCTAGCACATATGAGGTATATATTTTCTTCTATATTGGGGCAATCCAAGATAGGGGATTAACAGAGATGGCTACTGGCTGAACATGGTACTCCCCCATGTCTAGCCCACTCTGTATCTAAAGAATTAAGCATACCCCTGTAACCCATGTGCATGTGGGAAGGTTGCTGCTCATGATATCCAGGGAATGGGCAGGAAAGGGGGATTGGTTTCTAAAACATGAGGCATACTCTCTCCACAAAGCAGGGACATGTGGTTATAGCAGCAATTTTTGGCTCTAGCTTGCATATGGAAGGGCAGGCCCTGGCCCAGGGGATATTCATCCCTTCCTGAGTGGATACATGTTACTTTGCTTAAAGCCCCTATGACCTACCCTTGTTAAAGGTGAAATAGCATTTGAACAGCCCTTGTTTTGACTGTTAAGGAACAATTTACTACGTTTTTATTTAGTGTTTTCTTTTTCTACTTAATACCATTGGTTGAACTCTTTGCTTAACATAGAATTATTCATTGGTGTATAAATCCAATTGAAAATAGAACCCAGCAAAAAGTAAGAGTGGGGATAAGAGAGGGAGGAGCTATACAGTTCTTCACACATTCCCACAGACTTACCCCTAAAGCTAAAAACTTGCCATGGAATTCCAAATTCCATTAAGCCGGGTGGTACTAATGCCATCTTATATGTTAAAGTGATCATATTAAGTGTGTAATTGATCATATAGATAGGATTAAGTGTCAAAGAAATCACAGAAATAAGACCAAATGTCTGGTAATAACAATAGACAGCAGGACACACAGCAGACCTATAGAATGACAAATGCTCTAAACAGCACCCTGACCTTAGAATCAACCCTTAAGGGATTCATTTTCTGGCTGAAAAGCCCAAGAGAGCATTTCAGGCATGGAAAGCCAAGACACTGTGGCAAAATAATGATCTACATGAAGGATCTCTGTGAGTGAGACCCCAGTGGATAGAAGTGGTCATCAAAGAAGTATGTACTTCTCTATGAAGGGAGGAGAGAACTTCCTCTTTGATTATGGCCTCATCTAAATACGGACAGAGTCTGTGGACTCAAAAGGCTTCTATAGCCTTGGCAGCTCGTGTCAAGAGCCTTGGGTGATCACTGACATCATAAATACGAGTGTCAGTTGTTAAACCAACAACAGGAGTCACTGTGTACTTGCTTCACATGTAAGACCTCTATCCTTAATAAGTTGCATTATGAGAATTAACTGCAAAACTTGTTTTCAACCAGTACTTTATACTTTGTGTGTGGGGGGGGGTGCAAACTGTTGAAATTTTTACTTAGTAGAGAGTGGTCTTCTGTACATAAAGTTAATAAAAAAATGAATCTTAATGAAGAATCGGATGGGAAAGGGAGTAGGAGGTAGTATGGGAAGTGGGGAGGAAGGGAAGGTATGGGGGGAAGAACTGCTATATTCCTAAAGCTGTACATATGAGACTTGTATTCATTAAATAAAAGCTTTCTTTAAAAAGTGTGAGATAGCCAGGTAGTACAGAATAACTCATCTTTATTTTCCCCTCCTATGCTTGGCCAAGTGATGCACTGCAGGTAATTAATGCCCCTATTAAACTCACCCCAAAGGCTCTTCTTGAGTGACAACAAAGCATATTCTATCAAATCAAGAAACTGCCCAAATGTGTCATCTTACATAACCAGATGACATTAGATAATCTGGCTGCTGAAAGGGTGGCACCTGTGCCCTAACTGGCAAAGAATGCTGTACAAATATCTGATTATGAAGCCAATGTAACCGATCTGTCATTCAATATGCAACAAGCTGTGAACCATATAGATCATCTCTCTGTTGCAGACTCTCTTGGTTTCAGTGTCTGCTAGGAAATAGGAGTATCATACTCTTTCCATTATTTTATTATGTGTTGTAGGATTTGAATGCAAGTTACCTCCCAATACATGGCACTAAGTCCTTCATGAAAGAATAGCAGATAAGATTATATGGACCTCAGTATGTCAGGGATTGATGCTATTCACCTTCATGCAATCTCGAGTCACACCCTCCTTCTTGACCACTGTCTCTACTTTGAAATGATACAGAATACCTGCTAGTCTAGCAACTCCACTTGTCAGTCATAAAAGATCAAGTGCTATCACAAGTCTCCCTGATAATGTGAGGAAGATCAGCTGGAGTCCTTAGACATAAAGAAATGTGACAGGCGCTACTGCTGTGTCTCCTTGTTGAATTTGCAACTGTGTAAAACCTTTTCTACACCTTCTTCCTCTAGGTAGAAAGTATCCTGCTCCAGTTTCTTAGCAGATCTCCCTTCTGTCCTGGTTGAGACTCTCCTATGTAAGCTGCCTGGATAAATAAATGCAATTCCCTTCTTCATTCTTTAGTCTCAGGATTCCTTCCCAGCTCTTGGGGCATTACATACTCCACTGACCCTCAGATATGCATCAACCTTTAAACAAGGTGCTTTAAATAAGTTGTTTATATCTTAGACTTCAGTTTCTGCATCTATGAAAACACTGCAATTCTTGCTTCAAGTGATTACATTAATTTTTAAAAAGTGCCTAGCCTAGCACTTGACTCATAAAGAGGTGATGAATAATTTTAATTTCCTGTCTTCTTCTTTCACTACTCCTCGTGGGTGTGTCATTCTCTCTTGCAATATTTTAGCTAGCCAGGTACCACTCAAAGGGTTTTCAGAATGTTATTATTTAAAATGCACCATGGGCATAATGCTTGGGTTCAAATCTTAGCTGACTTATATAACCAGTTTTGTGGGCCACACCAGTTATGTATCCTGAGTTGCAAGTTTTAGTCATCATCTGGAAGCAGGAGCAAGATAAAATAACATGCAATACAATTCTAGAGTTAACAAAATATGAATAGTTCTTTGGAACTACCCATCATATCTATTACTAACCCTATATCTGAAGGAACTGAGTATTAACCAGTTTATCGAATGATTACTTTCTTCCCTATGTATCAGATAATTCATCATATTTTCCCAGATTTATTTGTTACAACATAAAAATTAAAGGAAAATTATTAAAACATGCTTATTTTCTACAGTGTAAAGACTTCAGGAAACTGATTCAAATGAGGATCTCAGACACTCTTGTGAGACGATGCAAGGGGATGGAGAAGTATATTGGAGAGCACATGAAAAGGTGGTGACTTATGTCACCTGTTGATAAGGAGCTTTGGAGTTGAACTATCACTGGGCAGAAAGCATACAGAGTAGGAACTGTTTTGCAGAGAAAGAGTGGAAAACAAAGTCACCTCTACTGAAGTACTTTCTGGTTCCTAAAATGCCTGAGAAGAGTGTCTGGTATTCAGTCAAGAAAATATATATAATTGAGTGAAAGTTGTGTTCTGGGCTTTCAGCTCTTTCCTGAGATGCCTGCCTGGTCTGTTAGGTATATTCTTTTCACTAAAGTAGAGTAGCCGGTTACATCTACAAGGAAAAAAGGAAGGAAGGAAGGAAGGAAGAAAGGAAGGAAGGAAGGAAGGAAGGAAGGGAGGGAGGGAGGGAGGGAGGAAAAGGGAAGGAAGGGAACAGAAAGAAAAAATATATAGAGAGTGGAGACAACCACAATTTGACAGTCTTTTTCAGTACAAATCATCCAGCTGTCCACCCTTTGCAAACCCATGTGACATAAGGTAATTGAAGTAGCAAGGTCTTCAGGATCAGAGAAAATGTTCATGAAATCTAGTACCATTGCTGAATGGTTTGCATGGTTAACCTTCCTGTGTGAGCTTTCTCCTTTAGGAAAAAAAAAAAAAAAAAAAAAAACCATGGGGGAGTATGAGTAATATCAGCAAGCAGTGGATTAAGACACATCAGACTCTCTCTTTCCTCCCCTGGAGATGTGTAATCAACAGCACGTAGACCAGTGCTTCCTGTGAGAATCCGCATTATTTGTTGTTGCAGCAACATAAGAAGAAAAATATTGGGGCAGCATGTTGCTGCTCTACGGTGCACATAGCAAGACAGACAGAGGCCAATATGATTCAGGAGCCCGTGTCTCAGGTAGCAAAGAGGAGAGTGGGGCCTGCATCCAACAGTCAGGCTCTTCCGAGAGCTATTCAAGAAACTTGTTTGTTTTTATCGTAACTTGGAGGGCTGATGGGACCTATGTGTTGAATGCAAGGGCACCACTGAGAACACGAAAGATTTGGGTAGTGCACTGCTGCTGCCAAGGAACTTCAAGGTAACAGGCAGACACCCAGGGAACAGCAGCTCCTGAAGGGAAACAAAACAAAGCAAAATAAGAACCTGGCAAGTATGCTGCTGACTCATAAGTCATAGACATAGAGAAATGTGGGGGAGACACAGAAAGAATTTTCAGGAACCCAGAATCCTCAGATAGGTTAGTTGGTGGAGGTCTTTCCCTCAATGAGGTGCATCTTTAAAGACTTGGAGACATTGTAGAGAAAACTCTCTTTTCAAATGTGTGAATACTAACACAAAGTTAGTAGGAACATTAAGAAATGGAAGAGTAGTCCAATCAAATGAATAAAATAAATCTCTACAAAATGACCTCAAATAAATTTTATATAATATATATATAAATTATCTAAAAATAAAAAAAACCCAAAACCTCAAATAACTATTGTAACAATGCTTACTGAGCTCGGGAAAGAGTGTGTGAACCAAATGTATAAAAAATATGAAGCAGAATCACATAGAAATTTGGTAGCTGAATAATTCAATAATTGAACTGAAAGAACATCCACAAAAGGGGTTCAAAAGCAAAGCTGATAAAATAGATGGAAGAATCAATGAACTTGAAATAGTTCATTTAAAATTATCCACTTAGGGCAGGCATTGTGGTACACCAGGTTAGAGACTGCCTGTAACACCTGACTACATATCAGAACGCTGGTTCAAGTCCCTGGTTCTCTGCTACCAATACAGCTCCTTACTAATGCATCTGAAATGCATCAGTAAACTACCCAAGTACTTGGGCCCCTGCAATTCATATGGGAGACCAGGTTGGAGTTCATGATTCCTGGCTTGAGCCTGATCCTGGCCCAGCCCTTGTAGCCACTTGGAGAGTGAGACAACAGCTGGAAATTATCTCTCTCTCTCTCCTTCTTTCTCAACTCTACCTTTCAAATAAATAAACAAGTCTCTTTAAAAAAGAAAATTATTTTATGATAAAAAGAATGAATGAAAAGCATTTAGTAAATGAATAATTAAATGAATTTAATAAAAGAATGGAATTGATTAAATAAATCTTTTTAAAAATAAATTTTTTTTATAGTAAAAAGAGTGAATTTGAAAATAATTTTATAATAAAAAGAATGAATTAAAATAAGAAACTCTACAAAACTCAAGTGACATTATAAACCTGAGCATAATTACGCATTATCAGAGTCTCAGAAATGGAAGAAAAAGTGAAAAGGTAAATTAATAATAATAATAATAATCACCCAGAAACCACCCCAACTGGGGAAAGGAAATAGACCTTCAGGTACAAAAAGCTTAGTGTACCTAATGTGACTCTAATGAAATACATTCTGAAACACATTATAATTCAATTGTCTAAACTCAAAGAGCTTTCACAGCAAAAAGAGAAAAGTGAATCATAACATGCAAGAGAATGTCTGTAAGACAATCAGTGGATTTCTCAGTCCAGAAGATGACTAGATCATACAAACAATCAACCAAGAATGCTATTCCCAGGGCAAAACTGTCCTTTAAACATGAAGGAGATAAAGGGCTTTCCAAATAAACAAAAGTTCAGAGAGTTCATCACCTGGTCTTGCAAGAAATACCAAAGACTCCTATATTTATATTTTTAAAGTTTGTTTACTTATTTGAAAAGCAGAATGAAAGAGGGAGTTGTGGAGAGAGAGAGAAAAAGAGAGAGAGAGGGAGGAAGAGGTCTGCTATTTCTTGGTTTATTCTGCAGGTGGCTACAACTCAGCTGGGTCAGGCCAAAACCAGGAGCCTGGAATTCAATCCAAGTTTCCCGTATGGGTGCTAGGGACCCAAGTACTTGAGCTATCAGCTGCTGCTCCACACAATGCAAATTAACCATGGGACTGGATCCCAGACACTATGACACTGGATACCATAAGAGTTTTTACCATAAGAGTTTTTAATTTGAAATAAGAGTTTTTAATTTGAAATAAAAAGACACTAATACAAAGACAACAATACAGCATCATATGAAAGTATAAACCTCACTGCTAAGCATTAATATGTAGACAAATAAAGAATCCCAGTACTGTAATGGTGATTCATAGATCTGTATTTTGATATAGAAGGTCTAAGAAAAAATTAAAATATTCTGAGGTATTTTGGTAAGGGTTGCACAATATAGAAAAGATGTAAACTGTGAATTAATCACATAGAATGCTGGAGGAGAAATGAAAGTAGAGTTGGGGGGCTGCAGCTCTGGGGCGGTAAGTTCAGCTGCTGCCTGAAGTAACGTGTTCCCATACTGGAGCACCTGTTTGAGTGCCAGCAGTTCTGCTTCCCATCTGTCTCCCTATCAATGCACCTAAGAAAGCAGAGGAGGATGTCCCAAATACTTGGACCTTGCCACCCATGTGGGAGACCTGGATGGAGTTCTGGGCTCCTGGTTTTGGTCTGGACCACACGGAGCTGTTGCAATCATTTGGGAATAAGCCAGCAAATGGAAGAGTCTCTCTCTCTGTCTCACTCACTTGCTCGCTCACTCTCTCTCTCTCTCTCCCACTCTGTCATCTCTCTTTGTGTGTCAACATCTCCTTCAAATAACTAAATCTTAAGAAAAGAATGTATAGTGTTTATACAATTGAAGTTAAGTTGTTAGAATAGAAGCTGTTTTAAGTATAAGAAGTTTTAAGCAAACCCCAATAGTAAAATCTTCAATAGCAAATTCACAATTCTCTTCTGACTTCTTAACAAATATTTTATCAGCTAGCTTTTATAACAAACACATGAGGTGCATAGAAAACCATTTTTCTTAGAAGCATTCAGAATTTATGATAAGTATTCAATTTCACATAAATGTGTTTCTATATTTTAATTTCACTTTATAATTTTAATGAATTTATTACCAAAAATCTAGTACCAGTATGGGGGGAATGATGTTTAAATAAATGCCTTATTCCAATTTATTACCCCACTCTTCATTTTGGCTTTTCTGCAGGGTCAGTCTTATTTAGTCAACTCTTCTTGAGAATTTGCCTCTAAAGAAATTTAAATGTCTTTTTATGTTTCATGTGACTACCATAAAGCTGGTAAAAGCTGTCATCTTTTTCTCTCACTTCTTTGATTATGCCAATGCCTGACCTCCTTACATGTGGCCTTTTTCCCACTAATTTCTTCTCTACACTTTTATAGAGTGGCCTTTATGTAATGCAAATCAAATGTAAATCATCCATTAAACTTCTAACTGGACTCCACCCTTTAGGAATAAGTACTTTGTCCTAAGAAATCATCTTCTCTAGACTGTACTAGAACAGACTATGAATTCATTGAAGGAAGTACTTTGTTTGTGGTTCATTTTGTAATTGGCGAGGTGGTAGTGAGGCTGTATTTGAGATCTGGAAGCAGAGAAATTAACTTTTCAATTCTTACACAACTTTACTGAAATTGCTATTAGCTAGGAGATCTTGAACAAGGTGTTAAACTTCCATGATTCTCATATGCACCCAGTATAAATAAACAATGAAAAAACTCACATAATGAGATTCTTACTAAGATGATTAGCATGTGATTCACCCCAGCACAGTGTCTGACACATCAGAAGAATAGATTTCACTGTAATACTATAACCCTGGATAGAATAGGGAATTGTGATACAACAGTGAGTGCCACAGCTTGGGAATAACATAGGTGTTTGAAATTATGAACAAAAAATGAATGGAAGCATAATAGACTTCAGAATTGGGAAACATAATGATAAAGTCTTTTTCAGTGTATCTGCATACCTAACTTTAGTATTGTTTCAAGATCCTAGAAAAGTTTTGCTATTTTTTTCTTCTTCCTAATTGTCTTTTCTAATTTTACTTATTTATTTTTGTCATTTGAGAGGTAGAGCTACAGACAGAGAGAGGGAGAGACAGAGAGAAAGGTCTTCTATCTGCTGATTCATTCCCCAAATGGCTGCAAATGCTAGAGCTTAGCTGATTTGAAGCCAGGATCCAGGAGCTTCTCCCACATGGATGCAGGAGTCCAAGCCATCTTCTACTGCTTTCCCAGGCCATAGCAGAGAGCTGGATCAGAAGATGAGCAGCGGGGATTTAAACTGGAACCCATATGGGATGCAGGCACCACAGGTGGAGGCTTTAGCCCACTAAGCCACAGTGCCCCACCACCCTACCAGTTGTGTTGTGTGTACCTTTACTCGATGGGAATAAGTGCAGGTGGCTCAGAATTAAGAAGAAAAGATACTGACTCTGGTATTCAGTTGTTAGTGACTATTCAAGAGTCTCATTCTCAAAGGATTTACCAAGGATTTTTTCCTGCAAAGATCAATTATGTCTTATTTATTTACTAAACTTGAAGTCAACACATTCTTGATTTTCTCCATGAAAAAGATGAAATAATAAAAACAACAAAACAAAACAAAAAGGAATTTGACAATTGAAGAGTAACTCTGGCATAGCAGTGGAAATCCAAGCGCTTCTCAGTGGGAGGGAACCACATCAATCACCAGGATTGCATGCTGATTTCTATTAAGCCTCAAAAATATGATAATGATTGGGCACTTAAAAAATCATGCCACTCTCCTCTGCATGTCTGTTTTTTTCCTGCTTCAGGACTATTATCTCTGTTCTTTCACAAGTAAATCAAACCTCTGAGGTCTGCCTTTGTAATCTTCCTCTCTAGAATTGTTTTGTGATTGTCCTGAAAATGGTATCTTTTAAAAGTGATGCTTCCCACCTCCTGCAGATAGAATGCAGCCGAACTCTGACCTTTGAAGGTGTGGGTGTAACAGCTAGATCGAAGGACAGAAATCAAAGAGCAGATGGATGAAATAACCCTCCTTAAAAAAAGAAAGGGAAAGCATTGATCTTTTTCTGTAGATGCAAATTCCCAGGAACGTTTTCTTGCTTTTCAAGGTCATTAAGCCGCAGAACAGAGAAAAAGTCAATTTAACTCTCCGCCTCTCTGGTTAGAGAGACTTTCCATGAGTCTGTGAGCTCAACGACAAGCCAGAATGTGACTTTGAGATCACTTCCCTTTCTTCTCCAGGAAGAGTTATGGTTGAACATGATGCTTTCTGGTTTTTTTCCTTTTCTTTTTTTCTAAAGAGATTTCTATTCCTAAAATTGCCTTTTAGGAGGTGGTTTATGGCC
The DNA here is from genome assembly GCF_051225735.1 of Oryctolagus cuniculus. Lineage (NCBI taxonomy): Eukaryota > Metazoa > Chordata > Mammalia > Lagomorpha > Leporidae > Oryctolagus > Oryctolagus cuniculus. The sequence continues at coordinate 124,316,137 of NC_142869.1, read as the reverse complement.
AGAGTCCCAGGAGTAAATTGCATCACTTTGGATGCCAGGTCCTCATTGGAGAAAAGGAAAAGAGGGCATGTAGTGGGCAAAGGGAGCTTGGTTATTAAGCACACAGAGACTGCTATGCCTCCCACACTGCCCTCCAGTTGATCTGAGGGCTTGTGCATGTTATTTTTACAAGACAGAATAACTCCCTTGCATGGTCATATATATGTGAAGAATGTTCTTGAGAGCTTCTGAATTGTTCTTATAAAGAAGGAGACAATCAGTGATTCCCTACCGTACCTAACGTCTCTCCCCAGGAGATGATCCTTCATGGAGGGCTCCCTGGCAGCCTGATTCAAGCTACATGGAAAGGACGGCATAGGTCCAGGTCTCATAGGCATTTTGTGAAGGAGGATGTGTTGTCTAGGGATGAGGTCAAATGGCTGAAGTGTTAGCAGGGGGAGGGAAAGTAATATGGGCTTTGCAAGTTTAGATATGGAGGAAGAAGGGTGCGGAGGCAGAATCAATGGGATGCAAGTGTTGTGTGCACATCTGAGAACCAGAGTATAAACTCTTAGCTTTATGGTTGTCTGAGTAGGGAGTGTAACTGGATGAATACAAATTCTATACTTACCTATAGAAACCAGCCCCTCCCCTTTGA